>NC_041816.1:26288132-26595363 GCF_900964775.1 Scleropages formosus
TCTATGAAAATCAACAAAAAGTTAGATATACGCTTTTATTGTATTATTATCACTTTTATTATTCTTCATGTTAATTACAGATTAAGTGTTTCAAAGTTAAGTGTTTATTTTATTTAACAAAATAAAAATGAACTTTTCCCTTTGTTTTCCTCAATGAAGAACTTTTATTTGGGATTTATTGTGAGTGTATGTGCTCATAAAATATACCATAATAGGAATGTCCTTTTGAAACACTTGGGTCAAGTGTCGCTCTATGCAATGGGAAAAACGAAATACTAGAAATACTTCATCATGCTTATGGAGTAGAGCTGATAAATAATTTCTAGAACTCCAAAAGAAAAAATACAGGCAGTCACCATCCACCGAATTTTAAATTATTTTCTTCCAGTATCTGTAGTAATGTGCAACAGTGAGAATATTTTCATATTCAAAATGGTCTAAGAAGGAACTATTCATCTCCTCTGCTTCTTTCTTTGCATCACCTTCATACTGCTTCTGGACTTGGTTGGTTGTTTGTGCAAACAGTATTTCCATATACAAAACAACATGCAACAGAGGTGCTCGGCTCTTTTTCCTAGATAGAAATAGCATCTGACTCTTTTGTAGAATTTGTAGGCGGGGTATAAGGGACTGCCCCGGCGCACCTGTTTGCGGAACCTCACTTCGAGAAACCGCAGCTCCAGCATCAGCAAAACCACAACCTTTTTTTCCTTGATCCCCTCGATTTTCCTCCGTTCCTTCCTTGCGCTCCTGTGATCCGTTTTCTGGCTTCTCGACCCTTGGCTCTGTTTCCTCGACCACGTCTCTTGTCTTATCCCTCGTACGAAGTTTGCCCATCGACCGAACCTTGCCTGTCCCTGACTACGCCTTTGCCTGCTCCTTATTGGATTTGAGAACAGAAGCACCTGCAATTGAGTCCATCGTGTCCGTCACCTGTCTTCACGGTGAAAAGTGTCAATAAGTCTTCGTACACAGCCCTGACCTTCCCAAACCTCCGAGACTCTAAGCGTTGGCCTAATCACCATTATGATGTTCTTTTATATCTGTACACTCTGGAATTCTCTGGAATGTTTGGGTCTCGGGGGGGTGCAGTGGCGCAGTGGGTTGGACCACAGTCCTGCTTTCCGGTGGGTCTGGGGTTCGAGTCCCGCTTGGGGTGCCTTGCAACAGACTGGCGTCCCATCCTGGGTGTGTCCCCTCCCCCTCCGGCCTTACGCCCTGTGTTGCCGGGTTAGGCTCCGGTTCCCCGTGACCCCGTATGGGACAAGCGGTTCTGAAAGTGTGTGTGTTTGGATCTGCTTTGGGTTTTGTAATTACTGTTGTACAATGCCTTCCCTTAACATGGTCAATAAAAGACACAGGCAGCAACTGAAATGGTTTTCACAAAGGACATTGTAAAGACGTGAACAGTAACTTATGTTCTGAGGATTTTTTTATAATAATAATAATAATAATAATAATAATAATAATAGACTGAATACATATTACATGTAATAAACTAGTAGCTGGGACAGTAAGTGGAACAATAAGCTGGGACAGCTGGTAGTTTAGTAGTTTAAAGTGCTGCTTTTGGACCCAAAGGTCACAGGTTTGATTTCCACCACCAGCTGTAGTACCCTTAGAAAGGTGCCAACACTCAAGTTAGTCATGTAAAATTACCCAGTTGTCTAAATAATGATATAAATGATAATGAGAATCATAATGCTGTAAGTCACTTGGGACAAACGCATTAGTTAACTGAATTAATGTGAATAAGACATGAATGCCACCCAAATGGGATCTGTGCTGTATATAAGGTAATACTTCCTGTGCCTTGCAATAATAGATTTGCATTTTAAATTTATTCATTTCTTTAGTGCAGTTCTTAATGTTGACTATAAGCACTTTACTGAAGGAAGAATGTGCAGAGAAATATGAAAAAACTGAAAAAAACCCCTGTCCTACCTAGGATATCTGCTCCACTGCTAATCATACACTGTGCTGTGGCTCCATGAGACAAACGGGTGGGTCCCCTCCACCTCTGGCCTTACGCCCTGTGTTGCTGGGTTTGGCTCCGGCTCCCTGTGACCCCGTATGGAACAAGCAGGTCACGCAGTGTGTGTGTGTGTGTGTGTGTGTGTGTGTGTGTGTGTGTTCCCTGGATTAAAACCAGAATATCTGGCTGCATGTTTAGCTGGTTCCTCTTTTTCATTTTTAAAATGTGGGTTGATAGATTGGAATTCAGTGAACTAAAATGATTATTGCTAATATATCCAGTAAACAGATTTACATATCGTACTGATTTTATTTTACACATAATTGTGAGCTGTTAAAATTTATGATTATCAGTTGGCCAAAGATCAATTGATTTTTCAGCAAAAATAGCTTTTATTGTCTGTATAAATGGCTTATGTTGTGGATAGAAAGTTTTAATGTTATAGCTTTTCTCCAAACCAACTTACAATGTTTAGGTTACAATTATTTAATACTGCAGGGCAACTTTAACCAGCGCAGTTCAGGGTAAATACCTTGTTCAAGTATACTGGAGCCAGAGGTAGGAATCAAACCTGTGACATTTGGGTCCAAAGGTAGTGGGGGTAATTACTATGCAACCAGCTGTTTTATGTTTTGAGCATAATTTATTTATATTTATAACTTCCTGGATAAATTTACCTGGTGAGGATAAGAAAGGACTTGTGTACAGCCTATTGCTTGTAAACCAAAGTCCTTTCATCCTGAAAATCCTGTGGTATCCTGTTGTTTTTGAAAGGGTAGCTAGAAGACCAAAACCAGAAATAACACATTTTCGATTCCTTAAAACAAATAGGCAGCCTTTGTGCCATGTGCATTTTTTGTTTAAAAACTCCCACTAGTTTATTTATCGTAAATGAGCTGTAACTGTTATAAATGAACTGAAATTCCAGCTTTTATGTGCCAAAATCCTGAGAACAAGTGTTCATTTCTCGTTCTCTTCCAAAGAAACGATGATTCAGTTTTTCGCTCATCATTCTCACTAGAGAAGTTCTTTTTCACAATGAAAAGTTCAGTGTCACAGTTAAGGGTCAGGAGGAAAATCACTCATTCATTCCACAGGTAAGCTACCTGAGAGGCTGTGCACTACAGGTTGCTATATTTTCATCATTTTTCATATTTTTTTAAACACTCAACACAACCAAAAATTCAGCTCCTCTTGTTGTGTTTGTGCCATGCACGTGTGCTTGGTGTGCATTTTACTCTGGTTTAAAAGTGTTTGCTTTTAGCTGTGGCAAAATAAAAAAGTGAACTTTTAAATGGGCTTAAATACTGTTTGTTTTATTGTGGCCTGTGTTTAGTTAGATGTAAATAGCAATACTTATTGTGAGCAAAGTTTGTCATGATTTTGTTTTCATTAATCATAATATTTCATGAAAATGGTAAATTGTTATATAAGTCAGAAGGGGTGCGGTGGTGCAGTGGGTTGGACCACAGTCCTGCTCTCCAGTGGGTCTCGGGTTCAAGTCCTGCTTGGGGTGCCTTGCGACGGACTGGCGTCCCGTCCTGGGTGTGTCCCCTCCCCCTCTGGCCCTACGCCCTGTGTTGCTGGGTAGGCTCTGGTTCCCCGCAACCCTGTATGGGACAAGCGGTTCTGAAAATGTGTGTGTGTGTGTTATATAAGACAGAAGCAAACACATAAAATACAAGGTTGGCCTGTACCTGTGATCTTTTTATAATTATTAAAGGTGTTTTAAATGCTTTATATGATGCACAAATACTTGTTGGGCTGTTTTATAGGTGTTTAAATCTGTTGTAGTGAAATTTCACTAAACTGGTCACAGTTTTGTGATGGACTGGGAAAGCATGACTACTTTTCCAGTTTAAAATAATGGAATACAGGCTCCTGCTATTTGAAAATTTGCTAGGCGACATTGTTCAGGAACACGTTACATTCACATAACAAAGGACGATTGCACTTTGGATTAGAAATGTTTATGTATTTAGAAATGGGGGTTTGGTGTGAAAAAGCCCAAGTCCCTCATTCAGGGGCTGTTCCTGATCTTCATGAACTGAGCGGTCTTTGTGTGTCCTGATGTTCACATCAGTCCCTCTCCGTCTCCTGCTGCCCCTTCGGACCGATGAACACAGAGCACCACTGTAACCTGTATTCTTCTACAGTAACATGAATTAATCTTAAATTTACATGGTTCAGTTGGTTACACGACCATGTACTCACGTTAGACCTTACGGAAATTCATGGGCCACTGCGAAGGTGAAGGATTTTACAGTAAGAATTTCCCTTTTTAAACAGAGTTTTTCCCTTTTTCAAGTTGAAGAACAGTTTACATTGATTTGTTTTTAACATATTGTAAGATATCCAAATGTATAAAAGAGAAAATTATTATACAAATATTCTTTGCATTCTATAAGAGTTTCCTTCACCATGTAATTAATAACATTTAATTAATTTAATTCATTTAAAAAACTCAATTGAAAATACACGATTCAATGGCCTTGAGTTTAAATAAAATTTTATATTTCCAACTGGGTAAATTTAATACAGTTTGTATTAGTTACAGGATTTATTTCCAAATGATGGATTAAAACAATCTTTGATCATATGATCTATGTGTTTTAACCTTTATTATAAAAGACCACAGAAAATTAAATTATATTTGTCAAAAACAAACTGATCTAAAATAGCAATTCTGATCAGGAAATTACAATTAAGTTTTTCGCACAGTTTGGACATTCAGACATATATTTGAAAGTTACATTTCAATAATAGTAAAAATAAAACTATTGTCCATCCAAATATAACAAAGCCATTTGAGTACAAACTCTGCTAACCATTAAAACCATTACATTCCCCCAATAAAATAATAATGAAGACAGTATACAAATCACTTGTGCCACTTCTGAAATAAAATTTAAAATCAGTGCATTTCTTTAAGAGAACTGCATTCATGTAAACCTTTCACTTGACACTAAATCAAAATCAGTGCACAACATGTCTCAGAAAACCACAAGGTAAAACCTTGAATTCACCACTATTATGAATCAGCTAAAATTTTACCTCTAGATGGTATCATTTTCCAAACACATCTCTGTTACACATTGGTTCCTTCACAATTACAATGATATTTCAAAATACAACTCATTCTGATGTTCATAAAGGAAAATAAAGTTTAACATCATGTATAATATACAATCTATGTAAAAATAAAACACACAAATAAAATGAAGAAGAAAACTAGTGAGAGAAACTAACCCCAGAAACCTCCCCAAAGCACTATAATAACCTAAAGGGCTGAGTGAGAATTACTGTGATTACATTAAAAGCCAAAAGTGTTTATAAAGGAGGGCACAGCCTGGACGAAAAACCAGCCCATTGCAGGGTATCCACACAAATACACAGTCACTTAATAAGGGAATTTAAATTAAAAGTGTCCAATTCACTGTGGGATGAAACCTGAGCACCTGGAATTATTAAAATAAAATTCAGTTATATTTCCATGTTGGTCTGATCTGATTCCTGAAACAAAAACACAAGAAAAACTGTTAAAAGTGCAACTGATCACCTTCACATGTAAAACACATCAAAAATCATACAGGTAGTGAGAAGAAGACCTTGGGTCAGACTCACTTAGACATGCGACACAGATGAAGTTGAGCTCCTGAGTCTCAGGCAGACTGACCCACTGATGTCCTCCTCCAGACTGGACAGCCGCAGTGTTCCCACAGTGTCCAGTCCCATTACCTGGGGCCCAGTTGTCATAGCAGACAGTGTGTCCACTGACCCAGAACCAGAAGTTAAGGAAGCAAGAGAAGCGCAGACCCAACCACACATGATCACTGGTAGCATTTTCAGCCATCCTCGCCACCCACTGCTGCATCTTATCATCATGGACAGATACCAGGTCCACATATTTCTGTCTGCAGTAGTTCAGAGCTTCATTCCAGGTCTTATTCTCTTGGACCAGGATGAGCGGAACTGGAGGGGAACACGGAGGGTCACCGAGTGTTAAGAAAAGCAATGAAATGTACTGAACTCAACTGTCTTACACTGAACTGAGTGTGAAACCTTGTTTGTGTTCAACAGAAGTATTTCCTGCCAGGGACAAAATGTTAACAGCTCCTTATAAACTGTCAAATGTGAAACATTTTCAGTATATTTACAATTAGAGAACAACTAATAAGAGGGGTGAAGAAGATGTTCTGATAGTTAATAACCATACGCTGGGATGTAGATTTTCAGCAAGTGAACATACACACATTTTCAGAACCACTTGTCCCATACTGGGTCGCGGGGAACCAGAGTCTAACCCGGCAACACAGAGCGTAAGGCCGGAGGGGGAGGGGACACACCCAGGACAGGACACCAGTCCGTCACAAGGCACTCCAAGCAGGACTCGAACCCCAGACCCACCGAAAAACAGGAGTGTGGTCCAACCCACTGCGCCACCGCACCCCCAGCACATGAACAACCCATAGGAAACATCTATATTTACGCCCTGTGTCGCCGGGTTAGGCTCCAGCTCTCCGAATGGAACAAGTGGTTCAGACAATGTGTGTGTGTGTGTGTGTGTGTGTGTGTGTGTGTGTGTGTGTGTGTGGTTTTGTTATGTTTTATCACTATTCAGTTCAGTCTTTGTGCTCCATGTGTAATAATTTGTTTCCTATTCGAAGAGTGGAAACACTGGAAGGACTGACTTTGTATAAACAGTTATGACTGAACATGAAAAGTGTGATAATTTACAGGGTCTGGTGCCTCAGTCAATAATTCTGCAGATTTTTTTTTTTTTTTGTTATGAACTGGACAAGTTTTACTGAACATGATAAGCAGCACAGCCAATTCTTCACAAAATGTGGAACTGACACATAAACATATAGTTTAGAACCACTATGAACAGATAATTGTTTCAGTGATTGTTCTGCAGATCAAACTCAACTCACCGTCATAATAACACAGGAACGGGTGTTTTTCACCACACTCTCGATGATCCCACGTTCCATTGAGTGTCTGTGTGAACGAGGCTACAGTACACTTCTCATTCCCAGTATTATTATCAGGTTTTCCTGGTGCCCAGTAGCAGAATGAGGAGTTTCTCTGGTCTGACCACTGCCAGTGGTCTCTGTACAGACCGATCCACACCCAGGTTCCATTTCTAGTCATGTTGTGTATGAGATCATTCTCAGTCTGGTTCCTCACACTGACCAGGTCTGTATAATTCTCTCTGCAGTATCTCTGAGCATCTTTCCATGTCTTTGCACCATTAATCAGGATGTATCTCTGGTCACCTTTAGCGCTTCCTGTAAATATAAAGTTGCATTAAGAAGATATGTTTTAAAACTGTATTTAAGTAGATTTCTCACCTCTTTCAGCAGAAAAATGTGACAAAAAGAGGCTTTAAACATGGATTACTGAGTTCATTGTATGTCAAATGTAGTTACCTTTCTTTTTTAAAAGTATTTATTGTTTTTTTGTAAATTACACACACACACACACACACACACACACACACACACACACACACACACACACACACATTTTCAGAACCGCTTGTCCCATACGGGGTCGCGGGGAACCGGAGCCTACCCGGCAACGCAGGGCGTAAGGCCGGAGGGGGAGGGGACACACCCAGAACGGGACGCCAGTCCGTCGCAAGGCACCCCAAGCGGGACCTGAACCCCAGACCCACCGGAGAGCAGGACTGCGGTCCAACCCACTGCGCCACCGCACCCCCTCTTTTTGTAAATTAAAATGGCTATAAAAACTCACCATTATAGCAAACAAATGAAAATGTGTTCTCACAGGAAATATCTTTCCATTTTCCTGATGAACACATTTGTACACAATGTTCTTTTCCCTGATAATTGTTAGGTTGACCACTGTCCCAGTTTGAGAACCCAGTCTGTCCATCACTGTAGAGAAGTCTCTCTTCCAGGGACCACTGCCAGTTCCACGAGTTTCCCTTCTCCAGTCCTATCCAGGCTGGTCCAGTATAACCAGTGAGGTTTACCCTGTTAATCACTCTGTTCATTTCCTCTGGGTTGTCAATGGTAACCAGGTCAGTGTACTTCTCTCTGCAGTAACTCTGTGCTTCATTCCAGCTCTTATTCATGTTCACAAAATAAATCTCAGCACTGAAGTTTGTATGAAGTATGGAGAACCCTGTGATACACAGCAACACAACTTAATACACACATAAAGAAGACAAATAAAGATACAATATCAAAGGTAAATTTCAAATTTCTCATTTCAAGAGAAATATAAAGGGTTTTCATCATGTAAAGTTCTGTGGGCACAATACAGTATACAGAACAATAACTGACCTGAGATCAGCAGAAGAGTGACACTCCACCCCATTTCTGTAATCTAAAAATGACATAACACTTATTGGCCAGTTTCACAGACATACACACACAGATAGAAATACTTTTGGTTATGCATTTTACACTTTTGATTACCTGGTGGGGAACCATATGCAATAAACACGGTAATAATCGCAAAGTTTTCATCATGATGAAAATCCCCCAACGAGACATATTTGGAGGAAACACACATGTTGTGACAGTAAAACCCCAGTTTCACACACGGAAAGACACACCCTGTAGAGGATCGCCAGCAGTACAGAACCTTTTAGCTTCTAGGATCATGACACAAATCAAGTCATTTCAGCAAATGATCACACCTCCAACTTGTTAGTCATGCAGCCAAACACTGATGTGTCACATTCTGCTGACATACAGGAATATAAACAGTACGGACACATCACACATTGTTTAGAATAGTTTTTGTTTTAAATGGCATTAAATCTCAAGGAACATGTTTTGGTGCAGATTGGCAGAAAAAGTATCATCATTTATTCCATTCACCGCTTGTCCTGATCAGTGCTGCAGAGGTATAAAGACAACATAGAAAAACAAGGGTCGGGGGGGCATAAGTCCATTATACGACAGCCAAATGCGTGCACACACACACACACACACACACACACACTACAGGTAGCTCAGCATCACAAATCGACCTGAACTGCATGTCGTTAGGGTGTGGGAGGAAACCAGAGCAGAACCATGCAGACACAAAGAGAACACTGTAACTCCAAACCTACACAAGTTGCTGCGCCACCGTGTCCCAAGAAAAATGTCAGATAAACCTAAACTAAGCCATGTACTTTTACTTGATTTATACCATATTCTTAGTTAAATGACTGTCCGTTTTTTTTCTTTTTTAAATCAGGAAGTTTTCTGTTTCCTTGTCTGTTTATTTCTGTGTTTTGCTGCACCATCTTGCACACTACATTGCATTGTTGCAAACCGTATTGCACTGCATTTCATGCTCCACAAATAAATTATAATCCATTACATATCTGTTTAAAGATATTTATATATTTTTCTTTTTCGTCATATATGTATATATTGATTTTATATACATTTTTATGTTTTACTACTTGATATTTTTTTAAACTGTTATGTCAGACAGTTGTATAAAGCATTTCACCGCACGTCGTACTGTGTATGGTTGTGTATGTGGCATATAAAATTTGAATTTGAATTTGAATTTTTTTTTTCTCCCTGCCAGCGTTTCCCCGTCTGCGCCATTGCTTATAGAAGCAAATGTCGTCCTGGTGCCCCATGCAAAATGTCCAGGAAATATAAAAACATCTCTTGTGTCGGAATGGTCTCATTTCAATAAGGGTGTGATCTGCATCAGAACAGATGCTTCCGGAAAAAACTCCTGACCACTGTGACCCTGCAGTGAACAGGCACTTATTGATGATAGGTGGATGGAAATTTTCTTAAAATAATCCTTATAATTTTATTACTTTGATACTGCTGTAAGCAAACCATTGTAATTTGTTAGGATAAATTAGAAGAAAAGACATCCATCCAGTGTTTCCTCAGAAATCCACAAAAAGTAGATTAAGAATTAAAAACACTTGATGACAAACATGTTTGTTGAAAGAGCCTGTGGGTTTTGAGGAAATGCGTTTGAAAATTAAATTAAAAAGGAATTGTTTACATGTAGACATGATGCCTGAAAGAAGAACCTGAATAATTCAAATAATGTCAAGAAGTTACTACAAAATAAGTGCACTAAGGAGAAGTGAAACGATTGTCCTGTACTGTTGCTTTAACAGCTACAAACATTGATTCATTTTTTTTTAGTGACTTCTTCACTTCATGCTTGTGGTGGCCTGGAACCTGTCCTGGAAACATAGGACACACAGTGAGGTACCCCTGTATCACAGAGCAGTAACACACAAGGAGTCACACATTCATACACACTTTACCAAGTGACCTGAGAAACATTACATTTATTCATGTTGTCGACACTTTCCACCAATGAAAAGTACAACATTAAGCTACTTTCACAGTTTTCTACCAATTTACACAGCTGATTAATGATTCTGGAGTAATTTAGGTTAAATACTTGTAAACCTGTAACTCTGGGAAATCAGAGGAAGTTCACACAAACCTGGACAACATGGAAACAAACATTGAGCCCAATTTGAACCCAGGTCCAAACTCAAAGCCCTTAGGGTTAAATCCCAACCTTCACACCTAACCCCATCCCTGATCAGGACAAACAGTAATTGAAATTGGGTGGATGGACAGATTTTTATACTATCCTATAATCTCATCTGGGGTCCGAACTCAAAGCCCAGTTAGACACCAAAATAACAGAAAAAAACATGATTCTCAGATCAGTTCACATGTTGTGCCCATGTTCTCCTGACCTTCTACCATGACCTGTGCTCTCCTCTCCTCTCCTCTCCCATTTCAATGATGACCAGTGGCTCTAAAGTGTCCTCACTGTGTACATGTGTGTATCTGGACTCTGCCTCACGTCTGAGTGTTGATCAGGATTCCCTCTTGATCACTGTCACCTCAACTGTGTCACTGAGCACAGAGTTATAGAAATTCTACTCTCAGCACTTCAGCAGAAACATCTCAAGAAGCCCTTTGTTCTGAAAACACACACAATTTATCTGTCTGTGAACCTGAATCAGTCAAGGGTTGAAAATTTGCTTGTTTAAAATGAAAAATATGTTACTGAAATCCGAGAGTGAAGAAAGTGATACTTAAATTCATTTAAATACAGTTTTGAGTGAAACAACATCAGTAAAGTTATACTGATTATATTTGTTTTTTTTTATCCTGCACATTTAGAGAAAACTGAAAAATATAATCAATCTTACCTGATGAACTTTCTAAGAATTTTTCAGTTTCAATGCCTGCAGCTCTCTGTGTGTGTTTATGTCAGTGTGAAACTACTCTTTACACTGAACGTCCTGAACGAACGAGGAAAGTTGAACCTCTATTTAAATGCCTCAATTTGCCTGAACAGGAAAATGTAAAACAGTACAGTTACTTATTTTTCTTCATTATAATACTGAACAGTATATACATATTTTTTTTTCCCATGAGAGCAGAACTCATTTCCTCGATGCAGTTAAAATGGAACATTGGTCACATTCTTTAAGACATACCGTTCAAAACATTGTGACTTAGTAGTAATATAGAAACACATTGTACTGTTTGCAGCATCTCCTAATATGTAGATAATTACTCATCTAGTAATTATAAATAGTAGTCAATAGTTAATAGTTCTCATGGTATAGTAGCATATATTCTTCATATAAATAAGCAAAAATAAATTCTTTTCTCATGACAGTAGAACTCAGTCCAGTTTACGTGCAACATTGGCCACATTCTTTGAAAAATACGCTTCCAGACACTGTCACGACCCCAAGAGGTGAAATTCCTGAGCTCCACCTGAGATCCATGTAATGAAGCAACACACCTTCGTTCAATGGAACTGATCAGTTCGCAGCCCTATAAAGGGGTTCAAGTCCCATCATCAGTGTGTCGATTCTTGATCAGCGCTTTTCTGTGATTCTCTAGTGACTCTTGTTTGCGGACCTATTTTTCACGCCACTCTTCTAGTGTGTTTCTGTTCCAGTCCCGAGCTCCTGTCCTGTCTACACCAGTCCATTGTGACCCAGTCCCAGTCCCTTGCACCACCCTGTCTTTGGCAAACATCTCTTCATTTGTTCTCTTCACCCAGCATTATTTCACTTATTGTGTAACACCCCATGTGTCCTGTTCCATGTCCATCGTATCACACGGAGACTTTCACTCCTGAAATAAATCTTCAAATCTTCTTAGTTCACGTCAGCCCTTCGGTGACTTTCCTTATATAAACACTGTAAAAACTGTGTAAGAAAGTTGAACGGAGAACGAGAAACAGGTTCTACCAAACAACCGGCTGCTGATGTCAAACATCTAACGAATGAATTCATTTACAAGGGAGCTGCTCTGAGGGGGTATGGTGGTGCAGTGGGTTGGATGGGGTCCTGCTCTCCAGCGAGTCTGGGGTTCGAGTCTCGCTTGGGGTGCCTTGTGATGGACTGGTTCCCTGCGACCCTGTATGAGACAAGCGGTTCAGAAAAGGTGTGTGTGTGAGCTGCTGTATCACATATTGTCTTAGTGCAAAATGTTGGGTTCCGGTCATCACAAAAAAAGAGTTCACCTGTCAAGAGTGGAGAAGATGAAGAGAATAAAAGAGAAACAAAAATATCTACCGGCTTTATTGGAGGGTTTTAAAAGAAATGTTATTTCATTTTTTTAGTCTTATAGCTGGAGAATAAAGTGGTGGTTTTAGATAGTGAATAATTTAATTGAGAACATTTTGTTTCTATTTATTGAGTTATTTGTCATCTTGAGTGTGGTTGTGGGAACTGATAGATACACAGATGAATTCCTAAACATGGTGTTTATTACCGCACCACTGTGATGACCAACTAGGACAATACCCCTGGTGACCAGAGGAGGCGCCACTTTGCTCCACTAGTCCAGGCTTGTACTCCTGTTCACAGATTCGTAATCAGACACGTGTAAAAGGAGCAAACAGCTATGGATTCTTAATCAGCGTTTCATTTGCGATGTCCTGGTGAAATTTAGTTACTTGTTTTTCGAGTTTATTTCCACACGTGTTTATGCTCCAGCCCCGAGTGTCAGTCTTGTCTCCTCCTGCCTTTTGTACTCCTGTCCAAGTCCAGTGTTCCAGTCTGGTATTTCTTCACAACTCTATGTTCGAGTTCTACTCAGAGATTTGTGTTTCACTTTTCACGTTTGTGAAAATACACTTTGTTTCTATTTGTCCCTCTTTGTTCATGTTCATTGTTTCTCCTCTGAGGGGGTGCAGTGGTGCAGTGGGTTGGGCCGCAGTCCTGCTCTCCGGTGGGTCTGGGGTTCGAGTCCCGCTTGGGGTGCCTTGCGGCGGACTGGCGTCCCGTTCTGCGTGTGTCCCCTCCTCCTCCAGCCTTACGCCCTGTGTTACCGGGTAGGCTCCGGTTCCCCGTGACCCCAAATGGGACAAGCGGTTCTGAAAATGTGTTGTGTGTGTTTCTTCTCTACTCTGTACTTTCCAAATTGCACAGTCCATTTGTAAATACACTCTGCACATGAGGTCACCACACTTGATTCCCATGTCTGGACATTACAGTCAGACAATAAATCCAGAAAGGACAAATGGATTCTTTTATGTCCTTTAATTTTTGACATAGAGAAAATACAAGAAACAAACCATACATGTTCAACAGCTCTTCAACAACCTTGGATCTGAAATGACTGTTCTGCTTGGTACATTACATTTATTCATTCAGCTGATGCTTTTCTCTGAAGCAACTTACAATGTTAGATTTGCAGTTTTTACAAGCTCACAGTTATTTCCCCAGCTGGGTAATTTTACTGGAGCAAATTAACCTAAGTACCTTGTTCAAGGGTACTACAGCCAGAAGTGGGGATCAAATCTGCAGTCTTTGGCTCCACAAGTAGCAGCTCTATCCACTATGTCACCAGCTGCGCTAATCAAAAACTTTGTCAGAAGGGGGATTCGAACCAACTTATGCCTTGTGGTGTCAAAATTTTGCAGTCATAGAAATTGTTAAGCATGGTAACAGGTAACTTTTTTTAAGATTTAAGGTTTAAGGCTGTGTTCTGTGCTGTGGAAGTTAAGACCATTGTGGGAGAATCAGGTAGTACCGGGCACCAGGTCAGAGGTTATCTGATAAAGGCAGGCTGTGGACACCAAGAGCATGTCATAAAAGGCTGATGGTTCTGCCATGCCGGAGGGAGGTCAACATAAGGTAAGCTGGATGATGGGGTTTGAATGGTTTGGCTTTAGGGTGAGGAGTTTTGAGAATAAAGGAGTGGAAAGTTATTAGGCAAAAAGGCGGGAAAACACTGAACACCTGTTATAGCACCCTGTAATGAATTATGTGTGAGCTTGCCAAATAAAAGGAATCAGAATCAGAATGAGCTTTATTGGCCAAGTATACCTGAGCATACAAGGAATTTGTTTCCGGTTTAGAGCAAACCTACAGTGCACATTCTCACATACAGGCTACATACACACATACTGAACTAGACATAGACTAATACAAACATGATTGCCGATAATGCAGCAGACAAGAACATAGTATAATGCAGACAGAACATAAAACCATGCAGGCATAATACAACCAAATGAACGAGCATAGAAAAAAGTACACGTTGACCTGTATCATAAAGTGAAAGAGGCAATAAAGACTTATGGGGAGACACCCATCTGGGGCTCTCCCATCGAACAATGTTGTTGTGAAAGTCTTTGTTTGTCTGAGTGTGTTTCTTTCAGTGTCTCCTATGGCTGCAACAGGAAAGGGAAAGATCCCTTCCACAGCCTCCATGGGAGACAGCAACCTGAACGCAGTGCCTTCGACCGCTCAGCCATCCTGACTTGAACATTTACTATTTACACACCATATGGACATTCCGTTGCATAAAAATAATTTCCTGGAAGCAAAGCAATAAACCTTCTGCTCAAAATATTCTACATAAAAGCTGGATGAAGGATCTGAACATTCAGTTACAATAATATTAAATAGAAATCATAGTATTACCTTATTTTTATAAGAAAATTGAGTTTTATAAGGAAACTCAACTTACCAACATAACATAGGAACAGATGATTTAGTGAGATACTTGAAAAAAAAAAAAAAACAAAATCAGAGTATTTCACTAAAAGGACTTCCTTCATTGTGTTATAATTTATTGTCCGTTGTTTTGTGAACTCAAGAGTAGAGTTGCAAACGAAAGATGAAGTCGACACACACCGGGTTGCTATTGCTTTATCTGAATCTTTAGGAAAAACACATTATGACTGTGGAAAGAAAAGGAAGCAGATGGGCAGTAAGACAAGGAAAAGCTTCTTTTGGTGGCCATGGCCCAACCTGTAATTCAGTTCGCGATCCAAAAATTCATGGTCATGGGCTAAAGAACTTTGCTCAAGATCTGAATAGCCTGTCTTGGTTCAGTGAGTATATAGTGCTCCAAGGCAGGGATCCAAAGAGATGTGGTCATGAGTAAAATAGTGAGGGTCTTATTCCAAAGAACAAGACACTAGGAACTAGACAAAGTGCTATGAAGGATGTGTACACTCAATGAGATTGAGCACCCTTTGTAGGTTCCCTTCCCTCTTATAAAGACCTATGTGATGGAACACACGTGTGTTGAATTTTTTTTAGTGAACTGCAGCAGGACCTCACTAGGAGATGCTGCCTGCGTCAGCCTTGACACATTGAAATCCTTCACTGACAACAAAAAATGTAAATTAGTGCACAGTGTGACTCAATGACCTGCAAAATAAAACAAAATCCCTGAAAGACATTTTTCCACTATGATGAACCAGTACATATTTTACCTCTTGATGGTGTAATTCTGCACAAACACTGATTCCTACACAATTTCCATGATAATTAAAAAACACAACTTGTTGTGATGGACACCGGAAATAGGGTTGAAGGGTAGAAAAATATACAAGTTGTCACGCCCTCCACTTCCACCCAACAGGGAACACCTGCAGCAGATCACGAGACGCTCGCATGAAAGGGAGCTCAGAGAGCAGCAGGAGGCGGAACCTTAGTTTCGCCTTGCAAGTCGCTGGTGTGTTGCATCTGCTCTCCTGCTCACCCCTGTTTCCCTATCTCCTTGTTCTTGTTCCCGAACCTTTCTCCCGTGTCTCCAAGTCTTCCCGGTATCTCCTCGACCTACAGCCTGTCTTTTTGGATTACGTCTGTCGGATTCTCCTTTTGCCTACGTTTGGGCCTCAGTGAACCTTGCCTGGTTTTTTCGGACAATGAGTTTTGGATTTCCCTTGATAAAACACCTTGAGCTCGGCACTTGGGTCTGGCGTCTGAGTTCCGAGAGGAAATCATGACACAAGTGCTGTGTTCCATAAAGGCTGAATATCATACATGATATAAAATCCAAACAAAAAAATATAAAATCAAGAACAAAACAAGTGGCACACACTAATCCCTGAAAATCTCCACAAAACACTATAATTAAGTAAAGTAGTAAACCCAAAACTGCTGATAAAAATGTAGTTTGCAAGACTATGAGGGGTACACCCTGGACGGGATGCCGATCCATTGCAACAGTGCAACACACTCAGTCACAGTTATACACTACAAACTACGAGGGGAAACTAGAGCTCCTGGAGTAATAAAAATTCAGTTGAAAATGTATTGCAGCATAGGGGGGTGTGGTGATGCAGCAGGCTAAGCTGGGTCCTGCTTTCTGGCGGGGCTGGGGTTCGAGTCCCACTTGGGGTGCCTCGTGACGGACTGGTGTCCTGTCCTGGGTGTGTCCCCTCCCCCTCCAGCTTTGCACCCTGTGCTGCTGGGTTAGGCTTTGGCTTGCCGGAACCCCACTTGGGACAAGTGGCTTGAGTTAATGTGTGTGTGTATGTATATTACTGTGTTGATCTGGTCTGAATCCCTGAAACAGAAATAAACATGAAAAAACTGTTGAAAGTGCAACTGATCACCTTCACATGTAAAACACATCAATAATCATACAGGTAGTGATCAGAAGTCCTTGGATCAGACTCACCTTAACATGTGACACAGATGAAGTTGAGCTCTTCAGTGTCAGGCAGGCTGACCCACTGATGTCCTCCTCCAGATTGGACAGCCCCAGTGTTCCCACAGTGTCCAGTTCCAGTCCCATTACATGAAGACCAGTGGACATAGCAGACAGGTTCTGCACTGACCCAGAACCAGAAGTTCAGGACACAGGAGAAGCGCAGACCCAACCACACATGGGCACTGGTGGCATTTCTAGCCTTCCCCTTCACCCACTGCTGCATCTTATCATCATGGACAGATACCAGGTCCACATAGTTCTGTCTGCAGTAGTTCAGAGCTTCATTCCAGGTCTTATTCTCTTGGACCAGGATGAGCGGAACTGGAGGGGAACACGGAGGGTCACCGAGTGTTAAGAAAAGCAATGAAATGTACTGAACTCAACTGTCTTAAACTGAATTGAGTGTGAAACCTTGTTTGTGTTCAACAGAATTATTCCCTTCCAGGGGCAAAATGTTAAGAACACCTTATAAATTGTCAAGTATTTACAATTAGATAAGAATTAATAAAATGGGTGAAGAAGATGTTCTGATATTTAATAAGCATGTGTTGGGATGTAGATTTTCAGCACAGGAACATCTATGGTTTTGTTATGTTTTGTCACTATTCAGTTCTGTCTTTGTGCTCCATGTTAAATAATTTGTTTTGTATCTGAAGAGTGGAAAATCTGGAAGGACTGGCTTTGTATGAACAGTTATGACTGAACATTAGAAGTGTAATAATTTAAAGGGTCTTGTGCTGTAGTCAATAAGTCTTCTCTTTTTTTTAAGATCTTGACAAGTTTTAATGAACACAATAATCAGAGCAGAAAATTCTTCAAAAAATGTAGAACTGACAAATAAACATGTGATAGTTTAGATTATTATCCTCAGAAACTGTGTTACAGATCAAACTGAACTCACCATCATACTAACATAGGAACGAGTGATTTTCACCGCACCAATCGATCATCCCATGTTCCTCTGTGTGAACGAGGCTACAGTACACTTCTCACTCACATCATAATGGTCGGGTTTTCCATATTATTCACCTCTTACGGTTCTGAGCCCTGAATGATCAGACTATGTTTGTATAAAGTGTGTCAGCGTTTCTAAATCGTAGTCATTTTTCACGCTTATCCTCAATCACAGAGTACTCAATTCACAATGCAGCAGTTCAGTAGCTGCTTCATGTGTGGCTGTCAGTTTCGATCCTTTCCAGATTGTCTTTGTATGACCACCTGTACTGAGCAACATAGTTAT
This sequence comes from Scleropages formosus, assembly GCF_900964775.1. Lineage (NCBI taxonomy): Eukaryota > Metazoa > Chordata > Actinopteri > Osteoglossiformes > Osteoglossidae > Scleropages > Scleropages formosus. The sequence continues at coordinate 26,306,302 of NC_041816.1, forward strand.
TATCATATAAAAATGGGGGAATTTAGAGTAACTGTGGTTCATGTGAATACACTTATTTTCCTTCATATAATAAATTATTTTTACTATTGTGTGATCAAACATCATCATGATGTATTGAATATATTCATATCTCAACCTGAAATATTATTTTTCTAAGTAACTCTTTGGGCACCATTTAATTTATTTCATTAAGAGAAATATGATGATCTGAAAATGAAATAATAAAAAACATTAATCCACTCATTGCCACCTAATGCCTTGTCAGTATCTAGACCAGCTGTGTTGTTCATTTTATGTCTTTCCCCGAAATACTGCTTGCAGGAACTTCACAATGTCACATCCAGAGGTCACACAGACACAGATGTGTATTTATTGTAATGTCCCTATAGGACTCAGGGGTGTGAGACTCACATAAAGAGTCACAATATCAGTGTACAGTAGAAATTCGAAGCTACAGTACAGCAGTGAGAGGATAAACAGAGCAAAGTGCAACACAGAGCACTTTGAACAAGGTGGAACAGGACAAGTCCATCAGAACATGGCTTAAACAAGGTTGAGACACAGGGGGACTTGGACAGGGAGGGGGACAGCAGTCAAGCAGAGACAGGATGGAAACACACTGTGAGAAGAACTTTGGAACAAGAATAAAGCACTAAACAGGCTGTCAAGAAACTCTGCAGGTTTGTTGTTTGCCTTTTATACCTTCTTCTTTTCCAGTTGAATCACAGGTAACAGCTGTGCAGGATTCTGCCAGCTGATCTGGACCCAGAGCTCCGGTGGTTCCGTTCATCACTCCTCCTCGCACACATGACAAAGAAGATAGCAAACAAATTAAAAAAAAAAAAAAAACTACAACATGCAAAAAAACGAAAAAAAAAGACAATAAAAAACACGTGACACTGAAGAAAGGAAAGAGAAGGTCAAGTGGTTGCCCATTACTGCAATACATGCAATCACACACACATGTGTGGCAAGGGCCCACAAATTCAAACACATCTAAACCCCAATCATGAAAGGATGTATGATTCAATGATATGACTTGGGGTTCACTTTGTTGCATCTACCCAATGAACACATGTAATGTTACGTCAGAACTCAGGGGATGGGAGCAGACAAGACAGAAGATCATGACAAGAAAAAGACAACCAGTATGGAAACGTGGAAAATAGATGAGAGACCCAAGGAAGCCCAATGCCTTTTATACCTTCTTCTTTTTCAGTTGAATCACTGGGAACAGCTGTGCTGGATTCTGCCAGCTGATCTGGACCCAGAGCTCCGGTGGTTCCGTTCATCGCTCCTCCTAGCACACATGACAAAGAAGATACAGTCAGCGTGATAGTGAATATAATAAAAAAAGAGACACACCACTGGCTGAGTAGATGAGAGACTCAAGGAAGCTCAGTGTTCATTGAAACAAAGTGTGAATTTGACAGAATAAACACAGAACAAAGGGACATAGTGAGTCTTTATCAACAATTTCCAACAGCGACACAGAGGGATGAGAGCAGGACTTGGACAAAGCAGTGTGACAACAAGACTGAAGTGTAGGATCGGGAACAGAACTCGGGTGACGGGAGCAGACAAGACAGAAGATCAGGATGAGAGAAACACAACCAGTATGGAAACTTGGAAAAAAGATGAGAGACCAAAGGAAGCCCAGTGCCTTTTATATCTTTTTCTCCAGTTGAATCACAGGGAACAGTTGTGCTGGATTCTGCCAGCTGATCTGGACCCAGAGCTCCGGTGGTTCCGTCCATCACTCCTCCTTGCACACATGACAAAGGAGATAGCGAACAAATTTAGAAAAAAAAAAAAAAAACTACAACATGCAAAAACAAAAAAAAAAAAGACAATAAAAAACAGGTAACACCGAAGAGAGGAAAGAGAAGGTCAAGTGGTTGCCCATTACTGCAATACATGCAATCACACACACATGCGTGGCAAGGGCCCACAAATTCAAACACATCTAAACCCCAATCATGAAAGGATGTATGATTCAATGATATGACTTAGGATTCACTTTCTCGCATCTACCCAATGAACACATGTAATGTTACGTCAGAACTCGGGTGACGGGAGCAGACAAGACAGAAGATCAGGATGAGAAAAAGACAACCAGTATGGAAACCTGGAACACAGATGAGAGACCAAAGGAAGCCCAATGCCTTTTATACCTTTTTCTCCAGTTGAATCACTAGGAACAGTTGTGCTGGATTCTGCCAGCTGATCTGGACCCAGAGCTCCGGTGGTTCCGTTCATCGCTCCTCCTAGCACACATGACAAAGAAGATACAGTCAGCGTGATAGTGAATATAATAAAAAAAGAGACACACCACTGGGGGGGTGTGGTGGTGCAGTGGGTTGGAACAGGTCTTGCTCTCCGTGGGGTCTGAGGTTCAAGTCCTGCTTGGGGTGCCTTGTGATGGATAGGTGTCCCGTCCTGGGTGTGTGTCCCCTCCCCTCGAGCCTTGTTCCCTCTGTTGCCAGGTTAGGCTCCGGATCCCCGCGACCCCGTATGGGACAATTGGTTCAGACACACCACTGGCTGAGTAGATGAGAGACCAAAGGAAGCTCAGTGTTCATTGAAACAAAGTGTGAATTTGACAGAATAAACACGGAACAAAGGGACATAGTGAGTGTGTCTTAACAGACATCTTTAACATCTCATTAAGCCAAGCAGTTGTCCCCACATGTCTCAAGTCCACCACCATCATCCCAGTACCAAAGAAGTCACCTGTGTCCTGCCTGAAAGACTATCGTCCCATAGCACTGACCCCAATCATGATGAAGTGCTTTGAGAGGTTAGTCATGCACCATATCAAATCCAACCTCCCCAACACACTTGACCCGCTCCAATTTGCATACCGTCCAAACCGCTCTACGGACGATGCCATCTCCTCCACTCTCCACCTGGCTCTTACCCATTTGGAAAACAAAGACTCTTATGTTAGATTGCTGTTCATCGACTTCAGCTCAGCATTCAACACAATAATCCCACAACAGCTCATCAGCAAACTAAACCTGCTGGGCCTAAATGCCTCCCTCTGTAATTGGATCCTGGACTTTCTAACCGGAAGACCTCAGTCAGTCCGCGTCGGCCACAACACCTCCAGCACTACCACAATGAGCACAGGTGCCCCACAAGGCTGTGTGCTCAGCCCGCTGCTCTTTACGCTGCTGACCCACGACTGCACTGCCAAGTTCAGCTCCAACCACATCATCAAGTTTGCTGATGACACAACGGTGGTAGGTCTCATCAGCAACAATGATGAAACACCCTACAGAGAGGAAGTGGTACAACTAGTTGAATGGTGTGATGCAAACAACCTGTCCCTCAATGTGAGGAAGACAAAGGAGGTTGTGATGGACTTCAGGAAGAACTCTGTTGACCACCCCCCACTGACCATCGACAGCTCGACTGTGGAGAGAGTCAGCAGCACTAAATTCCTGGGAGTGCACATTACAGAAGACCTCACCTGGACCACCAACACTACATCACTCTCCAAGAAGGCGCAACAGCGGCTCCGCTTCCTGCGCCGACTTAAAAGAGCAAGCCTCCCTCCTCCAATCCTCACCACATTCTATAGGGGAACAATTGAGAGTGTGCTAACCAGCTGCATCACTGTCTGGTACGGGAACTGCAGTGCAGCAGACCGCAAGACCCTACAGCGGACAGTGAACACAGCTGCAAAGATCATCGGTGCCCCTCTCCCCTCCATTCTGGACATTTTCCTTGCACGATGCTCCAGAAAGGCCACCAGTATCGTGAAAGACCCCACTCATCCCTCTCACAGTCTCTTCCAGCTCTTGCCATCAGGAAGACGGTATCGGAGCATCAGAGCCCGCTCTGCCAGACTGCTCAACAGCTTTTTCCCCCAGGCTGTGAGAGCCCTCAATTGCAATCACCTTGCCACCCTCTCAAACCTCATCCACAACCTTAGCTCCTGAAACCAGGATCCACTCTTCCCGCCCCAACCCACCACATCACACGCACCACATGTAAACTGTTGGATACCTCCTGTGGAAACACACTCTTTTCCTTTCCATATGCAAACCAACTGTTTTTTATTTTCTCTATATGCACCAGACACTTTCTTATAAAACCTCCAATGTTACAAGGACTTAACAAGATAACACAAATGTTTACTTGTGAATGCACTACAAATCATATTGCACTATTCCTTCTTAAATACCTCTACTGCACAGTTATTATGTAAGTACTTGTATTGTATAGTTAACTGTTTATAGTATATGTATATTTGCACTAATTTCAGATTACCGACTTAGTAAATTAGTTATGTAGGTCTAAAAGCTGTCCTTAGGTCTAGTGTTGCATGTTTATATTTATGCTTATTTTACACAGCACCGTGGTACTGCGAGACACGACATTTCGTCCCACTGTATGTCCACACATGTAGTGGAATGACAATAAAGCTTGACTTGACTTGACTTGACTTGAGTCTTTATCAACATTTTCCAACAGCGACACAGAGGGATGAGAGCAGGACTTGGACAAAGGGGTGTGACAACAAGACTGAAGCGTAGGATCGGGAACAGAACTCGGGTGACGGGAGCAGACAAGACAGAAGTTCAGGACGAGAGAAACACAACCAGTATGGAAACTTGGAAAATAGATGAGAGACCAAAGGAAGCCCAGTTCCATTTATACCTTCTGCTTCTCCAGTTGAATCACTGGGAACGGCTGTGCTGGATTCTGCCAGCTGATCTGGACCCAGAGCTTTGGTGGTTCCGTTCATCACTCCTACTCGCACACATGACAAAGAAGATAGCGAACAAATTTAAAAAAAAAAAAAAAAAAACTACAACATGCAAAAACAAAAAAAAAAAAGACAATAAAAAACACGTAACACCGAAGAGAGGAAAGAGAAGGTCAAGTGGTTGCCCATTACTGCAATACATGCAATCACACACACATGTGTGGCAAGGGCTCACAAATTCAAACACATCTAAACCCCAATCATGAAAGGATGTATGATTCAATGATATGAGTTAGGATTCACTTTCTCGCATCTACCCAATGAACACATGTAATGTTATGTCAGAACTCGGGGGATGGGAGCAGACAAGACAGAAGATCATGAAGGGAAAAAGACAACCAGTATGGAAACCTGGAACACAGATGAGAGACCAAAGGAAGCCCAGTGCCTTTTATACCTTCTTCTTCTCCAGTTGAATCACTGGGAACGGCTGTGCTGGATTCTGCCAGCTGATCTGGACCCAGAGCTCCGGTGGTTCCGTTCATCACTCCTACTCGCACACATGACAAAGAAGATAGCAAACAAATTAAAAAAAAAAAAAAAAACTACAACATGCAAAAACAAAAAAAAAAAAGACAATAAAAAACAGGTAACACCGAAGAGAGGAAAGAGAAGGTCAAGTGGTTGCCCATTACTGCAATACATGCAATCACACACACATGCGTGGTAAGGGCCCACAAATTCAAACACATCTAAACCCCAATCATGAAAGGATGTAAGATTCAATGATATGACTTGGGGTTCACTTTGTTGCATCTACCCAATGAACACATGTAATGTTACGTCAGAACTCAGGGGATGGGAGCAGACAAGACAGAAGATCAGGATGAGAAAAAGACAACCAGTATGGAAATGTGGAAAACAGATGAGAGACCCAAGGAAGCTCAGTGTTCACCAGTAACCCCATTTAATGCTGATCAAGGATCCACAGCCACTCCAGCCTCCTGTTTACCTTTTATACTTTGTTCTTTTTATACCTATCGGTTTAATTAACTGTCTGGATTCTTACTGCAGCTAATCGTCATGGCAACACTATTATGTTTATTTTCACTGTTTTATTGTCATACATACCCTCAGTGCACCTATGAATAACAATATTTACCTCCATAGCAGATAAATGGGTACTTTCCATTACATTTCTGATCATCCCATCGTCCCTTATCTGTCGCTGTCATCCAGGCCACAGCACATTGATTTCCATCACCATTGTCCGGTGTCCCTAATTTCCAGTAGCGGAATGAGGAGTTTCTCTGGTCTGACCACTGCCAGTAGTCTCTGTACAGACCGATCCACACCCAGGTTCCACTTTTAGTCATGTTGTGTATGAGATCATTCTCAGTCTGGTTCCTCACACTGACCAGGTCTGTGTGATTCTCTCGGCAGTATGTCTGAGCATCTTTCCATGTCTTTGTACCATTAATCGGGATGTATCTCTGGTCACCTTCACCACTTTCTGTAAATATAAAGTTGCATTAAGAAGATATGTTTTAAAACTGTATTTAAGTAGATTTCTCACCTCTTTCAGCATAAAAATGTGACAAAAAAAGACACTTTAAACCTGGATTAGTGAGTTCACTGTATGTCAAATATAGTGTTTGGCCATAAATTCTCACCATTATAGCAAACAAATGAAAATGTCTTATCGCAGGAAATATCATTCCATTTTCCTGATGGATACATCTGTACACAATGTTCTTTTCCCTCATAATTGTCAGGTTGACCGCTGTCCCAGTTTGAGAACCCAGTCTGTCCATCACTGTGGAGACGTCTCTCTTCCAGGGACCACTGCCACTTGCATGAGTTTCCCTTCTCCAGTCCTATCCAGGCTGGTCCAGTATAACCAGTGAGGTTTACCCTGTTAATCACTCTGTTCATTTCCTCTGGGTTGTCAATGGTAACCAGGTCAGTGTAGTTCTCTCTGCAGTAACACTGTGCTTCAGTCCACTTCTTACTCATGTTCAGAAAATAAATCTCGGCACAGAGGTTTGTATGAAGTGTGGAGAACCCTGTGATACACAGCAACACAACATAATTCACACATAAAGAATACAAATAAAGATAGAATAGATAAAGATAAAATACACACACTTTCTGAACCGCTCGTCCCATACGGGGTCGCGGGGAACCGGAGCCTACCCGGCAACACAGGGCATAAGGCTGGAGGGGGAGGGGACACACCCAGGACAGGACGCCAGTCCGTCGCAAAGCACCCCAAACGGGACTCGAACCCAAGACCCACTGGAGAGCAGGACCCGGTCCAACCCGCTGCACCGCTGCACCCCCCTTAAAGATAAAATATCCAAAGATAAATATCAAATTGCTCATTTCAAGAGAAATATAAAGGGTTTTCATCACGTAAAGTTCTGTGGGCACAATACAGTATACAGAACAATAACTGACCTGAGATCAGCAGAAGAGTGACACTCCACCCCATTTCTGTAATCTAAAAATGACATAACACTTATTGGCCAGTTTCCCACACATACACACACAGATAGATATACTTTTGGTTATGCATTTTACACTTTTGATTACCTGGTGGGGAACCATATGCAATAAACACGGTAATAACAGCAAAGTTCTCATCATGATGAAAATCCCCCAACGAGACATATTTGGAGGAAACACACATGTTGTGACAGTAAAACCCCAGTTTCACACACACACAGAAGGAGACACCCTGCAGAGGATCGCCAGCAGTACAGAACCTTTTAGCTTCTAGGATCATGACACAAATCAAGTCATTTCAGCAAATGATCACACCTCCAACTTGTTAGTCATGCAGCCAAACACTGATGTGTCACATTCTACTGACATACAGGAATATAAACAGTACGAACACATCACACATTTTTTAGAATAGTTTTTGTTTTAAATGGCGTTAAATCTCAAAAAACATGTTTTGGTGCAGATTGGCAGAAAAAGTATCATCATTTATTCCATTAATCGCTTGTCCTGATCAGTGCTGCAGAAGAAAAACATAACATAAGTCCATTATACGACAGCCAAATGTGTGCATGCACACACACACACACACACACACACTACAGGCAGCTCAGCATCACAAATCAGCCTGAACTGCATGTCATTAGGCTGTGGGAGGAAACCAGAGCAGAAGCATGCAAACACAAAGAGAACACTATAACTCCAAACCTACACAAGTTACTGCACCACCATGTCCCAAGAAAAATATCAGATAAACCTAAACTAAGCCATGTACTTTTACTTGATTTATACTATATTCTTACTTAAATGGCTGTCAGTGTTTTTTTTTTTTTTTTTAAATAAGGAAGTTTTCTGTTTGCTTATTTATTTCTGTGTTTTGCTGCACCATCTTGCACACTACATTGCATTGTTGCAAACCATATTGCACTGCATTTCATGCTCCACAAAGAAATTATAATCCAATACACATCTGTTTAGAGATATTTATACATTTTGCTTTTTTGTCAAATATGCATATATTGATTTTATACACATTTTTACATTTTACTACTTGTTATTGTTTTTAAACTCTTATGTCAGACAGTTGTATAAAGCATTTCACTGCACGTCGTACTGTGTACGGTTGTGTATGTGACACATAAAATTTGAATTTGAATTTGAATTTTTTTTTTCTCCCTGCCAGCGTTTCATCATCTGCGCCATTGCTTATAGAAGCAAATGTCGTCCTGGTGCCCCATGCAAAATGTCCAGGAAATATAAAAACATCTTTTGTGTCGGAATGTTCTCCTTTCAATAAGGGTGTGATCCCTTCTAGTAGAGACTCCTAACCTCTGTGACCCTGCAGTGAACAGGAACTTATTGATCATGGGTGGGTGGATATTTTCTTAAAATAATCCTTATAATTTTATTACTTTGATGCTACTATAGGCAAACTATAGTAATTTGTCATGATAATTTACAAAATATGTCCATCCAGTGTTTCCTCAGAAAACCATAAAGCGTAAATTAAGAAATAAAAACACTAGTTAACAAACATGTTTGCTGAAAGGACCTGTGTGTTTTGAGAAAATGCCTTTGAAAAATTAAATTAAAAAGAAATTGTCTACATAATGGGGGGGCGCAGTTGTGCAGTAGGTTGGACCGGGTCCTGCTTTCTGGTAGGTGTGGGGTTTGAGTCCTGATTGTGGTGCCTTGCGACGGACTGGCGTCCAGTCCGGGGTGTGTCCCCCCCCCCCCAGCCTTTTGTCCTGTGTTGTCAGGTTAGGATCTGGTTCCCCGCGACCCCGTATGGGACAAGCGGTTTCAGATGGTGTGTGTGTGTGTGTGTGTCTGTGTGTACTTGTGGTGGGCCGGAACCTGTCCTGGAAACATAGGACACACAGCGAGGTACCACTGTATCATAGAGCAGTAACACACAATGAGTCACACATTCATACGCACTTTGTCAAGTGCCTTGAGAAACATTACATTTATTCATGTTGTCGACACTTTCCTCCATTGAAAAGTACAACGTAAAGCTACTTTCACAGTTCGTTACCCATTTACACAGCTGATTAATGATTCTGGAGTATTTTAAGGTGGGGGAGCGTTGTGATGCAGTGGAATTGACTGGGTTTTGCTCTCCAGTGGGTCTGGGGTTCAAGTCCCGCTTGGGTTGCCTTGTGATGGACTGGCGTCCCACACTGGGTGCATCCCCTCCCCCTCCAGCCTTGCGCCCTGTGCTGCCGGGTTAGCCTCCGGCTCCCTGCGACCCCCGCATGGGACAAGTGGTTTCAGATGACGTGTGTGTAATTTAAGGTAAGTACACTCAAACCTGCAACTTCAGGGTGTAATGGCAGTAGCTCTAAAAACTAAACTACCAGCTGTCCCACATGTCTATAATCTGTATAAATAGAATCAGAGAAACTTCACACAAGGACAACATGTAAACAAACATTGAGCCCAATTTGAACCCAGGTCCAAACTCAAAGCCCTTAGGGTTAAATCCCAACCTTCACACCTAACCCCATCCCTGATCAGGACAAACAGTAATTGAAACTGCGTGGATGGACAGATTTTTATACTATCCTATAATCTCATCTGGGGTCCGAACTCAAAGCCCAGTTAGACACCAAAACAACAGAAAAAAACATGATTCTCAGATCAGTTCACATGTTCTGCCCATGTTCTCCTGACCTTCTACCATGACCTGTGCTCTCCTCTCCTCTCCTCTCCTCTCCTCTCCTCTCCTCTCCTCTCCCATTTCAATGTTGACCAGTGGCTCTAATGTGTCCTCACTGTGTACATGTGTGTATCTGGACTCTGCCTCACGTCTGAGTGTTGATCAGGATTCCCTCTTGATCACTGTCACCTCAACTGTGTCACTGAGCACAGAGTTATAAAAATTTTACTCTCAGCATTTCAGCAGAAACATCTCAAGAAGCCCTTTGTTCTGAAAACACACACAATTTATCTGTCTGTGAACCTGAATCAGTCAAGGGTTGAAAATTTGCAAGTTTAAAATGAAAAATATGTTACTGAAATCCGCGAGTGAAGAAACCGATACTTAAATTCATTTAAATATAGTTTTGAGTGAAACAACATCAGTAAAGTTATACTGATTATATTTGTTTTTTTTTTTATCCTGCACATTTAGAGAAAACTCAGAATAAATATAATCAATCTTACCTGATGAGCTTCCTAAGAATTTTTCAGTTTCAATGCCTGCAGCTCTCTGTGTTCATGTCAGTGTGAAACTGCTCTTTACACTAAACATCCTGAGCGAATGAGGAAAGTTGAACCTCTATTTAAATGTCTTGATTTGCCTGAACAGGAAAATGTAAAACAGTACAGTTACTTATTTTTCTTCATTTTAATACTGAACAGAATATATATATATATATATATATATATATTTTCCCCGTCAGAGCAGAACTCATTTCCTCGATGCAGTTAAAATGGAACATTGGTCACATTCTTTAAAACATACCGTTCAAAACATTGTGACTTAGTAGTAATATAGAAACACATTGTACTGTTTGCAGCATCTCCTAGTATGTAGATAATTACTCATCTAACAATTATAAATAGTAGTCAATCGTCAAAACTATTAAAAAAAAAACTGAATGTGTTACTGATAGATACACAGATGAATTCCTAAACATGGTGTTTATTACCACACCACTGTGATGACCAACTAGGACAATACCCCTGGTGACCAGAGGAGGCGCCACTCGGCTCCACTAGTCCAGGCTTGTACTCCTGTTCACAGATTCGTAATCAGACACGTGTAAAAGGAGCAAACAGCTATGGATTCTTAATCAGCGTTTCATTTGCGATGTCCTGGTGAATTTTTGTTACTTGTTTCTTGAGTTTAGTTCCAGAGGTGTTGATGTTCCAGTTCCGAGTGCCTGTCTTGTCTCCTCCTGCCTTTTGTACTCCTGTCCAGGTCCAATGTCCCGGTCCGGTATTTCGTCACAACTCCGTGTTCACGTTCTGCTCACAGATTTTTCACTTTTCACCTTTGTGAAAATACACTGTGTCTTCTTCCCGTGTTCATTGTTTCACCTCATCTCTGTACTTTCCAAATTGCACAGCATATTTGTAAATAGACTCTGCACATGGGGTCACCACACTTGATTCCCATTTCTGGACATTACAGTCAGGCAACAAAATGATGACAAATCCAGGGAGGACAAATGAATTCTTTTATGTCCTTTATTTTTTAACAAAGAGGAAATACAGGAAACAAACCATACATGTTCAACAACTCTTCAACAAATGACTGTTCTGCTTAGTACATTACATTTATTCATTCAGCTGATGCTTTTCTCTGAAGCAACTGAAAAGGTTAAGTTCATAGTTATTACACACTTACAGTTATTTATCCATTTACTGGCACAAACTAGGGTACATACCTGACTCAAGGGTACTACAGGAAGAAGTGGGTATCAAACCTGCAAACTTTAACACCAAAGGAGGCAGCATCAACCATTATGCTAGCAGCTGCCCTAATCAAATGTTTTCTCAGAAGTGGGATTTGAACCTACGCCTTCAGGGGTGACTGCAACCTGAACGCAGCACCTTCGACTGTCTGGCCATCCTGACTCGGACATTTAATTTTCACACACCATATGGACATTCCGTTGCATAAAAATTATTTCTCGGGTGCAAAGTAATGAAGCTTCTGCTCAAAATATTCTACATCTAGGGGACACACCCAGTACAGGATGGCAGTCCATCACAAAGCATCCTGGGGGGACTCAAACCCCAGACCCACCAGAAGTAGATATAAAAAAATTGTAGTATTACTTTTATATTTAAACAGCAGTGTTTCTTTCTAATTATGTCCATAAATATTCACCATCATAGCAAACAAATGAAAATGAAACACCATCATCCAGGACTCCTCCACAGTAAACTTGCCCAGCTCACAGTGCCTGCCTCCACGTGTCGGTGGATCACCAGCTTCCTGACAAAGAGGAGGCAGCAGGTGACACTGGGGTTATAGTTTTATATTTACTGTAATTGTAATATAACTTTAAAATTTATATTTTAATGTTTTCACCAGAAGGTTTATTACTTTCCACCTAACTTATAAATATTACATTTAATACAGTATAATGGAATGTCCAAATGGTGTGTAAATCCTAACTGTAATTTACTGATGGGAATTGTTATTTTCGATCTGTTAGTTTTTAACAAATATGATTTAATTTTCTGTGTTATTCTTGATAATAAAGGTTAAAAATATATATATAAAACACATGAAGAAAGATTGTGTTAATCCATAATGCAAAATATTAGAATTTCTAGTATTTTTTCACAAGATCATTTGTTTGTTGTCATTTTCAGCTCTTTTGTCTGTTTCTCATAATACATTCTCACCCCATCCTCAACTGACTTTAAATCGAGAAATGTCACCAACTAGATGTCCCTCCTTATCAGAATCAGAATCAGAACGAGCTTTATTGCCAAGTATGTCCACACATAGAAGGAATTTGTCTTGGTGACAGAAACTTCCACAGCACAGACAGAATGACAGTGACAAGATGCAGATGAGAAGACAGAATATGTGAATGAAGGATAAAAAATATATAAAAAATATAAAGTAGCCAATATACAAAAATAGTCACAAGACATTGTATGTACAGGTATGTTCTATACAAATGCAAGGGAGTGTGAGTAAGAGATATGATGTGATAAATAGTTATAAATATAAATAGTGTTGTGTATTGCACTGGTTTACTCTCTAGGGGGGATTTACCTGTTCATCAGGTAGACGGCCTGAGGAAAGAAACTTTTCTTGTGCCTGGCTGTCCTGATGCTCGGTGCTCTGTAGTGCCGGCCAGATGGCAAAGGTTCGAAGAGGAAGTGGCCTGGATGTGAGGGGTCTAGAATGATTTTGCTAGCCCTATTACTGACTCTGGACAAGTACAGTATTATATATATATATCATATATAATATAAATCATGTATATATATAATATATCATGTATAATAAAAAATCTATGTAAAAATAAAACACACAAATAAAATGAAGAAGAAAACTAGTGACAGAAACTAACCCCAGAAACCTCCCCAAAGCGCTATAATAACCTGAAGGGCTGAGGTAGAATTACTGTGATTACATTAAAACCCAAAAGTGTTTATAAAGGAGGGCACAGCCTGGATGAAAAACCAGTCCATTACAGGGTATCCACACAAATACACAGTCACTTAATAAGGGAATTTAATTTAAAAGTGTCCAACTCAAAGGGGGATGTGGTGGGTTGGACTGGGTCCTGCTCTCCGGTGGGTCTGGGGTTTGAAAACCACTTGGGGTGCCTTGTGACGGACCGGCATCTCATCCTGGGTGTGTCCCCTCCCCCTCCGGCTTTACACCCCAAGTTGCTGGGTTTGGCTCCGGTTCCCTGCGACCCTGTATGGGACAAGTGGTTCAGAAAGTGTGTGTGTGTGTCCAATTCACTGTGGGATGAAACCTGAGCACCTGGAATTACACACACACACATGTTCTGAACCAGGGGACTTGAACCCCAGACCCACCAGAGAGAAGAACCCGGTCCAACCCACTGCGCCACCACGCCCCCGCAGCTGGGAACATTAAAATAAAATTCAGTTATATTTCCGTGTTGGTCTGATCTGATTCCTGAAACAAAAAACACAAGAAAAACTGTTAAAAGTGCAACCGATCACCTTCACATGTAAAACACATCAATAATCATACAGGTAGTGAGAAGAAGACCTTGGGTCAGACTCACCTTAAGATGTGACACAGAAGAAGTTGAGCTCCTGAGTCTCAGGCAGACTGACCCACTGATGTCCTCCTCCAAATTGGACAGCCGCAGTGTTCCCACAGTGTCCAGCTCCGGTCCCGTTGCCCGGAACCCAGTTCTGGTAGCAGGCCACACCTCCAGTGACCCAGAACCAGAGTTTCAATCTGCAGGAGAAGCGCAGACCGATCCATACATGGGAACTGGTGGCACTTCTAACCTTCTTCTCCACCCAGCTCTGAATCTCCTTACTGTGGACAGACACCAGGTCCACATAGTTCTCTCTGCAGTAGTTCAGAGCTTCATTCCAGGTCTTATTCTCCTGGACCAGGATGAGCGGAGCTGGAGGGGAACACAGAGGGTCACCGAGTGTTAAGAAAAGCAATGAAATGTACTGAACTCAACTGTCTTACACTGAACTGAGTGTGAAACCTTGTTTGTGTTCAACAGAATTATTCCCTTCCAGGGACAAAATGTAAACAGCTCCTGTAAACTGTCAAATGTGAAACATTTCAGCACAAGAACAATCCATAGGAAACGTTTCTATTCATGTGCTGATGTCATTTATTGTACTTCTGCTGAGATGTACGTCGCGTTGGACGAAAGCATCTGCTAAATTAATAAATGTAAATGTAAATTTATATAGGGGGTGCGGTGGCACAGTGGGTTGGACCAGGTCCTGTTCTTCAGTGGGTTTGCGGTTTGAGTCCCGCTTGGGGTGCCTTGCGACAGACTGGTGTCCTGTCCTGGGTGTGTGCCCTCCCCCTCTGGCCTTATGCCCTGTGTTGCCGGGTAGGCTCTGGTTCCCCGTGACCCCGTATGGGATGAGTGGTTCAGAAAGTGTGTGTGTGTGTGTAAGTGAGTGAGGTTATGGGAAAAAATATTCATAGAACTGAGTCATTATCACGACCCCCCAGGGGTAATACCCCGACAGGCCAGAGGAGGAGCCACTCCCTGCTGCTGACCCAGAACCAGGCACCTGTTCACAGTTAGATACTTGCTGAGGTGTAAAGGGAGCAAACGGGGGATGGTGTGTTGAGGATCCTTGATCAGCGTTTTCATTGTGCTGTCTCCTTGCGATTAGTAGTCTCTTGTTTCCTCAGTTTTATGTTCCGGTCCCGAGTGCCCGTCCTGTCTACTCCTGCCTCTTGTGCTCCAGTCCCGGTCCAGCGTTCCAGTCCGGTATTTCGTCACGCCTCTGGGTCCAAGTCGCGCAGCCGCAGATCGGCGCTTCGCTGTTCGTCTTGTGCGAAGGCTGCGTGTTTGCTTGTGCCGCGTTGCTTGTTTCACTGTTTAGGCGCACAGTGCACTTCTAATATCACTATGCACGTGGGTTCCTTTTACTTTTCGTCCGTTTTCGGACGTAACAGCAACGCGCGTCTTTGTCGGGCTCTCGTCCGGATGCTACAGTCATTAACGCAGCATTTCGTTCTTACTTTGGCATAATTAATTGTCAAAATGCCCAGGAAGGGTGCGCTCCTAACTGGCACTGGACCCCCAGATTTTTTTTTTTTTATTTGCTAATTTTAGCTGCATCTGTGTGTTTTTTTCTTTTTTTAAATTTTTATTTGTATAATTGAACTAGTATGTTTTGAGGGTGTCATACAAAATAAATTCAAATTAACTAGGCTATAAAAATGTTCTTAGAACCACTATGAACAAATAATTGTCTCAGAGATTGTTCTGCAGGTCAAACTCAACTCACCGTCATCATAACATATGAACGGGTGATTTTCACCACACTGTCGATCATCCCACGTTCCATTGAGTGTCTGTGTGATCGAGGCTACAGTACACTTCTCATTCCCATCATAATTATCAGGTTTTCCTGGTGCCCAGTAGCGGAATGAGGAGTTTCTCTGGTCTGACCACTGCCAGTAGTCTCTGTATAGACCGATCCACACCCAGGTTCCAGTTGTAAACATGTTGTGTATGAGATCATTCTCAGTCTGGTTCCTCACACTGACCAGGTCTGTATAATTCTCTCTGCAGTATCTCTGAGCATCTTTCCATGTCTTTGCATCATTAATCAGGATGTATCTCTGGTCACCTTCAGCACTTCCTGTAAATATAAAGTTGCATTAATAAGATATGTTTTAAAACTGTATTTAAGTAGATTTCTCACCTTTCTGCATAAAAATGTGACAAAAAAAGACACTTTAAACATGGATTACTGAGTTCACTGTATGTCAAATGTAGTGTTACCTTTCTTTTTTAAAAGTATTCATTGTTTTTTTGTAATTAAAAATGGCCATAAATGCTCACCATTAGAGCAAAGAAATAAAAATTTCTTATAGCAGGACCTATCATTCCATTTTCATGATGTAAACATCTGTACACAGCTGTTAGCGATGCTCCAATATGTTAACTTTTTTACCCAATAAATTTCCCAGTACTCACCATCATAACAAATAAAGAATCCTGTAGGACATTTATATTCACAAGGGAGATCATTCCATTTTCCGTTGTCTCTCATCTCCACACAGTTCTCATTCCCACCATAATTGTCAGGTTGACTGCTGTCCCAGTTTGAGAACCCAGTCTGTCCATCACTGTAGAGACGTCTCTCTTCCAGGGACCACTGCCAGTTCCACGAGTTTCCCTTCTCCAGTCCTATCCAGGCTGGTCCAGTATAACCAGTGAGGTTTACACTGTTAATCACTCTGTTCATTTCCTCTGGGTTGTCAATGGTAACCAGGTCAGTGTAGTTCTCTCTGCAGTAACTCTGTGCTTCAGTCCAGTTCTTACTCATGTTCACAAAGTGATATTGTTGAGGGAAACATGAGGACAGTGTACAGAGTCCTGTATTGTACAAACACACATTGATTAGATAACGTAATATTCAGATCGCAATAATCGATATGGATTTAAACCACACACACTGACACACACATACTTTCCACACTCAGACACATGTTTGTTTTACTCTCATTATGAGGATTTCACACAACAATGTGAGCACCTCGATGGACTAAGGAGACACCGCAGTTCGGTACATTTATACCGTAGTACAAACAGTGGAGACACTGACCTGAGACCAGCAGGAGGAGAAACACTCGACACTCCATACCTGTGTTCTGTCAGCCTGCAGGGAACACACACAATTTAGACTTATGGGTTTTGTGGCAATGATACTGTCTGGTGCACACAAGACACATGTAGGCAATAACACAGTGTTGTTATTATTATTATTATTATTATTACTACTACTACATTTTTTTATTTAGCAGATGGTTTTATCTAAAGTGATGTACATAATAATAATAATAATAATAATAATAATAATAATAATAATAAATAGTAGTATAAGTGAATCATACATACTTATAATATATTAAATGCATTTTAATCATATTAATGTGTAATGTAATATTTATATTATATAGAAACATTAATATAAATAATTAACAGTAATGCATATATTAATAATTTATTGGGGTGCTGTACGACAGACTGGCATCCCATCCAGGGTGCATCCCCTCCCCCCAAGCCTTGCGCCCTTTGCTGCGTGGTTAGGCTCCGGTCCGACCCTGCTTGGGATAAGTGGTTTCAGACAGTGTGTGTGTGTTTGTGTGTGTGCAATAATAATAAGAATCATTTTTATTTACTAAATTCATTATTTTATATTGCTTAAATAAATTATTTTAATTTATATTATTTTTTAATTTTTTTTTTTAGTTTTTATTTCTGTTTTTGTTTTATTTATTAAAGTTCCACACTGCCTATTCACAAAAAGCTGAGTTCTATACATCACTCAGACAAACGTTTTGTTGAAAACAGTTCTAGTTCATTTTTTTTCAGAACTTAAAATGATTTTTGTTATGTGTCATAATTTTGTTATAATTATTTGTTCAGTTGTTATTTATTTATATTGCATTTAACTTTTCACTTTTTATTACACTCTCATCTTTCAAAATCCATGGAAGCTATGCAATGTTAAATTGTTCTTTTACTGAAAATATGACTTCAACTGCTGGAGAACAGAGATTTTTATGCATTCAATACATATTAATTGTTAGTACAGTATAGGACTTAAACAAGCCTTACCTGTGAAGAGTGATTTTTTCCAGATGAATCAGGTAAATGTCCTTTCTCTTCTCACTTTTTCTTCTCCTACTTCTCCTCTACACTCTCATATGGATGTTATGAGCTTTGAATTCTCTGTTCTGTTTCTTTGCTCTTTGTTCACATCACTATCTGTATTTTAATCACATATGCAAACTATTTTTTTCATTAACACCAGAGAAACACAATGGACAACATTATTTCTGTTTTTTGAAGGCTGAGGGCATTCATTAGTTAATAACACAACAGGAGAGTCAAGTTCCTGGTGGAGAGAATTAGCAGGAATATTTCTTGCTGTTTAAAGAAGCACAGGAAAGAAGGACGGGTAGGAAAAACATTAACTTGCCGCAGGGAAAATGAACTACTATGAAAGAAATGATTATAATAATAATTAGTATTTTCTTTATAAAATATCCAAGGTCTGATACCAAGTCACCTTGACCTTTGTTTGAGTATTTATCATTAAACTTTTAATTAACGCTACACCCCAGTCAGACCCCTTCGCTTGTCTACTTCTGCTCGCTTGGTGGTCCCATGCACGAAAGGTAAAGCTCGGAGGTTCTCTGTTCTGGCTCCGTTGTGGTGGAATGACCTTCCCTTGTCACTCAGAACTGCGGACACTGTGTCTACATTCAAGAAGGGTCTGAAAACTCACCTTTTCTGGACCCATTTTGCCCATGATCTCTCCAGCTCATGTACGATGTCAATGTTCATGCACCGTAACTTCATCCCTAGAAATAGCCTTTATTCAGCCACTACACTGTATTTACTTGATTGTGTATCTTATAGTATTAAAAAAAAAATTGGTAGGAGGGGATCTGGATTTCTCTATCCTGTGTTTTATGCACCTACTTGAACGATGAACCTCGGTGCAGGAAGTGGTAGGGAACAAACTACATGTTACATAAACAATACACGGATAACAATTATGAGATGTTATTTAGTATTTGGTCACATAGCGTTTTTCTACATGTGCATCATCATATCTTCTGACAGTCTTTTCATGTCTTTATAAGTATCTGTTTCACCTTTATTACCTTTTTTCTCCCACTTTTGCCACCCTCTGAGTGTCTCAGTTTGTAGGGATCCTTCACTCTCAAAATGTCATTTTATTGTAGTTTTGGCAAAGGAGATCACAGAACTCTTCATTATATCAATAATAATCTCAGTTCTGATGAGTTCCTAGTTTAAAAAAAAAAAAAAACTGCTAAATTTCAGATAATAAAGGTGTCAATGTGAGAACAGTTTTAGGAGCAAAACATCAAGCTGACCTCACTGTCACCGAGGGGTATTATCTATTGTTGGAAATCATAAACAGAAACTATAACAGGAACAATGATCCTCGTATGTCCTGCTACAGTGTGGTGCTTTGTATTTGCAGAATGCAAAAGACAAAAATGTGCAATATGTACATATGCACATGTAACCTGATAAAATGGAAACAAAATATTTCCTAGTTTCTGCTTTGGGGGACTCCTCCGTGAACCGCCACCTTACCGTGGTGGAGGGGTTTGAGTGCCTGAATGAGTCCAGGAGCTATGTTGTCTGGGGCTATATGCCCCTGGTAGGGTCTCCCATGGCAGACAGGTCCTGGATGACAGACGAGACAAAGTGCGGTTCAAAAACCCCTTATGAAGGAAAAATCAAGGCTTTCGTTTACCCCGCCCGGTATGGGGTCACCGGGGCCCCACCCTGGAGCCAGGCCTGGGGGGAGGGCTCGCATGCGAGCGCCTGGTGGCCAGGTCTATGCCCACGGGGCCTGGCCGGGCTCAGCCCGAAGCCATGACATGGAGCCGCTCTTCGGTGGGCTCACCACCTGCCGGAGAAACCGTAAGGGGCCGGTGCATTGTGATTTGGGCAGTGGTCAGGGCCGAGTGCCCGGCCGACCTAAACCTCGGGCGCCAACTCTGGTTTTTGGGACTTGGAATGTCACCTCACTAGTGGGGAAGGAGCCTGAGCTGGTGCGGGAAGTTGAGAGATACCGTCTAGATATAGTCGGGCTCACTTCCACTCACAGCTTGGGTTCTGGAACCACTCTCCTCGATCGAGGGTGGACTCTCCACTATTCTGGCGTTGCCCAAGGTGAGAGGCGGCGGGCTGGTGTGGGCTTATTAATAGCCCCCCAGTTCAGCCGCCATGTGTTGGAGTCTACCCCGGTGAATGAGAGGGTCGTCACCCTACGCCTTCGGGTCAGGGAACGGTCTCTCACTGTCGTTTGTGCTTATGCGCCTAGCGGCAGTGTAGAGTACCCGGCCTTTTTAGAGTCCCTGGGGGGCGTGCTGGAAAACGCTCCCACTGGGGACTCTGTCGTTCTACTGGGGGACTTTAACGCCCACGTGGGCAGCGACAGTGATACCTGGAGGGGCATGATTGGGAGGAACGGCCTCCCTGATCTGAACCCGAGCGGTGAGTTGTTATTGGATTTCTGTGCTAGTCGCGGCTTATCCATAACGAACACCATGTTCATGCATAAGGGTGTCCATCAGTGCACTTGGCACCAGGACACCCTAGGTCGGAGGTCGATGATCGACTTTGTAGTCATTTCTTCTGACCTTCGGCCATATGTCTTGGACACTCGGGTGAAGAGAGGGGCTGAGCTGTCAACTGATCACCACCTGGTGGTGAGTTGGATTCGATGGCGGGGGAAAAAGCTGGACAGACCTGGCAGGCCCAAACGCATAGTGAGGGTCTGTTGGGAACGTTTGGCGGAGGCCCCTGTCAGAGAGGTCTTCAACTCCCACCTCCAACAGAGCTTCAACCAGGTCCCGAGGGAGGTGGGGGACATTGAGTCCGAATGGACTATGTTCCACACCTCCAATGTCGGGGCGGCAGTTCGGAGCTGCGGCCATAAGGTCTCCGGCGCCTGTCGCGGCGGCAATCCCCGAACACGGTGGTGGACACCGGAAGTAAGGGATGCCGTCAAGCTGAAGAAGGAGTTCTATCGGGCCTGGCTGGCTCATGGGACTCCTGAAGCAGCTGACAGGTACCGACGGGCCAAACGGAGCGCGGCTCTGGCAGTCGCCGCGGCAAAAACTCGGGCTTGGGAGGAGTTCGGTGAGGCCATGGAGGAAGACTTTCGGTCGGCCTCAAAGAGATTCTGGCAAACCATCCGGCGACTCAGAGGGGGGAAGCGGTGTTCCACGAACACTGTTTACAGTGGAAGTGGTGCGCTGCTGACCTCAGCTGAGGATGTTCTCGGGCGGTGGAAGGAGTACTTTGAGGATCTCCTCAATCCCTCCGACACGCCTTCCGTAGAGGAAGCTGAGGCTGGGGACTCGGAGGGGGACTCGTCCATTACCCTGGCTGAAGTTGCTGAGGTAGTCAAAAAACTCCTCGGTGGCAAGGCTCCGGGGGTGGATGAGATCCGCCCCGAGTTTCTCAAGTCTCTGGATGTTCTGGGGCTGTCTTGGCTGACACGCCTTTGCAGCATCGCGTGGAGTTCGGGAACGGTGCCTCTGGACTGGCAGACTGGGGTGGTGGTCCCTCTTTTTAAGAAGGGGGACCGGAGATTGTGTTCCAACTACCGGGGGATCACACTCCTTAGCCTCCCTGGGAAAGTCTATGCCAGGGTACTGGAAAGGAGAATCCGACCGATAGTCGAACCTCGGATTCAGGAGGAGCAATGCGGTTTTCGCCCTGGCCGTGGAACACTGGACCAGCTCTATACCCTCACTAGGGTGCTGGAGGGTTCGTGGGAGTTTGCCCAACCAGTCCATATGTGTTTTGTGGACCTGGAGAAGGCATTCGACCGTGTCCCTCGTGGCATCCTGTGGGGGGTACTTCGGGATTATGGGGTTCGGGGCTCGTTGCTACGGGCTGTTTGTTCCCTGTATGACCGGAGTAGGAGCTTGGTTCGCATTGCCGGCAGTAAGTCAGACCTGTTCCCGGTGCATGTTGGACTCCGCCAGGGCTACCCTTTGTCACCGATTCTGTTCATTATCTTTATGGACAGAATTTCTAGGCGCAGTCAGGGAACGGAGGGTGTCTGTTTTGGTGGCCGCGAGATCTCGTCTCTGCTTTTTGCGGACGATGTGGTCCTGTTGGCTTCATCAAGTCAAGACTTGCAGCGTGCACTGGGGAGGTTTGCAGTCGAGTGCGAAGCGGCGGGGATGAGAATCAGCACCTCCAAATCCGAGGCCATGGTTCTCAGTTGGAAAAAGGTGGATTGCCCCCTCCGGGTTAGGGGGGAGTTGCTCCTTCAAGTGGAGGAGTTTAAGTATCTCGGGGTCTTGTTCACGAGTGAGGGAAAAATGGAGCGGCAGGTTGACAGACGGATCGGTGCGGCGTCCGCAGTAATGCGGTCATTGTACCGGTCTGTTGTGGTGAAGAGGGAGCTGAGTCGTAAGACGAAGCTCTCAATTTACCGGTCGTTCTACGTTCCTACCCTCACCTATGGTCATGAACTCTGGATCATGACCGAAAGAATGAGATCGCGGATACAAGCGGCAGAAATAAGTTTCCTCCGCAGAGTGGCTGGGCGCACCCTTAGGGATAAGGTGAGGAGCTCAGTCACCCGGGAGGGGCTCGGAGTAGAGCCGCTGCTCCTCCACATCGAGAGGAGCCAGTTGAGGTGGCTCGGGCATCTGTTCCGGATGCCTCCTGGACGCCTCCCTGGGGAGGTGTTCCGGGCTTGTCCCACTGGGAGGAGGCCTCGGGGCAGACCCAGGACACATTGGAGAGACAATGTCTCCCGGCTGGCCTGGGAACGCCTTGGGGTTCCCCCAGAGGAACTGGAGGAGGTGTGCGGGGAGAGGGAAGTCTGGAGGACTCTGCTCGGACTGCTGCCCCCGCGACCCGGCCCCGGATAAAGCGGAGGAAGATGGATGGATGGATGGATGCTTTGGGGGAAAGGGGGTGCGGTGGTGCAGTGGGTTGGACCGTGTCCTGCTCTCCGGTGGGTTTGGGGTTCGAGTCCCGCTTGGGGTGCCTTGCGATGGACTGGCGTCCCGTCCTGGGTGTGTCCCCTTCCCCTCCGGCCTTATGCCATGTGTTGCCGGGTAGGCTCTGGTTCCCTGTGACCCCGTATGGGACAAGCAGTTCAGAAAGTGTGCGTGCGCGCGTGCTTTTGGGGAAACAACAAAAACAGAGAAATTTACTAGATTTTAAAATTCAGCCTCTGGCATTTAAAATAAAGCATTTAATTAAGGCAGAATTCATTTCCATGATGTGCAAGTTAAAATAAATATAACAAAACCGAAGATCGATACGCAACAGGAAGGGAGGTCAGAACTGAGAACTTGCAGACACACTTTACTCCAGCAGTTGCCAACAGAACAGGGAGTGAAATAGGAAACAACGAGATGATCATGATAGATGGTGTGATGCAATTTTATATGCTGTAGCTGGTAGGACATCAGCAGAGAAGTGGGTCCAAAAGTTTAAAGAGCCTCCTTGAATGGTGTGAAGGATTCAGTAGTACTGAGGGGTAGGGGGAGTTCAATCCACCTGATGAGGGCCAAAACCGAGATTTCACACACTTTCTATTTTGGATGCGTTGAGAGTGAGACCATCAAGGGACCAGATGTGGAGGAGTACTGTGATCTTGTCACAGTGTCGGGAATGATCATCTCCTCTTGGTCTCGATGTAAAATGGAAGCTTGATTATATTGTACTTATAAAAATATAGAAAATACTAAAATTCTTTCCCCAGGCTTCTCCTACTTAAATTAAAGTAAACAATATCTTTCACTTACAATACATCCATGAAGCACTGCACTCCTAAAGAAGTGATTTTAGGAGAAACGGACAGTAGACGTAATTTCTAATTTAATTTATTTTAATTTTATGTTTTGGGAAAAAAATTAAAATAAATGAAAAAACACAACAATAAAACAGAAAAAAAATAGTATTTAAACATTTTTGATGCATAAATTGATTCACTCACATTGAAATGTACACACGCATAAACTAGTACTAGCTTTGAGATCACAGAAATAAGGAGACTGTACAAACAATCATTACAAAATGAGAAGTTAATTGTCTCTTTATTTAAATTTAAATTATATTTAATTTGACATTTTTGACGTATTTCACACACACACACACACACAGATACATATTTGGACTAACCTATTGATTTAAGTCAAACTACCAGTACTACTAGCCAAAATATTCTCATTGTCAAACTATTGCTATTGAAAACAGAAACAAACTGACTATAACCTTTTAAATATTTCAAAAACAAAAACTGAAAAAAATAAATTGAAAAAACAATTAACAGATTAACAATTAAAGAATTATCTAATAATTACATAATTAATTATAGGAAAATTAATTTAAAACAATAGCATTGCTTTTCTGTTGAAAAAGAGATTCAGAGTTGATAAAAAAGAGAGAAAGAGACTCCATAACTGTCAGGATCTACAGGATGTTGATGTGCTCCTTGTTTCCTGAAGAAGAAACAACGGAAAAAGCACTGAAGTGTTTTCTTGTCCATGTGCAGCTCAGACAGACAGTCCTACAGGTCAGTGGATCAGACTCACCTGCCTATTTGGAGCAGATGAAGTTGAGCTTCTGAGTCTCAGGCAGACTGACCCACTGATGTCCTCCTCCAGATTGGACAGCCGCAGTGTTCCCACAGTGTCCAGCTCCACTCCCGTTGCCCGGAACCCAGTTCTGGTAGCAGGCCACGCTTCCGGTGACCCAGAACCAGAGTTTCAATCTGCAGGAGAAGCGCAGACCCAACCACACATGGGAACTGGTGGCACTTCTAACCTTCCTCTCCACCCAGTTCTGGATCTCCTCACTGTAGACAGACACCAGGTCCACATTGTTCTCCCTGCAGTAGCTCTGGGCTTCGTTCCAGGTCATGTTCTCTTGTACCAGGATCAGGGGGACTGAAATTGAAATTTTTCATTCAAACTCGCTCTCCTTACTGACAGTGTCTTCTTTTTTGCTAAATATAAATAGAAGGGTATTAAACATGGACAGGATGTCTTTGATGAGAATTTAAAGCGTTTTATTTATTTATTTAATTATTTATTTTAAACTGAAGAAACAAGTATCTTCCATGGTATGGTAAAATTACAACTTCTTCTCACCATCAACCACACACGTTGGCTGAAGCCGCTTAACCCGAGAGGGGTTGCGGCGAGCCGGAGCCTAACCCGGCAACGCAGAGTGGAAGGCTGGAGGGGGAAGGGACCCACCCAGGACGGGATGCCAGTCCATCGCAAGGAACCCCAAGCACGACTCAAAGCCCAGACCCGCCAGAGAGCAGGACCCAGCCAAGCCACCACGCCACCGCACCCCGTCAACTCACCATTAACCAATATTTTAAATTTTTTCCCTGACTCTCGCTGCCCTGTATTGTTCCCTCAACTATCTGTGTGTGAAAGTCGATAAGTAATACACCTGAAAAAGGAAACACTGAAGGTAGTTCACTTTGACTGTGAAGAGAGCCAACAGTGTAAAAATGCTAAAAAGTAAAAAACTAAATCATACTTCTATTTTCTAAAAATGTTTCACCTGTAACACCTGGTACCATCATGCCCACAATACACCCTAGATGAGAAACCTGGTACCAGCCAGGACAGGGATGTACAAAAGGTACCAAACCACCACCTTCCAGCGAACGCATCTCAACAGAGACAACTGTCCTCTCTGTGCTCACTAGCCATCCGTACCTGTTCTTGCTCCTTGCCCCTCTCCTCCTTACTCGCCTGCCCTGTTCCACGACTCCCACGGTAACGATCCATCCCCTATTGAGAACGTCTCGGGATCCTCGCCCCAACATCGTTCGACAGTCGAGCCGACCCTCCGCCTGTCCCCGACTACAATACTTGACTCGTCCCTCCTGATTGCAATACAGATCCTGCACTTGGGTCCAACATCCTGCGTGTCGACTCTCAGTCGTAACAGGTTTTAGTTTCCTGTCTCAATAACTTTGTGTATGTCATTCTGACAATACAGCTATACAAATTTTTTGCTTGTGTGAGAGAGCGCTCTATGAAAAGGAAATGGAATTCAATTGAATTTTCTTCTTTAGCCAAAAACCTAAAGAATTGTATTGAGCTATTGCTGATTGTACCTTTTGCACAAATACTTCTCAATGCACAATATTTTATTTTGACAAATAGAAAACATTTTTCAGTGCTGCAGATGAAAACATCCTTTTCTGCACCTCTGTTACCCATGTGAGCATCTCTACATCCAACTGGCCGCAAAAGGTGTAAAGATACAAACAGAAAATGAAGAAGATCCCGAACAAAACTTAAAGTACTGTTTCCAATATTTTTGCTCTGGATCAAATTCAACTCACCATCATAACATATGAACGGGTGATTTTCACCACACTCTCGATCATCCCACGTTCCATCGAGTGTCTGTGTGATCGAGGCTACAGTACACTTCTCCTTCCCAGTATTATTATCAGGTTTTCCTGGTGCCCAGTAGCGGAATGAGGAGTTTCTCTGGTCTGACCACTGCCAGTAGTCTCTGTACAGACCGATCCACACCCAGGTTTTACTTGGAAACATGTTGTGTATGAGATCATTCTCAGTCTGGTTCCTCACACTGACCAGGTCTGTGTGATTCTCTCTGCAGTATCTCTGTGCCTCCGTCCAGGTCCTATTACTTTGATTAATGAAGATGTAGCTCTGGTTGGCTTGTTTTCTCCCTGTAAAGATGTAATTGACTCATTAATTTACAGATGATTGATAAGTCAGGGATACAGACACTGCACATGCTCAGAGAAAATTGTACAACAAAACATGTTTCCAGCTCAAGAGGTATCTGTGTTGTTGTTCCATGTGAAAAGCCCTGTGTTTAATTACCTGTGTCGACCTGAACGTCAGTTAATGCCCACTATGTCTCTTTCTCCTCATGTAATGCACAAATTTGTTTTTTTGCTGAGATGTTTGTCGCTTTGGAGAAAAGTGTCTGCTATATGCATTAATGTAAATGTAATGTTGTGTTTTTTAGTCATGTTTCCCTAAAATTACTCACCATAATCAGTGTAAATGAACTGTGTACTTGGTTTTACCTTCACTACTATGTTTGTGTCACTGCAGCTACCTGCTTTCCCTCTCATGAAGACTAATGGCATCAGAATTAATTGTCTTCTGTTTCCAGGAAATGTGCAGTATATTTATTTTTTATGTATGAGATAAAATGTGCACAGCAGCAAAACAGGTAGTGCTGCCACCTCACAGTACTTTGGCTGAGTCTGCATAGAGTTTATGTTTTCTCCCTGTGTTTGTGTGAGTCTCCTCTGAGTGCTCTGGTTTCCACCCACAGTCCAAAGCCTTTGAAGCGAACTTCTGACTCTGAGTTACCTGTAATGTGTGTGTGTGTTTGTGTGTGTGTGTGTGTGTGTAAGATAACACTGTGATATATCGGCTTCAAGTTCCAAGTTCAAGTTGTTCAAGTTAGGTAAAAAAACATCGGAAGTATTGATCCTGTAGTCATTCAAGATAAAGACTTTTCTCAAACGTCCTGCAGTAGGAACAGGGAGTGAAACCCAGAACCTCTGTACTGAAAACCAAGAGCTATAACCACTACACTACCTGCTGGCCCTGAGTTACCAATGTTTTTATTAATAAAATCAGCTCAATTCTTAGGGGCGGTGGGTGACGCAGCGGGCTTGACCAGGTCCTCCACTGCAGGGGGTTTGGGGTTCAAACCCTGCTTGGGGTGCTTTGTGATGGACAGGTGTTCCATCCTGGGTGTGTCCCCTCCTGCTCCAGCTTTACGCCCTGTGTTGCTTCGTTAGGCTCCTGTTTGTCTCAAGCCTAATTAGGACAAGCGGTTTCGGTCAATGCGTATCAGTTTTTAATGTAACATTTTATCACAGGTGTTTGCAGTGTCACTGAAGGGGGAGGGGGGAGCAGGTTCTACACTGTAAACAGCAGCACGGCAGCGCAGCAGGTGACATGTAGCGCTGCCACATCCCAGCGCCTGGGTGGTGCGAAACAATGTGGATTTGAGCCGCGCTCAAACTGTGTGGAGTTTGCATGTTCTCCCCATGTCTGTGTGGAGGTTCTCCAGGTGCTCCAGTTTCCTTCAAACACATACAGTCCAGCTGGATTCGTCATGAATAGGTGAGTTTGTGCGTGTGTTTGTGTTTGTGTGTGAGTGGATGTCCTGTGATGGACAGGCGTTCCGTCCAAGGTGTGCGTCCCCCATCCTTGGACCCTTCCTTCTGCAATAGGCTCTGAATCACCATGACTCTGCTACCAAGTGTCAATTGATGTTGGAAATAGGGATGATTTATTTAAAGAGTTGTGCACAACTGTGAGGAACTGTCAGACGTGAAAAAGTGGTACTTAGAGATGCTCCTCTTCAAATAATAACAATAATAATAATAATAATAATAATAATAATCACAGGTAGAGGTCTTTGTTTTTTTAAAGCTTTTCAGAACATATCACTGTTTCCTACTTTTATTTTTCAGTTCGGACAGCTTGACTTCACAAAATTCGCCCTGAAACTCGTGAAACGTGGCTGCATGTCTCCTGTCATAATGTTGTTTTTTTCTTATTTTATTCCCCAGTGGAGAGAGTGGACAGTTTCCGCTACCTTGGTGTAAATGACCTCTCATGGTCCTGCCACATCCACACGTCTTTACCATCTTAGACGCTTAAGAGAATTCAAACTGCCCTCTAGGGTGCTGAGGACTTCTTACATCTGCACCATCGAGAGCATCCTGACGGGAAGCATCACGGCCTGGTTTGGGAACGGTACCGAGCAGGCTTGGGAGGCTCTCCAGAGGGTGGTGCGATCAGCTGAGCGTATCATCCACACTGAGCTCCCTGACCTGCAGTCTGTTTACAGCAAGAGGTGCTGGACCAAGGCCAGGAAGACAGTGTAAAATCTCAGCCACCTGAACAACGGACTCTTCTCACTGGTGCGTTTTCACTCCCTCGAGGCCAATACAGAGGTAATGAGGAGGAGCTTCATCCCACAGGGCATCCGAGCTCTTAACCAAGACAACACCATGGAGTAGAGACTGGACTTGTGTGCACAATAATCATTACCTCAGCCGAATATTTCCCAGCATTTCACGGCACTTTTTTCTTATTTAATCTTTGGTGTTGGAGTTCGCATCTGTACTCTTCTTATTTTTCCCCTCATATATATTGTATTTTCATCTTAATTTCTATTACATCATCATTATATTTCTTTTTTCTGTAGTATGTTTCTTATTTCTATTTTATTTCTATTTCCTTATTTTTACTATCTTTACTATTAGTATGCACCACAGACAGTCGGAAAAGCATTTCACTGCATGTCGAACTAAGTATGGTTGTGTATGTGACAAATCAAATTTGAATTTTGAATTTTTATATTAATGTGGAAACATGTTGTGTTCTACCATCTGTGACACTGTGTTCTACTGAAAAGCAATGTTACATTCAGAGACGTTCATGTTTTCCTCATTTCTGCTTCTTTCCAGGTAGAAAATTCAACCGTAATTCCAAAAAAGTTGGGACACTATTAAAATGCTAATAAAACAGAAAGGAGTGATTTGTAAATGTCACTTTGACTTGTATTAAAAACACCATAAAAACAGGGTATTTCATGTTTTACCAAATCAACTGCATTGTTTTTGGAAGATAAAATTAATTTTAAAAATCATTCTCTTTTGTTTTTATTACCATTTTCTATACTATTCCAGCTGTTTTTGGAATTTGGGTTGTAATTCAGTTTCCGAACATTTTTCACAGACCAGCATTACAGAATAAACTTTATTATCTTTCAAATCTCCCTGTTACTGATGCTCCAAAATGTTGACTTGTTTTTCATAATAAATATCCCAGTACTCACCATCATAACAAAGAAAGAATCCTACGGGAGATTTAGAGGCACAGGGAATATCATTCCATTTCCCGTTGTGTCTCATCCCCACACAGTTGGTATTCCCATCCGCAGTGTGAGGTGCTCCCATGCTGCTGTCCCAGTTTGAGAACCCAGTCTGTCCATCACTGTAGAGACGTCTCTCCTCCAGGGACCACTGCCAATTGCATGAGTTTCCCTTCTCCAGTCCTATCCAGGCTGGTCCAGTATAACCAGTGAGGTTTACACTGTTAATCAATCTGTTCATTTCCTCTGGGTTGTCAATGGTAACCAGGTCAGTGTAGTTCTCTCTGCAGTAACTCCGTGCTTCAGTCCAGTTCTTACTCATGTTCACAAAGTAATATTGATGAGTGAAACATGAGGACAGTGTACAGAGTCCTGTATTGTACAGACACATGTTGATTAGTTAATGTAATATTCAGATCGCAATAATCGATATGGATTTAAACCACACACACTGACACACACATACTTTCCACACTCAGACACATGTTTGTTTTACTCTCATTATGAGGATTTCACACAACAATTTGAGCACCTTGATGGACTAAGGTTACACCGCAGTTCGGTACATTTATACCGTAGTACAAACAGTGGAGACACTGACCTGAGACCAGCAGGAGGAGAAACACTCGACACTCCATACCTGTGTTCTGTCAGCCTGCAGGGAACACACATAATTTAGACTTATGGGTTTTGTGGCAATGATACTGTCCGGTGCACACGAGACACATGTAGGCAATAATACTGAGTGGCAATCAGGACCATTTCTTCTTAATGGTATAATAAATTGCTTAGAGCCCCATAAGACTTTCTTTCTTTGTTCAAGTTCTATTTTTCATTTATTTATTGAAAGTCCCAATCTTCCTTTTCACATAAAAACCTCAGTTCAATGTATGAATCAGACAAAAGTTTTTTTTTTTTGAAAACAATTGTACTTAATTCTATTTACTGCATTTTTTTTAGAAGTTTGGGTGGTGAAGTGGGTTTGGCCTCTGCCTCCTTTCTGGTGGGTCTGGGGTTCAAGTTCTGTTTGCGATGTACTGGTGTCACATCCTGCCTCTTTTCCCTTGACCCTTTTCCTTGTGTTGCTCGGTTAGGTTCTGCCTTGCCACAACCCTGCTTGGGGCAAGTGGTTTCAGGGTGGGTGTCTGTTCAGAAGTTCAAATAATTTTTGTTGTACTTGTTAGTTTTGTTATTATTTATTTGGTAGTTATTTACACACACACACACACACACACACACACACGCACAGAGTCTGACGCTGCTTGTCCTAAGCGGGGTCGCAGCAAGCCAGAGCCTAACCCAGCAATGCAGGGCACAAGGCCAAGGGGACACACCCAGGACAGAACACCAGTCCATCCCAATGCACCCCAAGCAGGACTGGAACCCAAGACCCGCCGGAGAGCAGGCAAAACCTGCCCTGCCACCGTTCCCCATAGTATTAATGTATTTATATTGTATTTAACTTTTTATTTTTTATTACATTCTCCTCTTTCAAAATGTATGGAAGTTTTATCATGTTAAATTGTTCTTTTACTGAAAATATGACTTAACCTATTGGAGAACAGGGGTTTTTATGTATTTATTACATATTAAAAGTTAGTAAAGTATAAGACTTGAACAAGACTTACCTGTCGATAGTGATTTTTTCGGTTAATCGATTAATCTCCTTCCTCTTCTCACTTTTTCTTCTCCTACTTCTCCTCTGCACTCTCTGATGGATATTATGAGCTCTGAATTCTCTGCTCTCTTTCGTTCCTCTTTCTTGTCATCACTATTTGTATTTTAATCACATATGCAAACTATTTTTTTTCCAGAACCCCAGAGAAACACACAGGACGACATTATTTCTTTTTTTTATAAGGCTGAGGACATTCATTTGATAATGACGCACTGGGAGAGTAAAGTTCCTGGTTGAGATGATTTGCAGGAATATATCTTGCTGCTAAAAGTATTTACATTAATTATTGCTCAGGTTTTATTCTTTCTCCATCATCAACGGTCTATTAATGATTCAGCTAGAAATACTGAATTCCACTACAGTCACACAACTGTAGTGTCCCAGGAAAAGAATTGGAAAAAATACACATGAAAAACACACATGAACCCTGGACAGGCTGCCAGTCCATCACAAGGGAGCCACCCATCATTTCATGTAAAAAATATTCTGGTCCATCATTCATAAATCATAATTATTATACTTTAGTCTTTCTGGGTCTCTGGAAGTGTTTCAGTCTGACTTTTTTTCTCCCCTTTTGTCACCTTCTCAGTGTCTCAGTTTGTAGGGATCCTTCACCCTCAAAATGTCATTTTATTGCAGCTTTGGCAAAGCAAATCACAGAACTCTCCGTTCTATCAATATTAGTTCAGTTCTGATGAGTTTGTATTTTTAAAAAACTGCTAAATTTTGGATAATAAAAGTGGCCTCGTAAGAACAGTTTCAGGAGCAGAACATCAAGCTGACCTCACTGTCACCAAGGGGTGTTATCTATTGCTATAAATCAGTAACAGAAACTATAACAGGAACTATAATTCTCCCACATTCTGCTACAGTGTGGCGCTTCGTATTTGCAAAATGCAAAGAAGTAAAATGTGCAATAAAAATATATGCACATGTAACCCGATACACACACACACACACATTTTCAGAACCGCTTGTCCCATATGGGGTCACAGGGAACCGGAGCCTACCCGGCAACACAGGGGCGTAGGGCCAGAGGGGGAGGGAACACACCCAGGACGGGACGCCAGTCCGACGCAAGGCACCCCAAGCGGGACTTGAACCCCAGACCCACCGGACAGCAGGACTGTGGTCCAACCCACTGCGCCACCGCACCCCCTCTAACCCGATACAATGGAAACAAAATATCTCTCAGTTTCTTGGGAGAAAAATGTATTGAATATTAAAATTCAGCCTCTGGCATTTAAAATAAAGCATTTAATTAAGGCAGAATTCATTTCCATGATGTGCAAGTTATAATAAGTATAACAAAACCAAAGACCGATACACAACAGGAAGGGAGGTCAGGACTGAGAACTTGCAGACACACTTTACTCCAGCAGTTGCCAACAGAACAGGGAGTGAAATAGGAAACAACGAGATGATCATGATAGATGGTGTGATGCAATTTTATATGCTGTAGCTGGTAGGACATCAGCAGAGAAGTGGGTCCAAAAGTTTAAAGAGCCTCCTTGAATGGTGTGAAGGATTCAGCAGTACTGAGGGGTAGGGGGAGTTCAATCCCCCGGATGAGGGCCGAAACTGAGATCTCACCCACTTTCGATTTTGGATGCGTTGAGAGTGAGACCATCAAGGGACCAGATGTGGAGGAGCACTGCAATCTTGTTACGGTGTCGGGAATGATCATCTCCTCTTGGTCTCGAGGTGAAATGGAAACTTATTTATGCTGTAATTTTAAAAATGCTGAAAAAACACTAAAATTCTTTCCCCAGGCTTTTTGATAAATCTGCAACTTAAATAGAAGTAAATAAAGAAAGAAATGTCCACCTTCAGCACCCTTGAACAAGGTACTTACCCTAGTAAAATTTGCATACATGTACACATACATACATACATACACTTTCTGAACCGCCTGTCCCATACGGGGTCACGGGGAACCAGAGCCTAACCCAGCAACTCAGGGGATGAGGCTGGAGGGGGAGGGGACACACTCAGGGCAGGGGGCCAGTCTGTCGCAAGGCACCCCAACTCGGACTCGAACCCCAGACCCACCGGAGAGCAGAACCCAGGCCAACCCATTGCGCCGCTGCACCACCACCCCGTAAAATTTATAACAAAATTTAATTATGTTCACGTTCAGTTTCTGGGCACGACCAGCATAACCTAGTGCTGCAAAGAGTCATTTCTGAAAGTCAAATCAACAGTGGATCAAAATCAGCAGTGGATATGGGTGTCATTCCAAGTGTTTATAGGAAAAAATAGGGAACAAAATGCGTCTGGTCAACCTTATATGTATATTACAGTGAGTGATAAAAATTAATGAAATAATGGGAAAAGGTTCAATAATCTCCCATATCGACAGAGTACTTATCAAATGCGTTATTGGTGCTGCATCTGTTCCCTCACGTCACACACATTGATATGAGCACATCTTTCATAGAAACAGCAACTTTACTAGCATTATTATCCAAATCAACTATTCAGTCTCAAGCGATTGCAAAGATTCTCATTTTCGTTATTTAAATTAGATCACCTGCATCTATTAATATTGTTGAAATTAATATCAAATCCCCATAAATAAGTTGAAAAACATCCACCTTTTCACTTTCTACAGCACTGTAATTAAATAAACTTTTTTTTTCACATGCAAATAATTCTCTGATGCACAAAAAGAACTGGCTTCTGTTCTCATTTGCTTGATATTTCATTGAATAGGAAGGAACACAAAACATCAGGTGACCAAAACAGTAGGTAGTTTGCTAAATTTTATTTGGACTTTTTAGCATATATAATTACATGACTCACTTCTTTCAGCCCAATGCGTTACGAGAATGTAATTTTACAGTCTCTGACAAAATATTTAGCGGAGTTAATTTTTTGCCACTCCTAATGTTCACTTTCATTTATACACTTTTGAAATATCCTATGAGAAATGTAATTAAATACAATCATTAATCCTTACTTTTTCTTGTCATACAGTTTATAGTTATCTGGCAATTATAATTTTACAGAGTCAGGAACCATGATAATCTAGTCAACTCCCAGTCAGCTAATGTGGAAATATTAGAAAAAGAGTAGAAAATTCAGTTTTTCCCACCTTCATACACAAATTATATTATGGGCACTGAGTAGAGGTGTATTAGTTAGACTCACATGGACATTTGACACAGATGAAGTTGAGTTTCTGAGTCTCAGGCAGACTGACCCACCGATGTTCTCCTCTAGATTGTACAGCCCCAGTGTTTCCACAGTGTCCAGTTCCAGTCCCATTACCTAGGAACCAGTTGTCATAGCAGACAGGTTCTGCACTGACCCAGAACCAGAAGCTCAAAGTACAGGAGAAGCGCAGACCCAACCACACATGGGCACTGGTGGCATTTCTAGCCTTCCTCTCCACCCAGTGCTGGATCTTCTCATCGTGGACAGACACCAGGTCTGTGTTGTTCTTTCTGCAGTAGTTCAGGGCTTCATTCCAGGTCTTATTCTCCTGGACCAACATCAAGAGGTCTGGAGGCAAGGGAGGAGAGAGGAGGGGGGGGGGCGTGATTATTCAAATCAACAAAATACCTTCTGGTTCAAGAGCAAGACCACAACAGCCCTGCACCAGAAAATATGTTTTTGATAGTGAATGACTTAAATTTACAATTCTATGTCCAAGAACAAGTCTAGGTCCAGGTTATTTGAGTTGTTCTGAGAGTTTTCTGCAATCGATGTTCAGGGGTTGGGAATAAAGCATGAGAAGAAATTGATGTGGAAATGTACTAAATAAAAATTTAATCACAAGATACACTGAGAGAGAATGCTGAGAAGAATCCTTAAACAATGGCAATGGCTGATCTTACTGGCACTTTTTCCCCTTAAATAAAACCTCTAGAACTGTACTGGGATCATCACACAAATAAGTCATTTCAGCAAATGATCACACCTCCAACTTGTTAGTCATGCAGCCAAACACTGATGTGTCACATTCTGCTGACATACAGGAATATAAACAGTACGGACACATCACATATTGTTTAGAATAGTTTTTGCTTTAAATGGCATTAAATCTCAAGGAACATGTTTTGGTGCAGATATGCAGAAAAAGTATCATCATTTATTCCATTCACCGCTTGTCCTGATCAGTGCTGCAGAGGTATAAAGACAACATAGAAAAACAAGGGTCGGGAGGGGGGCATAAGTCCATCATACGAGAGCCAAATGTGTGCATGCACACACACACACACACACACACACACTACAGGTAGCTCAGCATCACAAATCGACCTGAACTGCATGTCATTAGGCTGTGGGAGGAAACCAGAGCAGAAGCATGTAGACACAAAGAGAACACTGTAACTCCAAACCTACACAAGTTACTGCACCACCGTGTCCCAAGAAAAATATCAGATAAACCTAAACTAAGCCATGTACTTTTAATTGATTTATATTGTATTCTTACTTAAATGACTGTCAGTTTTTTTTTTTTTTAAATCAGGAAGTTTTCTGTTTCCTTCTCTATTTATTTCTGTGTTTTGCTGCACCATCTTGCACACTACATTGCATTGTTGCAAACCGTATTGCACTGCATTTCATGCTCCACAAAGAAATTATAATCCAATACACATCTGTTTAGAGATATTTATACATTTTGCTTTTTCGTCAAATATGCGTATATTGATTTTATACACATTTTTACATTTTACTGCTTGTTATTGAGGGGGGTGCGGTGGCGCAGTGGCGCAGTGGGTTGGCCCTTGTCCTGCTCTCCAGTGGGTCTGGGGTTCGAGTCCCGCTTGGGGTGCCTTGTGATGGACTGGCGTCCCGTCCTGGGTGTGTCCCCTCCCCCCCAACCTTGTGCCCTGTGTTGCTGGGTTATGTGCTGGTTTGCTGTGTCCCTGCTTGGGACAAGTGGCTTCAGACAGTGTGTGTGTGTGTGTTTGTGTTCAGTTCAGTCTTATGCTCCATGTGTAATAATTTGTTTTCTATTCGAAGAGTGGAAACACTGGAAGGACCGACTTTGTATAAACAGTTATGACTGAACAGGAAAAGTGTGATAATTTACAGGGTCTGGTGCCTCAGTCAATAATTCTGCAGATTTTATTTTCTTTGTTTTTTTTTTATGAACTGGACAAGTTTTACTGAACATGATAAGCAGCACAGCCAATTCTTCAAAAATGTCAAACTTACACATAAACATACGATAGTTTAGAACCACTATGAACAGATAATTGTCTCAGAGATTGTTCTGCAGATCAAACTCAACTCACCGTCATAATAACACAGGAACGGGTGTTTTTCACCACACTGTCGATCATCCCATGTTCCATTGAGTGTCTGTGTGATCGAGGCTACAGTACACTTCTCATTCCCATCATAATTAGTAGGTTTTCCTGGTGCCCAGTAGCGGAATGAGGAGTTTCTCTGGTCTGACCACTGCCAGTAGTCTCTGTACAGACCGATCCACACACAGGTTCCATTTCTAGTCATGTTGTGTATGAGATCATTCTCAGTCTGATTCCTCACACTGACCAGGTCTGTATAATTCTCTCTGCAGTATCTCTGAGCATCTTTCCATGTCTTTGCACCATTAATCAGGATGTATCTCTGGTCACCTTTAGCGCTTCCTGTAAATATAAAGTTGCATTAAGAAGATATGTTTTAAAACTGTATTTAAGTAGATTTCTCACCTCTTTCAGCAGAAAAATGTGACAAAAAGAGGCTTTAAACATGGATTACTGAGTTCATTGTATGTCAAATGTAGTGTTACCTTTCTTTTTTAAAAGTATTTCTTGTTCCTTTGTAATTAAAAATGGCCATAAATGCTCACCATTATAGCAAGCAACTGAAAATGTCTCATCACAGCAAATATCATTCCATTTTCCTGATGGATACATCTGTACACAATGTTCTTTTCCCTCATAATTGTCACATTGACCACTGTTCCAGTTTGAGAACCCAGTCTGTCCATCACTGTAGAGACGTCTCTCTTCCAGGGACCACTGCCAGTTCCACGAGTTTCCCTTCTCCAGTCCTATCCAGGCTGGTCCAGTATAACCAGTGAGGTTTACACTGTTAATCACTCTGTTCATTTCCTCTGGGTTGTCAATGGTAACCAGGTCAGTGTAGTTCTCTCTGCAGTAACTCTGTGCTTCAGTCCAGTTCTTACTCATGTTCACAAAATAAATCTCAGAACAGAGGTTTGTATGAAGTGTGGAGAACCCTGTGACACACGGCAGCACAACACAATACACACATAGAATCCAGACACCAATACTGTCCCCAAAGATAAATAGAAAATTTATCAGAGTTCTTTTGGGAACATTGATTGTTATATGAGGTATATTTTTTTGGGAATCAAACGGAACAATAACTGACCTGTGATCAGCAGAAGAGTCACACTCCACCCCATTTCTGTAATCGAAAAATGACATAACACTTATTGGCCAGTTTCCCACACAGATAGATACAGATTATTTTGGTTATCCATTTTACACATTTCATTAGCTGGTGGGGAACAATGTGCAATAAACCTGGTAATTATTGCATAGTCCTGATCATGATGAAAATCCTCACATGTGGGTCACAATAAGACATATTTGGAGGAAACACACCAAATCATTTTATGGTTGCCAAACATACAAACACACACACACACACTACAAGAATTCGGCATCACCAGTACACCTGAACTGGACTTTGATAATCACACAAATCAAGTCATTTCAGCAAATGATCACACCTCCAACTTGTCAGTCATGCAGCCAAACAGTGACGTGTCACATTCTGCTGACATACAGGAATATGAACAGTACGGACACATCACATATTGTTTAGAATAGTTTTTGTTTTATATGGCATTAAATCTCAAGGAAAATGTTTTGGTGCAGATAGGCACAAAAAGTATCATAATTTATTCCATTAACTGCTTATCCTGATCAGGATACACCCAGGACAGGACGCCAGTCCGTCGCAAGGTACCCCAAGCAGGACTCAAACCCCAGACCTACCGGACAGCAGGACTGTGGTCCAACCCACTGCGCCACCGTTGAAAATTTACATGTTTAGAATGAAAAATATGTTACTGAAATCCGAGAGTGAAGAAACTGATACTTAAATTCATTTAAATATAGTTTTGAGTGAAATAACATCAGTAAAGTTACATTGATTACATTTGTTTTTTTTATCCTGAACATTTAGAGAAAACTCACAATAAATATAATCAATCTTACCTGATGAGCTTCCTAAGAATTTTTCAGTTTCAATGCCTGCAGCTCTCTGTGTGTGTTTATGTCAGTGTGGAACTGCTCTTTACACTAAACTTCCTGAATGAACGAGGAAAGCTGAACCATTATTTGAATGTCTTCATTTGCCTGAAACAGAAAATGAAAAACAGTAAAGATATTTATTTTTCTTGATTTGAATATGTGAAGCAGGGGGTGTGGTGGTGCAGTGGGTTGGACTGGGTCCTGCTTTTTGGTGGGTGTGGGGTTCAAGTCCCGCTTGGAGTCCCTTGTGACAGGCTGGCATCTTGTCCTGGGTGTGTCCCCGTCCCCCTCCAGCTTTACATCCTGTGTTGCTGGGTTAGGCTCCGGCCCCCCTCGACCCTGAATGGGATCAATAGTTCAGATGGGGTGTGTGAATATGTGAAAGTAAATATGCATTTTTTTTTTGTCTCATCACAGTAGAACTTATTTCTTTCATGCAGTTTAAGTCGAACATCAGCCGCTTTCTTTAAAAAAAAGTTCAAGATTGTTACTTGGTCGTGATTTAGAAACAAACTGCACTCTTCATACCTTCAAGCTGACAGATAAAGTTTTTTTATAAACGTGATACTAACTTTACAACACCGGGCAGTTAAATTCATCCATCCACCCACCCATTTTCATTAACCCCTTGTCCTGGTCAGGGTCACGGAGGTCTGGAGCTTATCTTCATGAGTCTGGGTTACAGTTACACAACATCTGACAAAAAAAGTGAGAAGATAGAGCTGAAATGTTTGCCTGCCAGCAGAAGTGTCTTGTAGACTTTAGACTTTGAGCTATGTGAGGGATGGATGGATGTGGGGGAAGGAGACATGACAAACAAAGGAATGAAGTGGCTTCCAGTCCTGGGTCTACAGCAACCTGGCCTCTTTATTGCAACACTCAGATAACGGCAACAAACTCAGGAGCTCCCAGAATTTAGCGAGGAAACACAGCAAACTCAGGATCATCCACAGGTGAAAAGTCTTGTCCCAGGTACCTGTCGGGTTCCAGCATTACGCTCGGCTTTGGTAGCCAATAGGGTTTGGGGTTTGTCGTTTCATGTAGGCAGGCACTGCACCAACTCACTGTCTTCCTGGTCGGATCTGTTGCGCTGGTCGGCTGCTGCTTCTACTGCTGTACCGGTGCAGTTGTTTCACGGTGTCGGCGGAGGAGGAGAGGAGACCTTTAGTGGATCACAGCTTGACTCCAAGTACTTTCAGGGAATGAGCGAAGAAGCCGCATGTGAGGGGCAGGTGAACAGCTCCGGGTGCTGAATCAGAGATCTTTTTTTGCGGGGGGGGCTCTCCCAGCTATACCTGGAGCTCTGCCTGGAACAGTGCCTCTTTCTTTCACTGCATCCCCAGTAATTTTGTATAATTGGTTTAACTATTACACTTTATAAGTATCATCAGTGGTCTGTGCTATACAATTGGACATGTGTTTGACCTCTACTGTACAGTCTGTGTGAAGTTTATATGCTTCTCCCATGTTTGTGTGGGTTTCCTCCAAATGCTGCAGTTTCCTCCCATGGTTTACAGACAAATTTAAGATGCACTAGTGACTGTAATTTATCTGTTGCATGTATGTATGTATGTATGTATGTATGTATGTACAGTATGTGTTTAAACTTTGTTCTGTTGTGTAGACTTTTGAATAGCTAGGGAGTTAAGTGCAGTGTATCTAGCA
Organism: Scleropages formosus; assembly: GCF_900964775.1. NCBI lineage: Eukaryota > Metazoa > Chordata > Actinopteri > Osteoglossiformes > Osteoglossidae > Scleropages > Scleropages formosus. The sequence continues at coordinate 26,346,733 of NC_041816.1, forward strand.
TAGTAAATCCACCCATCCATCCATCCATCCATCCATCCATCCATCCATCCATCCATTTTCTTACCAGCTAGTCCTACTAGGGTCATGGTGGCAATAGAGACAGCAGAGCAGTCCAGACACCCCTATCCCTGTAACTTCCTCCAGCTCATCCTGGGGGATCCCCAGCCACTCCCAGGATGAGCTGGGTGATATAATCACTACAGCGGGTCCTGGGCCGGCCTCGGGGTCTAGTCCCAGTTGTCCATACCTGGTATACCCCCAAAGGGGACGCCCAGGGGGAATCCTTACCAGATGCCTATACCACCTCAACTGGCTCCTTTTGAGGAGGAGTGGAGGAATTTGGAGGAGTAGCGGCTCTACTCTGAGTTCCTCCCAGATGGCCAAACCCTAACCCTGACAGAGTCCCACCATCCTGCGGAGAAAACTAATTTCAGTTGCTTATATTCGTGATGTTTTCCTTTCGGTCATTACCCGGCGTTCATGATCATAGGTGAGGGTAGGGACGTAGACCAACCGGTAAATAGAGAGCTTTGCATTATGGCTCAGAGCCCCCTTCACCATTACAGTCCGGGACAGTGACCGCATTTCTGATGCCACTGCTGAAATCTCCGACCTCCTGATATCGTACAGAGCCACCACCTATTCACTTGATCCGATCCCATCGTCACTCCTACAGAGCATTTCCCCGCATCTTTCCACCTTCCAGCTGCCTTCAACACCTCTCTTGTAGTTCAAGACAGACTTGCGTTTTTTTTTGTATCACAGACTTCTTCTTTAGCAAAGTATTTCCACACACTTCATGAACTGCTGCTGGTTTGCTGCAATAACCCACCAGGGACCTAACCTGTTGTTTCTCAAGGTGTCCACGTTATTAGTGTCATAATCATGTGATCAGCGACGTCAAGAGTAAAGCATCATTGCAGAGCAGCGAAGTCGACAAATCGACTAGTCTGTGCAACTCCCACTGAACTGTATTACTTTTTAAACAGTTTTTCCTTGAAGAAAAGTGGGATTAGCATCTACAGTCAGGGTATTACAGCAGGACTGGAAAATACCTGTTGTACAGTCTTATATAAACTGTAAAGATTAACCTTTGTCTTCTCCTTCTGAAATAAAGTACAAGGAGAAATAAACTTCTTTTTGGTTTGTGAGATCTTATTCTGTACGGACTGTACTTACCATTGTGTTTCCGCTTGTGTCATACCTGTGAATATATTTTTTAAACATTTTTTTACATTGGTATGCGTGTTCTATGAAAAACTGTGCCATTATTTTAATGCAGATGTAATCTGAGAATACTTGATCAAATAATACATCGCATTTGTACTTATTCTTGAAGGACAGTGTTTTTTTTTTTTAAAGACACTGAAGATAATAATGACAACATCTATATGTGAAACTTTGTTTTTCTGCAAAAACATGCACCAGTGAAGTGGAATACTACAACTCCAAGTGTTTAAAAATTCTTTTCGTTAATATTAAGAAAGAAAGTTAAAAAAATCTGTAGTAAAAGAAATAAATCTTACCTGGTGAAACTGGAGAAACTGGTGATGCTTATTGTTTCACACCCTGAGAGTGTCTGTCTGTGACGCTGAAACAGTCTGATACAAAACTGTCCTTTGCATCATATTTTACAAGCCTCTCATATGCAAAACAGTAAAGATTCAATATAGGTATTCAATAAGGGTTTTCATTGTTTTATATTATAACGTACATGCATGTAAATGAATTCATTTTCACAAGATCCGACTGAATCATACATCAAAACTGCAAATTAAAAATAATTCTAGAAAAAACTAAAATATAATCTATAAAATAAAAAATGTAAATTCAAGTATCAGGGATCAAGTGCCATCTATGGCATAAATACCCATAATATAAAAACATTTAAACATAACAGTAGAAACTCCAGAAGAAGATGTAAACTCCACACAGACTGAGCGGGGATAGAACCCACATCCACCCCATTTCAGCATGAAAAACTTTTTTATTAGTTAGCCATTTTATTCCTAGACATCTTTTTTTATTGGTTTTATTTTTACTCTACATGGAGATGATATCATTAGACTCAGAGTCCCCTCTATAGCCCAAGGAGAAATTCTCCATGGTCACCACCCCCATTCATCAGCCAGCATACTATTTTAATACCTCACAACGTGTTCTCTTCCCCTTAATTCAAACATTGTCTGAAACTGCTTGTCCAAGCAGGGTCACGGCGAACCGGAGCCTAACCTGGCAACACAGGGCATGAGGCTGGAGGGGGAGGAGACACACCCGGCATGGGACGCCGGTCTGTCGTGAGGGACCCCAAGCGGGACTTCAACCGCAGACCCACCGGAGAGCAGGCACCAACCAAACCCACTGCACCACTGTGCCACCACACCCTCTCATCTCTTATATGAATAGATATAAATGTAATTCTGCTTAAAGGTGATCAGTGTAATCAGCAGTGACCGCTTGTCCTTGCCAGGGTTACAGTGATTAAATTTAGAACGAAGTATAATTTTGATTTAGGAATGATAGACCAAAATATTTTTTTCCTTAAAATGCTAAATGATTCAGAATTATTTTCCTGTTACACTGGAATTGTGGGACAGCTGTGGAATATAGTATCGCTGGCTCCTCATTACCAGATTGTCGATGATGGAGAAAGAATAAAAACTGAGAAATTATTAATGTAAATTCTGTCAACAGCAAAAAATATTCCCGCAAATCCTTTCAACCAGGAACTTTACTCTCCCAATGTGTCATAAACAAATGAATGTCCTCAGCCTTCAAAAAACAGAAATAATGTTGTCCATTGTGTTTCTCTGGTGTTAGTGAAAACAATAGTTTGCATATATGATTAAAATACAGATAGTGATGTGAATAAAGAGCAAAGAAACAGAACAGAGAATTCAAAGCTCATAATATCCATAAGAGAGTGTAGAGAAGAAGTAGGAGAAGAAAAAGTGTGAAGAGAAAGGACATTTACCTGATTCATCTGGAAAAAATCACTCTTCACAGGTAAGGCTTGTTTAAGTCCTATACTTTACTAACTTTTAATATGTAATAAATACATAAAAAACCAATGTTCTCCAGTGGGTGAAGTTATATTTTCAGTGAAGGAACAATTTAACATGATACAACTTCGATAAATTTTGAAAAATGAGAGTGTAATAAAAAATAAAAAGTTAAATACAGTGTAAATAACTACTGAATAAATAATTAGAACAAAATTAACAACTACAAAAAAAAACATTTGAACTTCTGAACAAATACAATTAATCAGTTTACAGTTGTATTCAACAAAAGCATTTGCTTCATTCATGCATGGAACTGAGGTTTTTTGTGAGAAGGAAATGTGGAACTTTAATAAATAAAAAGAAAAACAGAACTTAAAAAAGAAAGAACTGATGGGGCTCAAAGCAACTGATTAAACCATTAGAAAGAAATGGTGCTGATGAGAAGTCAGTGCTATTGCCTGAATCACACACACACACACACACACACACACTGTCTCAACTGCTTGTCCCACACGGGGGTCACAGGGGAGCTGGAGCTTAACCCGGCAGCACACAGCGGAGGGCTGGATGGGTAGGGGACACACCCAGGACGGGACGCCAGTCCGTTGCAAGGCACTTCAAGCGGGACTCAAACCCTAGACCCACGGGAGAACAAGACCCAGTCCAACCCACTGCACCACCACACTCCCATTATTGCCTAAATATTATTATTATTATTATTATTATTATTATTATTATTATTATTATTATTATTATTATTCAATGGTCTTGATGACAACTCAGTGTAACTGCATACATGTGTCTCATGTGCACCGGACAGTATCATTGCCACAAAACCCATAAGTCTAAATTGTGTGTGTTCCCTGCAGGCTGACAGAACACAGGTGCTATTGCCTGAATCACACACACACACACACACTGTCTGAACTGCTTGTCCCAAACGGGGGTCACAGGGGAGCTGGAGCTTAACCCGGCAGCACACAGCAGAGGGCTGGGGGGGTAGGGGACACACCCAGGATGGGACACACCCAGGACGGGACGCCAGTCCGTTGCAAGGCACTTCAAGCGGGACTCAAACCCTAGACCCACCGGAGAACAAGACCCAGTCCAACCCACTACACCACCGCATTCCCATTATTGCCAAAATATTATTATTATTATTATTATTATTATTATTATTATTATTATTATTAGTAGTAGTAGTAGTAGTAGTAGTAGTAGTAGTAGTAGTAGTATTATTCAATGGTCTTGATGACAAGTCAGTGTAAGTGCATACATGTGTCTATGTGCACCAGACAGTATCATTGCCACAAAACCCATAAGTCTAAATTGTGTGTGTTCCCTGCAGGCTGACAGAACACAGGTATGGAGTGTCGAGTGTTTCTCCTCCTGCTGGTCTCAGGTCAGTGTCTCCACTGTTTGTACTACGGTATAAATGTACCGAACTGCGGTGTCTCCCAGGTCCATCAAGGTGCTCAAATTGTTGTGTGAAATCCTCATAATGAGAGTAAAACAAACATGTGTCTGAGTGTGGAAAGTATGTGTGTGTCAGTGTGTGTGGTTTAAATCCATATCGATTATTGCGATCTGAATATTACATTAACTAATCAACATGTGTCTGTACAATACAGGACTCTGTACACTGTCCTCATGTTTCCCTCAACAATATCACTTTGTGAACATGAGTAAGAACTGGACGGAAGCACAGAGTTACTGCAGAGAGAAGTACACTGACCTGGTTACCATTGACAACCCAGAGGAAATGAACAGAGTGATTAACAGTGTAAACCTCACTGGTTATACTGGACCAGCCTGGATAGGACTGGAGAAGGGAAACTCGTGGAACTGGCAGTGGTCCCTGGAAGAGAGACGTCTCTACAGTGATGGACAGACTGGGTTCTCAAACTGGGACAGCAGCGTAGGAGCACCTCACACTGCGGATGGGAATACCAACTGTGTGGGGATGAGAGACACTGGGAAATGGAATGATATTCCCTGTGCCTCTAAAACTCCCACACTATTCTTTGTTTGTTATGATGGTGAGTACTGGGATATTTATTATGAAAAACAAGTCAACATTTTGGAGCATCAGTAACAGCGAGATTTGAAAGATAATAAAATTTATTCCGTAATGCTGGTCTGTGAAAAATGTTCAGAAACTGAATTACAACCCAAATTCCAAAAACAGCTGGAATAGTATGGAAAATGGTAATAAAAACAAAAAGGAATGATTTGTAAAACTAATTTTATCTTCCAGAAACAATCCACACACACATTTTCAGAACCGCTCGTCCCATACGGGGTCACGGGGAACCGGAGCCAACCCAGTAACACAGGGCGTAAGGCCGGAGGGGGAGGGGACACACCCAGGACGGGACGCCAGTCCATCGCAAGGCCCCCGGGCCAACCCACTGCGCCACCGCGCCCCCCTAGAAACAATGCAGTTATTTGGTAAAACATGAAATACCCTGTTTTTATAGTGTTTTTCATACAAGACAAAGTGACATTTACAAATCACTCCTTTCTGTTTTATTAGCATTTTAATAGTGTCCCAACTTTTTTGGAATTACGGTTGAATTTTCTACCTGGAAAGAAGCAGAAATGAGGAAAACATGAACGTCTCTGAATGTAACATTGCTTTTCAGTAGAATACAGTGTCACAGATGGTAGAACACAACACACACACACACACACACACACACACACACACACACACACAACACACACACACACACACACACACACACACACACACACACACACACACATTTCCTGAACCGCTTGTTCCAGACGGGGTCTCGGGGAACCGGAACTGTCCACTCTCTCTGCTGGGGAATAAAATAAGAAAAAACAACATTATGACAGGAGACATGCAGCCATGTTTCACGAGTTTCAGGCGGAATTTTGTGAAGTCAACCTGTCCGAACTGAAAAATAAAAGTAGGAAACAGTGATATGTTCTGAAAAGCTTTAAAAAAAAAAGACCTCTACCTGTGATTATTATTATTATTATTATTTGAAGTGGAGCATCTCTAAGTACCACTTTTTCACGTCTGACAGTTCCTCACAGTTGTGCACAACTCTTTAAATAAATCATCCCTATTTCCAACATCAATTGACACTTGGTAGCAGAGTCATGGTGATTCAGAGCCTATTGCAGAAGGAAGGGTCCAAGGATGGGGGGGACACACCTTGGACGGAACGCCTGTCCATCACAGGACATCCACTCACACACAAACACAAACACACGCACAAACTCACCTATTCATGACGAATCCAGCTGGACTGTATGTGTTTGAAGGAAACTGGAGCACCTGGAGAACCTCCACACAGACATGGGGAGAACATGCAAACTCCACACAGTTTGAGCGCGGCTCAAATCCACATTGTTTCGCACCACCCAGGCGCTGGGATGTGGCAGCGCTACATGTCACCTGCTGCGCTGCCGTGCTGCTGTTTACAGTGTAGAACCTGCTCCCCCCCCTTCAGTGACACTGCAAACACCTGTGATAAAATGTTACATTAATAACTGATACGCATTGACCGAAACCGCTTGTCCAATTAGGGTTGAGACAAAAGGAGCCTAACCCAGCAACACAGGGCGTAAAGCTGGAGCAGGAGGGGACACACCCAGGATGGAACGCCTGTCCATCACAAAGCACCCCAAGCAGGGTTTGAACCCCAAACCCCCTGCAGTGGAGGACCTGGTCAAGCCTGCTGCGTCACCCACCGTCCCTAAGAATTGAGCTGATTTTATTAATAAAAACATTGGTAACTCAGGGCCAGCAGGTAGTGTAGTGGTTATAGCTCTTGGTTTTCAGTACAGAGGTTCTGGGTTTCACTCCCTGTTCCTACTGCAGGACCTTTGAGAAAAGTCTTTATCTTGAATGACTACAGGATCAATAATTTTTATGTTTTTTTACCTAACTTGAACAACTTGAACTTGGAACTTGAAGCCGATGTATCACAGTGTTATCACACACACACACACACACATTACAGGTAACTCAGAGTCAGCAGTTCCCCTCAAAGGCTTTGGACTGTGGGTGGAAACCAGAGCACTCAGAGGAAACTCACACAAACACAGGGAGAAAACATAAACTCCATGCAGACTCAGCCAAAGTACTGTGAGGTGGCAGCACTACCTGTTTTGCTGCTGTGCACATTTTATCTCATACATAAAAAATAAATATACTGCACATTTCCTGGAAACAGAAGACAATTAATTCTGATGCCATTAGTCTTCATGAGAGGGAGAGCAGGTAGCTGCAGTGACACAAACATAGTAGTGAAGGTAAAACCAAGTACACAGTTCATTTACACTGATTATGGTGAGTAATTTTAGGGAAACATGACTGAAAAACACAACATTACATTTACCTTTATCCACTTAGCAGACACTTTTCTCCAAAGCGACAAACATCTCAGCAAAAAAACAAATTTGTGCATTACATGAGGAGAAAGAGACATAGTGGGCATTAACTGACGTTCAGGTCGACACAGGTAATTAAACACAGGGCTTTTCACATGGAACAACAACACAGATACCTCTTGAGCTGGAAACATGTTTTGTTCTACAATTTTCTCTGAGCATGTGCAGTGTCTGTATCCCTGACTTATCAATCATCAGTAAATTAATGAGTCAATTACATCTTTACAGGGAGAAAACAAACCAACCAGAGCTACGTCTTCATTAATCAAAATAATACGAACTGGACGGAGGCGCAGAGATACTGCAGAGAGAATTATACAGACCTGGTCAGTGTGAGGAACCAGACTGAGAATGATCTCATACACAACATGTTTACAAGTGGAACCGCGGTGTGGATCGGTCTGTACAGAGACCACTGGCAGTGGTCAGACCAGAGAAACTCCTCATTCCGCTACTGGGCACCAGGAAAACCTGATAGTTATGATGGGAATGAGAACTGTACTGTAGCCTCGATCACACAGATACTCAATGGAACGTGGGATGATCGACAGTGTGGTGAAAATCACCCGTTCCTGTGTTACGATGGTGAGTTGAGTCAGATTCACAACTTGTAATCACACACACACACATTTTCTGAATCACTTGTCCCATATGGGGTCACAGGGAACCAGAGCCTAATCTGGCAACTCAGGGCATAAGGCTGGAGGGGGCACACCCAGGACAGGACACCAGTCCATCACAAGGAACCCCAAGCAGGACTCAAACCCCAGACCCACTAGAGAGCAGGACCCGGTCCAACCCACTGCACCACCGCACCCCCTTAACTTGTAATCATGTAATTTAAAAGTGATCAACCACAAAAATGTCCATGGCATATAAGATTTGTTTGGTTTATACAGTCACTCAGAACCGAAGGACAATCAATCCACTATCCTACTTTATTGTCCTTTTTTATTTATAGTGATTATGACCTGACTTTCTTATGAAGGACCACTTGTAATAAATATGAATTTCACACTTTTTGATCACACACCAGGATAAGTATTAACCAAAATATTGTTTCTAAGGATACAATCTCAGAACAGTAACATTTACCAGTACTCTGTAACTTTCCATTTGAGTCCTTTAATTAGTTAGTTAGTTCTTTAACACTCTAGAGTTTATTTTTTTATTTGAGAAAAAAGCACCAAAACAGGAATCCATTGCTATTTTTAAGCATTCATTTTAGGATTCTGTCTCTCTGCATTCTGTCAAATGTTAATTTAGGACATTTTCAGATCCTAAAATCCTAATTATAGACAAGAAATTGAGTCATTACCCTAAAGAACATGGAGGTGCTCCACCCCTGAACTCTACATTATTGAAACCAACAGTAATGGAAATTAGGGAAACCGGACAATGGCAATGCAACCAAATGTGCTGTGGCCTGGATGACAGCGACAGATAGGGGGCGATGGGATGATCAACAATGTAATGAAAAGAACCCATTTATCTGCTATGGAAGTAAATATTGTTATTCCTAGGTGCACTGAGGGTATATATGACAATAAAACAGTGAAAATAAACATAATAGTGTTGTCATGACGATTAGCTGTAGTAACAATCCACACACAGGTTCCAATCGCAGAATAAGGTATTAAAGTCAAGCAGAAGGCTGGAGTGGTTGTGGATCCTTGATCAGCATTACATGATGTTAGTGATGAACACTGAGCTTCCTTTGGTCTCTCATCTATTTTCCAAGTTTCCATACTTGTTGTGTTTCTCTCGTCCTGAACTTCTGTCTTGTCTGCTCTCGTCATCCGAGTTCTCTTCCTCATCCTGAGCTTCAGTCCTGATGTTGTCACACCGCTTTGTCCAAGTCCTGCTCTCGTCCCTCTGTGTCACTGGGGGAACTTGTTGATAAACACTCACTACATCCCTTTGTTTCATGTTTATTCTGTCACATTCACACTTCGTTTCATAAGTCACATGGTGCACTTCACTGTCACTCTGCTGTTGAGATCACGACCCCTCGTTACATTAAACAGCATCTGTGTTACTGTCATTGTCTCCTCCAGTCACATTACATGTGTTCATTAGGCAGATGTGAGAAAAAGTGAATGTTGCTGAAATTAAAAATTTTTTAAAGCTGATATGTTCAGAATACACAGTTTTGATCATTCTGAAGAAAACAACTCAACCAGTGGTGAGTCTCACTCTTCAGATAAGTGAAGAGAATAAATAAAGAATATAGAAGTGATAAGTGAATATATGGGGAAAAAAATGGCTAAAAGTACATGCTTCTTTTCCAGAAAAATTTACTACTCAGGTAATTCCTACCTCAGTGGATCCGGAAAAAGAAATTAACTCATCCACACGTGAGTATCATTCAGAAAGTTATTACATAGTGTCATGCCTCCCTCTGGGAAGTGAGTCATCAGACCAAGTGCAGCGCAGAGGCGCACAGGATGAGAGGATGATCCAAGAGTCGTGGTCAGGAAACTAGCAAGGGTCACCGAGGAGTAGATGTCGTTACGAGGAGAATCCGAAAACCGTGAGTCGAAGATCAGCTAATGGGTTGAGGGAGATGAAGAGAGTGAGCAGAATCAGGGACAGGGAGAGGAACAGGGAAACGGCAAGCGAACAATCCGATGTGCAAGGGGAGCAAAGAGAAAGGCTGACCGAGGTTCCGCATCTTGCTGCGCTCCGGGCTGTCCTTATGTGCCCGGACCCTGGTCAGCCGCAGGTGTTGCTCGTTACCGAGGGCGTGACACATATTTCCAAAATGTTAAAGTAAAATTAAAAACAGTCATCGATATTTACAAGGTGTATGTAGGAATTCTGCCTGGATGCGTTTAATACACTCATTTTCTGGCTCAATTTCTGGGCCCTTTTTGTCTTTTTGAACCATTCTTTCAAGCATTTAATCTGTTACGAGCCCAAGGCTGTCTCCGGTTGTTGTGTGTAACAAAGTTTGAACCAGGTTATTTCATATCAACAAACAGGAGTGCAAGTTGTGTGCAACAAAAAGAAGTATATTTATTGTTTTAATAAAAGAAAGGCAATTATCGACCATCAGAGAAAACAGACATACTGAAACACCGTAGAAAAGTTCATCAAAACCAAGGTGAACTAATCAAAACCTAGCCATTCTAATCATTCACGAGAAGCAAAAGACTAAATCAAAGTGAAAGTAAGTAAATAAAATGAGTTATGTATTACAAATACTGCTTCTAACAACCACCAGTTTCTTGTTTTGCACGGATGCTCAACTCTAGGGTTGGATGTGGATCCAAATATGGCTCATTCTTCGTGAAGTTGCATGTTCTTGTAGGTTTCATCTCACAGTCCAACACCATCGTTCAGTTGAATTGTTTATTTTAAATTGTCCCTAGTATGAGTGTGCGTGGCTACCCTCTGATGGATTGGAGCACTTCCGTAGCCTAGAACCTCATGTTTCTGACATTGGCTCCAGACCGATATGCCGCTGCATTAATGTGAGAGATTATCAATATTTCTCAGTAACATGACAATTCAAAGTAGCAGTGAGTAAGTAAAATGAGCTATGTGTGAGAAATATTGCTTCCAAAATGCAACACCAGTTTGTTTTCTTGCAGATGGAGTCACAACTGATGGAATGAGCTCTTCCGCAAGTGAGTTTTTACTTTCAAAAATTGCATTCAAAATCATGAGCAAAAGGTTCCAGTAGAGCTGATCAAATTTATTCTCACCAGATTTAACTGCAGAAGCCCCAGAATTTCACATTTTTAACATGGCTTCTTCACCAATCCTCAACTCCAGGGTTGGATGTGGATGCAAATATGGCTCAGTCTTTGTGAATTTGCATGTTCTTGTAGGTTTCATCGCACAGTCAGACAACACCATCTTTCGATTGAATTGCTGATTTTAAATTGTCACTAGTATGAGTGTGTGTGGTGACCCTCTGATGGTTTGGACCACTCCCTAGCCTAGAACCTCATGTTTCCGGCATTGGCTCCAGACCGATATTCCGCTGCAATAACGAGAGAGATTATCAATATTTCTCAGATACATGACAATTCAAAGTAGCAGTGAGTAAGTAAAATGAGCTATGTGTGAGAAATTTTGCTTCCAAAATGCAACACCAGTTTGTTTTCTTGCAGATGGAGTCACAACTGACGGAATGAACTCTTCCACAAGTGAGTTTTTACTTTCAAAAATTGCATTCGAAATCATGAGCTAAAGGTTCCAGTAGAGCTGATTGAATGTATTCTCACCAGATTTAACTGCAGAAGCCTCAGAATTTCACATTTTTAACATGGCTTCTTCACCAATCCTCAACTCCAGGGTTGGATGTGGATGCAAATATGGCTCAGTCTTTGTGAATTTGCATGTTCTTGTAGGTTTCATCGCACAGTCAGACAACACCATCTTTCGATAACAGCATTACATGATGTTAGTGATGAACACTGAGCTTCCTTGGGTCTCTCATCTACTCAGCCAGTGGTGTGTCTCCTGTTTTATTATGTTTGCTATCATGCTGACTGTTTTTTCTTTGTTATGTGTGCCAGGAGGAGTGATGAACGGAACCATCGGAGCTCCGGGTCCAGATCAGCTGGCAGAATCCAGCACAACTGTTCCCAGTGATTCAACTGGAGAAGAAGAAGGTATAAAAGGGACCGGACTTCCTTGGGTCTCTCATCTGTTTTCCAGGTTTCCATACTGGTTGTGTTTCTTTCATCCTGATCTCCTGTCTTGTCTGCTCCCATCATCCGAGTTCTCTTCCTCATCCTGAGCTTCAGTCCTGATGTTGTCACATCGCTTTGTCCAAGTCCTGCTCTCGTCCTTCTGTGTCACTGGGGGAACTTGTTGATAAACACTCACTACATCCCTTTGTTTCATGTTTATTCTGTCACATTCACACTTCATTTCATAAGTCACATGGTGCACTTCACTGTCACTCTGCTGTTGAGATCACAACCCCTCGTTACATTAAACAGCATCTGTGTTACTGTCACTGTCTTATCCGGTCACAACATTACATGTGTTCATTGGGCAGATGTGAGAAAAGTGATTCCCAACTCATATCATTGAATCATTCATCCTTTCATGATAGATAGATAGATAGATAGATAGATAGATAGATTGTGGTGTTTTGCATTGGCGCACCGCTAGTTGGCGCTAGAGTTTTGCAATGCAATTAGAGAAGTAGTAGAGAAGGAGAAAGAGAAGATGTGCACATGGTGATGTTAACTTAGTGTTTCATGCTTTCCGTTATTATTATTTAAATCTTTGAATAATAATTCTCCGGCTAAATTAAAAATTTAGAAACTTTGAGTGACACTCATCAATATTTAAGGTGTACTTAGGAATTATGTCCCCCATGCACTTGAAGCACAATAAATTTGTGGGCCCTTTCCAGGTGTCTTCAATGATGTTAGTGATGAACACTGGACTTCCTTGGGTCTCTCATCTACTCAGACAGTGCTGTGTCTGTTGTTTTATTGTATTCACTATCACGCTAACTGTATTTTCTTTGTCATGTGTGCGAGGAGGAGTGATGAACGGAACCACCGGAGCTCTGGGTCCAGATCAGCTGGCAGAATACAGCACAGCTGTTCCCAGTGATTCAACTGGAGAAGAAGGAATAAAAGGCAAACAACAAACCTGCAGATTTTCTTGACAGCCTGTTTAGTGCTTTTTTCTTGTTCCAAAGTTCTTCTCACAGTGTGTTTCCATCCTGTCTCTGCTTGACTGCTGTCCCCCTCCCTGTCCAAGTCCTCCTGTGTCTCAACCTTGTTTAAGCCATGTTCTGATGGACTTGTCCTGTTCCACCTTGTTCAAAGTGCTCTGTGTTGCACTTTGCTCTGTTTATCCTCTCACTGCTGTACTGTAGCTTCGAATTTCTACTGTACACTGATATTGTGACTCTTTATGTGAGTCTCACACCCCTGAGTCCTATAGGGACATTACAGTAAATACACGTCTTTGTCTGTGTGACCTCTGGATGTGACATTGTGAAGTTCCTGCAAGCAGTATTTCGGGGAAAGACATAAAATGAACAACACAGCTGGTCTAGATACTGACAAGGCATTAGGTGGCAATGAGTGGATTAATGTTTTTTATTATTTCATTTTCAGATCATTATATTTCAATTAATGAAATAAATTAAATGGTACCCAAAGAGTTACTTAGAAAAATAATATTTCAGGTTGAGATATGAATATATTCAATACATCATGATGATGTTTGATCACACAATAGTAAAAATAATTTATTATATGAAGGAAAGTAAGTGTATTCACATGAACCACAGTTACTCTAAATTCCCCCATTTTGATATGATAATAACTATGTTGCTCAGTACAGGTGGTCATACAAAGACAATCTGGAAAGGATCGAAACTGACAGCCACACATGAAGCAGCTACTGAACTGCTGGATTGTGAATTGAGTACCCTGTGATTGAGGATAAGCGTGAAAAATGTCTACGATTTAGAAACGCTGACACACTTTATACAAACAGTCTGATCATTCCTGCGTTCAAAACCATAAGAGGTGAATAATCAATAATTAGCAAGAGCACAAACGATATCGCACTTTCTTTTAAAATGAGCTTTGTCAAAGTTACAGTTAGCTTTTGCTGTCCTTCTTTCTTATTTTCTGGAAGGACATGATGGTGATGAATTTTGTCAGGATTTCAAACAACAATTGAGAAAGTGCTGTTCTAAAGTCGTCTCTGGAAATAAATCATTGTGTTGAACACAAACAAGCTTCCATGGTCTCAGGATATTGTAAGGCATCCACTTCAGAACATTTCAATGCTTTCCTTCTTACACTGAATGTTACAACACTCTGTTTTCCCCTCCAGATCCCCTCATTCTGGTCCAGGAGAATAAGACCTGGAATGAAGCCCTGAACTACTGCAGGAAGAATTATGTGGACCTGGTCTTGGTTCAGAATAAGGAGATCCAGCACTGGGTGGAGAACAAGGCTAAAAATGCCACCAGTGACCATGTATGGTTGGGTTTGCGCTTCTCCTGCAGGTTGAAACTCTGGTTCTGGGTCACCGGAAGCATGGCCTGCTACCAGAACTGGGTTCCGGGCAACGGGAGTGGAGCTGCACACTGTGGGAACACTGGGGCTGTCCAATCTGGAGGAGGACATCAGTGGGTCAGTCTGCCTGAGACTAAAGAGCTCAACTTCATCTGCTCGAAATAGGTAGGTGACTTATGCCAGGAATTCTTCTCAGCACCTGTAATAATTTTGTTTTTACATGTCAAGGTGAACCGATGCGGTTTTTTTCCTCTTTTCCATTCATCTCTGAATCAGTTGTGCAAAAGGAATTCCTGTTCTTCAATTATTCTCTGTTCCAAAAGTAGTTGTGTTCACATCTCTCCTGATACAAGAGTAGTAGTTGGAGAAAAATCCATGTTTTCTACACGTGAGAAACATATAGGAAACCAGAGCCTGGTTAAGGTTCTCAGCAAGCGGTCCATGTGTAGCTCCACCCCCCGTGACATCCAGACTCTTGTGTCTCTCGATCATCTGCTGCAAAACTTCGGTTGAGCATCTGAATCACTGTAGACTGTGTTTTGTCATTCCAGATGTGCAGTGAACTTCCTTTCAACATCTGCTCTACTCACAGCCTCCTGCCATTCAGGACCCGCTTGAGGAGCCACAGCTGTGGGCCGTTCATCCTCTACTCTGTAGCGTCACTCAGTGACCTTTGCCTAATTCTTCTATCTCACTGTCATCGTTTCGTTCATTTTCATAATACGTTACGTTCGTTTTTTTTGCCAGTTGGTTTTCTCTAATTTTTTTATGATTTTTTTTTTTTATTTTGTGTATGTGTAAATGTGTAATCATGCAATTGTTTAGCTGTGTTTTCAAAAGTACTCCTGTACTGTATTGTATTCAAGCAAATTCAGTCATTTACATCACCCTGGAAAAGGTGTTAATAGTATAACATTGTGCAAAAAATATAATATTTTTCAATACTGCATCATGGGTGGGGGTGTGCGGTGGTGCGGCTGGCTTGGCCGGGTCCTACTCTCTGGTGGGTCTGGGGTTTGAGTCCTGCTTGGGGTGCCTTGTGACGGACCGGCATCCTGTCTTGGGCGTGTCTCGGGACAAGCAGCTGTAGCAAATGTCTGTGTGTAGTCTAAAAATTTGATGAAATTTGGTTCTGAATAAAATTGCATTACATTCTATATTGTGTCACTGATTTAATGTCAGTATAATTCAGTCACCTTTCAGTGTTTGCAGTGTGTACAGCAATAACTGTAGAAAGTAAGCAATGTATCTCATAAAGGTTTACAGTAATCTCTGAAATCCAGGAATCCGACGCCTTTTCTCAAAAGTCCATTTAAGTTTTTTTTTCCTTCCAGCACACATTAAATAACCACTTAGAGAAGTATAAATTATAGAACTAGAAGAGAATAGAACTGCACTGCTGATGCAGAGGAGGACAACACCTCTTCTTCAGCTACTCCAAACAAAAGTTGCCTTACGCTGTCGGCTAATGCAGAGTCGGAGGACGGCTTGGGGACAGCACCACCGTTGACAGTTGCTAGGAGACAGATGAGAGCGGTAGCAAGGGCTGAGCTCACGGACTTCTCGGTAATGGTTGGTGTCAGTGGGTCCCGCTCGTATGACACTTCCAGGGTGTTTTCGGTGGAACTGGACTTCTCAAGGGTGACCAGGAGGAAGAAGAGGCTGAGAAGGTCACCAGTACTGCACTTGGGGCCCCTGTTCTGATGGGCATCCTTTAAAAAGTCTACCTTGTCTTCAGAAATTGTTTGGTCACTTCTACTTTTTTCATTTAGTCAGTGTTTTTTCCAAAGCAAATTACAGCAGTTATAAGCTAGTATTTATCTGACACATTTATCCCAGGGGCTTATAGTGCTGGAAACACTGCAGTAAACTCACGGCAGGCATTCATTCATCTGTAGAGAAGATAAACTGACACCAACGACCTGCAGACAAAAGCAAGATTTGCTGTCTGAACAACTCCCAGCCACAGCTGGTAGAGTAGTGGTGAGTGCTTATCCTTTAAACCCAAAGGTCACAGGTTCAATACCACCCTTGAGCAAGATACTTATTCTCAAATGTCTGACAGTGCCTTGGTGGTGTGAGAGGACATGGGTTTGATTCCCCTTAAGCCTTAGTGGTGTTTGTATGTTCTCCCTATGTCTGTGTGGGTTTCATCCTGCAGTCCAAAGATGTGCAGTTGAGGTTCCCCCATAGTGTGTAAGTGACACTGAGAGTGTGTGTTCCACCGATGTAGGGATGAGTGATCCAGTGTAAGTAGTGTATCTAGCAGTGTAAGTCACCACACTGAATAAGGTGTGTGGGCTGATATACATAGAGTTCATTGGAAGTTGCTGGGGAAAAAAGTGTCTGACAAATAAATAAATAAATGTAAATGCTCCAGGTGAATAATAAGGGCCATCTGCAGCTGAAAGGCCAAAGACAAAGATGAGAAAAGCAACTGACCTGAGGACTTTGGGAGAGGAGACTGCTTGGGGAACCTGGTTTTGTTTTGTTCCTGGTTCACCTGAAAGGTTTCTCTTGGTTTAAAACAAAACTCGTTTTGCTTGTAAAATCTACTGCCCTGTATCTAGAATCATGTCCATGATTACCTCCAGTGTGTGTGGAGCCTGATGCAGATGAACCCTTATTAAAGTCGCACCTCTAAACACACACACACACACACACACACACACACACACACACACACACACATTTTCAGAACTGCTTGTCCCTTACGGGGTCACGGAACCCACCCGGTAACACAGGGCGTAAGGCCGGAGGGGGAAGGGGACACACCCAGGACGGGACGCCAGTCCGTCGCGAGGCATCTCAAGCAGGACTCGAACCCCAGACCCACCCAGAGAGCTGGACCCGGTCCAACCCACTGCGCCACTGCGCCACCGCACCCCCCCCCACCGCTAAACAATACATTTTATATTTCCTGGATATTTTGCATATGTACAACAGTGATGCTCATATGCAAATACAAGCCTTTGTTATTTAGGTATTTTACTTCCTTAAAAAGGCTCACACACACAAGTGAATACAGACAGAAAACCTCGTGGTAAAAAAACACAGTAAGTAAAATTTTTACATTCATTTGGTTTTTCCTTTATTTTTAAAGATTTTGATGGAATGATGAAATGTGAATTATTTGTTATACAACGGAGTTAGTGTTTACCTTTCATGAAATTAAATATTCAATATGTCAATTTTTGCCTCCTCAGTTTGCACAACACTTTTCTGTCTCTGTTGTTCTTTTGGACATTTTAACTATAAAGAAAGTGAGATGGTTTAGTTTGTGCTCAACTCTTTGTTTTAGGAACATGTTGGTGAACTTTTGGCTGTGTAAGTAGTGTATCTAGCAGTGTAAGTCACCTTGGTGAATAAGGTGTGCGGGCTGGTAACACTACAGAGAGTTCATTGGAAGTTGCTTTGGATAAAAGCGTCTGCTAAATAAATAAATGTAAACGTAAATGTAAAAGTGACTGATGATATTCATGTTACATAAATACTGTCATGGAAACAAGTTCTGAGTATTCATACGTTTTCAATGCATGTCCTCAGTAGTCTATTTTTACTGCAGTAATTCAGCGTAAGTACACCGCTGTGAGTTACTGGAAAGAGGGGAACCTTGAACTGGTCCCTGCAGGTTATACATCGTGTATTTTACCATCTCATCTAGCTCTTCTGTCCACATCTGATGTATAATAAGAATTTTTGGACAAGACTGAAGCAGCAAACTGTCTTTGTCCCATTTTGGAGACTGTGGACAGTTAGCTGGTGTGACTCATCAACGCACCTGGACATTGGAGTACATCTTTCATTTAATTCACTTTATTTGTATAGAATATTTATATGTTCTTCTTGCACAGTGATATATGACAGGGTGTAAATACACACACACACACACACACACACACACACACACACACACACACACACTTTCAGAACCGCTTGTCCCATACGGGGTCACGGGGAACCGGAGCCTACCCGGCAACACAGGGCGTAAGGCTGGAGGGGGAGGGGACACACCCAGGACGGGACACCAGTCCGTCACAAGGCACCCCAAGCGGGACTTGAACCCCAGACCCACCGGAGAGCAGGACTGTGGTCCAACCCACTGCGCCACTGCACCCCCCCCCCCAGGGTGTAAATAAAGAAAAGTAATTAAAAAACCAGACCATTGCATTTGACATGTTTCGTTCCCGAAGGATGTGTTGGACTCAATTGCAGAGCGAACAGACACTTATTGCAAGGAGAAACAGGAAGCGTGGTCAGGGACAGGCGCAGGTCTTCGATCGGCAAGCGTCGTACACAAGGATAATCCAGAAACGTGGTCGATGAAACAGGCAGGTGGTCAAAAACACAAGAAGGCAGATCTGGCTTTAGGGAGGAGAAGGGACACGGGGCTTAGGCTTAGGCTTAGGCTTAGGCTTAGGCTTAGGCTTAGGCTTAGGCTTAGGCTTAGGCTTAGTGAGCAAGCAGTTGGCAAACAAGGTTCAGCATTTGTCTTTGTGCAGCCTCTGCCTTTTAAGCCTCCCTCCCTGTCAAGCACCAGGTGTGCCTTGTCAAGCCCATGACGTGGGGGTGGCAGCATCGGTGCTCACCTGTGGCACCGTCACACCTTTTCACCACACAAATTACACACAAGTTCCTTAATGCCCAATACAAGCATAATAACACGAAATCAAAGCACAATTATGAGAAATTTAGAAATAAAAAAACTTTAAAAAACAGACTTGTATGATAATTGTTGCAATAAATTCTCGTAGGGGTCCTGTCAGCATATAATGTAAGGCTAACAAAAGCTGTCTGTTTTGTCCGTCGACACACACACACACGTCCTATATAGGGTCACAGGAAGCCAGAGCCTAACCCACCAACATTGGGCATAGGGCTGGATGGAGAGGGGACACACCCAGGACAGGATGCCAGTCTGTCACAAGGCACCCCAAGCAGGACTTGAACCCCAGACCCACCGGACAGCAGGATCCAGTCCAACCCCTCACACCACTGTGTCACCACACCCCACCTCCTGAAGCCACCTTCAAAGTAAACTCACTGAGGTGCACCTCCTCCCCCCCAACCTCAACCACTACTGGTCAGGTTAACCCTCTGTTTATTCTACACTGCGTCTGTTAACTAATCTATACTACATATTTTTATAAGCCCATATATTTTCTCCCTCTGTCTACAAATTCCAGAGATGTGAACACTGCCATTGTTTTGTTTTTTTTTTTATTGTCTTGCTTATTGTAATTGTCCCAAATTTTTTCTTTTTTTTTTTTCTTTTTTTAAATGTTCGGCACCAAACCAAAACAAAATCCTCTGTGTTTTACTTACTGGCCATAAAGTGAGTTCTAAGTTTTTTTAAAGCTTCACTTTTTTTTTTTCCTTTTTCTTTTTTGAATAAAATGAAACTTCGGGGCTGGCAGCATGGTGGTGTGGTGGCGCAGCAGGTGGTCCAGGTCCTGCTCTCTAGTGGGTCTGGGGTTCGAGTCCTGTTTGGGGTGCCTTGCGATGAACTGGCATCCTGTCCTGGGTGTGTCCCCTCCTCCTCTGGCCTTACGCCCTGTGTTGCCGGGTGGGCTCCGTGACCCCGTATGGGGCAAGCGGTTCCGAAAATGTGTGTGTGTGTCTGTGCGAAACTTCTGGGACAAAGATGGTACCTTGCTCCTTTAGTTTGTGCAGAGCAACTCTTACCTGTGCTCTGTACACATTTAAACAGCTAGGTAACTGTAATTCATTCAGGGTAATAACCATCTCAAGGGTCCAACAGTAGGAGCAGGAATTCAGATCTGGGTACATTCGAGACAGATAATTACTGAGACCGCTAACCTCTTTGACCGCAAAACTTCCCTTTTACATGTTCTACATGTTTCACTGCATCTGGACACATCAGCAGTGATTTCACCTGGGGACTGCTTGGTGTTTCATGGTCTTTCATCATCACCATCTGGAACCTTCACACACCTTCAACCGTGTTTGTTATGAATTTTGTAATTATTGGTTCATTCTGTATCAGAAAGAGTAAAAGCTAAGTATCTATGTATATACATGTGCATGAAGCAAGATCCTTTACCGCCATAACTTTTTCTGCACGTATTTGTGTCATTTTAGACCAGTCATGGAGTGGAGTGTGGCTCTCCTGCTGATCTCAGGTCAGTCATTGTTCTGTATGATTCTCAAAAAAATATACCTTATATAACACTCAGTGTTCCCAAAGAAACTCTGATGAATTTGATATTTATCTTTGGGGACTATATTGGTGTCTGGATTCTTCATGTGTATTGTGTTGTGTTGCCGTGTGTCACAGGGTTCTCCACACTTCATACAAACCTCTGTTCTGAGATTTATTTTGTGAACATGAATAAGAGCTGGACTGAAGCACAGAGTTACTGCAGAGAGAACTACACTGACCTGGTTACCATTGACAACCCAGAGGAAATGAACAGAGTGATTAACAGGGTAAACCTCACTGGTTATACTGGACCAGCCTGGATAGGACTGGAAAAGGGAAACTCATGGAAGTGGCAGTGGTCCCTGGAAGAGAGACGTCCCTACAGTGATGGACAGACTGGGTTTTGGAACTGGGACACCAGCGTAGGAGCACCTCACACTGTGGATGGGAATGACAACTGTGTGGGGATGAGAGACAACGGGAAATGGAATGATATTGGCTGTGACTCTAAATCTCCCACAGGATTCTTTGTTTGTTATGATGGTGAGTACTGGGATATTTATCATGTAAAACAAGTTAACATTTTGGAGCATCAGTAACAGCAAGATATGAAAGAAAAAAGAGTTTATTCTGTAATCTGGGTCTGTGAAAAATGTTTGGAAATGAAATTACAACCCATATTCCAAAAAAGCTGGAATAGTATAGAAAGTGGTAATAAAAACAAAAATGAATTATTTGTAAATTTACTTTTACAAAGCACTCCTTTTTCTTTTATTAGCATTTTAATAATGTCCCAACTGTTTTTGGAATTACGGTTGTATTTTGATTCTGGAAAGAAGTAGAAATGAGGAGAAAATGAACATCTCAGAATGTAACACTGTAACACTGCTTTTCAGTGTCACAGATGGTAGAACTCGCCATGTTTGTACATTAATATATACTTTTGTAGATTAATATAAACCTCATCTGCTATAAATAATACAGCGTGCTTTGATTCAAGCATTTGTGCAGCAAAATTTATGCTCCAATTTTATTACTGCTCTTTCACGGTCACTCAGTTATTCTTTTCATAAAATTTTCTTAACATATATTATAATCTTTAAAATGTTTCACTGTGCACTGAAATGAAGGAGCCCATTTGTTTGGCACACAATAAAAAAATAAAAAATATAACAATAAAACATTATGAGAAAAACCAAGTACACAGTTCATTTACACTGATTATGGTGAATAATTTTAGGGAAACATGACTGAAAAACACAACATTACATTTACCTTTATCCATTTAGCAGACACTTTTCTCCAAAGCGACAAACATCTCAGCAAAAAAACAAATTTGTGCATTACATGAGGAGAAAGAGACATAGTGGGCATTAACTGACGTTCAGGTCGACACAGGTAATTAAACACAGGGCTTTTCACATGGAGCAACAACACAGATACCTCTTGAGCTGGAAACATGTTTTGTTGTACAATTTTCTCTGAGCATGTGCAGTGTCTGTATCCCTGACTTATCAATCATCTGTAAATTAATGAGTCAATTACATCTTTACAGAGAGAAAACAATCCAACCAGAGCTACATCTTCATTAATCAAAGTAATAGGACCTGGATGGAGGCACAGAGATACTGCAGAGAGAATTATACAGACCTGGTCAGTGTGAGGAACCAGACTGAGAATGATCTCATACACAACATGACTAGAAATGGAACCTGGGTGTGGATCGGTCTGTACAGAGACTACTGGCAGTGGTCAGACCAGAGAAACTCCTCATTCCGCTACTGGGCACCAGGAAAACCGAATAATAATACTGGGAATGAGAAGTGTACTGTAGCCTCGATCACACAGACACTCAATGGAACGTGGGATGATCGACAGTGTGGTGAAAATCACCCGTTCCTGTGTTACGATGGTGAGTTGAATTTGATCCAGAGCAAAAATATTGGAAACAGTATTTTAAGTTTTGTTCGGGATCTTCTTCATTTTCTGCTTGTATCTTTACACCTTTTGCGGCCAGTTGGACGTAGAGATGCTCACATGGGTAACAGAGGTGCAGAAAAGGATGTTTTCATCTGCAGCACTGAAAAATGTTTTCTATTTGTCAAAATAAAATATTGTGCATTGAGAAGTATTTGTGCAAAAGGTACAATCAGCAATAGCTCAACACAATTATTTAGGTTTTTTGGCTAAAGAAGAAAATTCAATTGAATTCCATTTCCTTTTCATAGAGCGCTCTCTCACACAAGCAAAAAATTTGAATAGCTGTATTGTCAGAATGACGTACACACAGTTATTGAGACAGGAAACTAAAACCTGTTACGACTGAGAGTCGACACGCAGGATGTTGGACCCAAGTGCAGGATCTGTATTGCAATCAGGAGGGACGAGTCAAGTATTGTAGTCGGGGACAGGCGAAGGGTCGGCTCGACTGGCGAACGATGTTGGGGCGAGGATCCCGAGACGTTCTCAATAGGGGATGGATCGTTACCGTGGGAGTCGTGGAACAGGGCAGGCGAGTAAGGAGGAGAGGGGCAAGGAGCAAGAACAGGTACGGATGGCTAGTGAGCACAGAGAGGACAGTTGTCTCTGTTGAGATGCGTTCGCTGGAAGGTGGTGGTTTGGTACCTTTTGTACATCCCTGTCCTGGCTGGTACCAGGTTTCTCATCTAGGGTGTATTGTGGGCATGATGGTACCAGATGTTACAGGTGAAACATTTTTAGAAAATAGAAGTATGATTTAGTTTTTTACTTTTTAGCATTTTTACACTGTTGGCTCTCTTCACAGTCAAAGTGAACTACCTTCAGTGTTTCCTTTTTCAGGTGTATTACTTATCGACTTTCATGCACAGATAGTTGAGGGAACAATACAGGGCAGCGAGAGTCAGGGAAAAAATTTAAAATATTGGTTAATGGTGAGTTGATGGGGTGCGGTGGCGTGGTGGCTTGGGTGGGTCCTGCTCTCTGGCGGGTCTGGGCTTTGAGTCGTGCTTGGGGTTCCTTGCGATGGACTGGCATCCCTTCCCCCTCCAGCCTTCCACTCTGCGTTGCCGGGTTAGGCTCCGGCTCGCCGCGACCCCTCTCGGGTTAAGCGGTTTCAGCCAACGTGTATGGTTGATGGTGAGAAGAAGTTGTAATTTTACCATACCATGGAAGATACTTGTTTCTTCAGTTTAAAATAAATAAATTAATAAATAAATAAAACGCTTTAAATTCTCATCAAAGACATCCTGTCCATGTTTAATACCCTTCTATTTATATTTAGCAAAAAAGAAGACACTGTCAGTAAGGAGAGCGAGTTTGAATGAAAAATTTCAATTTCAGTCCCCCTGATCCTGGTACAAGAGAACATGACCTGGAACGAAGCCCAGAGCTACTGCAGGGAGAACAATGTGGACCTGGTGTCTGTCTACAGTGAGGAGATCCAGAACTGGGTGGAGAGGATGGTTAGAAGTGCCACCAGTTCCCATGTGTGGTTGGGTCTGCGCTTCTCCTGCAGATTGAAACTCTGGTTCTGGGTCACCGGAAGCGTGGCCTGCTACCAGAACTGGGTTCCGGGCAACGGGAGTGGAGCTGGACACTGTGGGAACACTGCGGCTGTCCAATCTGGAGGAGGACATCAGTGGGTCAGTCTGCCTGAGACTCAGAAGCTCAACTTCATCTGCTCCAAATAGGCAGGTGAGTCTGATCCACTGACCTGTAGGACTGTCTGTCTGAGCTGCACATGGACAAGAAAACACCAGTGCTTTTTCCTTTGTTTCTTCTTCAGGAAACAAGGAGCACATCAACATCCTGTAGATCCTGACAGTTATGGAGTCTCTTTCTCTCTTTTCATCAACTCTGAATCTCTTTTTCAGCAGAAAAGCAATGCTATTGTTTTAAATTAATTTTCCTATAATTAATTATGTAATTATTAGAGAATTCATTAATTGTTAATCTGTTAATTGTTTTTTCAATTTATTTTTTTCAGTTTTTGTTTTTGAAATATTTAAAAGGTTATAGTCAGTTTGTTTCTGTTTTCAATAGCAATAGTTTGACAATGAGAATATTTTGGCTAGTAGTACTGGTAGTTTGACTTAAATCAATAGGTTAGTCCAAATCTGTATCTGTGTGTGTGTGTATGAAATACGTCAAAAATGTCAAATTAAATATAATTTAAATTTAAATAAAGAGACAATTAACTTCTCATTTTGTAATGATTGTTTGTACAGTCTCCTTTTTTCTGTGATCTCAAAGCTAGTACTAGTTTATGCATGTGTACATTTCAATGTGAGTGAATCAATTTATGCATCAAAAATGTTTAAATACCATTTTTTTTCTGTTTTATTGTTGTGTTTTTTCATTTATTTTAATTTTTTTCCCAAAACATAAAATTAAAATAAATTAAATTAAAAATTACGTCTACTGTCCGTTTCTTCTAAAATCACTTCTTTAGGAGTGCAGTGCTTCACGGATGTATTGTAAGTGAAAGATATTATTTACTTTAATTTAAGTAGGAGAAGCCTGGGGAAAGAATTTTAGTATTTTCTATATTTTTGTAAGTACAATATAATCAAGCTTCCATTTTACCTCGAGACCAAGAGGAGATGATCATTCCCGACACTGTGACAAGATCACAGTACTCCTCCACATCTGGTCCCTTGATGGTCTCACTCTCAACGCATCCAAAATCGAAAGTGGGTGAGATCTCAGTTTCGGCCCTCATCAGGTGGATTGAACTCCCCCTACCCCTCAGTACTACTGAATCCTTCACACCATTCAAGGAGGCTCTTTAAACTTTTGGACCCACTTCTCTGCTGATGTCCTACCAGCTATAATATATAAAATTGCATCACACCATCTATCATGATCATCTCTTTGTTTCCTATTTCACTCCCTGTTCCGTTGGCAACTGCTGGAGTAAAGTGTGTCTGCAAGTTCTCAGTTCTGACCTCCCTTCCTGTTGCGTATCGATCTTCGGTTTTGTTATATTTATTTTAACTTGCACATCATGGAAATGAATTCTGCCTTAATTAAATGCTTTATTTTAAATGCCAGAGGCTGAATTTTAAAATCTAGTAAATTTCTCTGTTTTTGTTGTTTCCCCAAAAGCGCGCACGCACACTTTCTGAACTGCTTGTAGTAGACAAGCGAAGGGGTCTGACTGGGGTGTAGCGTTAATTAAAAGTTTAATGATAAATACTCAAACAAAGGTCAAGGTGACTTGGTATCAGACCTTGGATATTTTATAAAGAAAATACTAATTATTATTATAATCATTTCTTTCATAGTAGTTCATTTTCCCTGCGGCAAGTTAATGTTTTTCCTACCCGTCCTTCTTTCCTGTGCTTCTTTAAACAGCAAGAAATATTCCTGCTAATTCTCTCCACCAGGAGCTTGACTCTCCTGTTGTGTTATTAACTAATGAATGCCCTCAGCCTTCAAAAAACAGAAATAATGTTGTCCATTGTGTTTCTCTGGTGTTAATGAAAACAATAGTTTGCATATGTGATTAAAATACAGATAGTGATGTGAACATAGAGCAAAGAAACAGAACAGAGAATTCAAAGCTCATAATATCCATAAGAGAGTGTAGAGGAGAAGTAGGAGAAGAAAAAGTGAGAAGAGAAAGGACATTTACCTGATTCATCTGGAAAAAATCACTCTTCACAGGTAAGGCTTGTTTAAGTCCTATACTGTACTAACAATTACACACACACATTTTCAGAACCACTAGTCCCATACAGGGTCGCAGGGAACCGGAGCCTAACCCGGCAACTCAGGGCGTAAGGCTGGAGGGGGAGGGAACACACCCAGGACGGGACGCCAGTCCGTCGCAAGGCACCCCAAGCGGGACTCGAACCCCAGACCCACCGGAGAGCAGGACTGCGCCACCACACCCCCTTACTAGCAATCAATATGTATTAAATGCATAAAAATCTATGTTCTCCAGCGGGTGAAGTCATATTTTCAGTAAAAGAACAATTTAACATTGCATAGCTTCCATGGATTTTGAAAGATGAGAGTGTAATAAAAAGTGAAAAGTTAAATGCAATATAAATAAATAACAACTGAACAAATAATTATAACAAAATTATGACACATAACAAAAATCATTTTAAGTTCTGAAAAAAAATTAACTAGAACTGTTTTCAACAAAACGTTTGTCTGAGTGATGCATAGAACTCAGCTTTTTGTGAAAAGGCAGTGTGGAACTTTAATAAATAAAACAAAAAATAGAAATAAAAACTAAACAAAAAAATTAAATAATAATATAAATTAAAATAATTTATTTAAGCAATATAAAATAATGAATTTAGTAAATAAAAATGATTCTTATTATTATTGCACACACACAAGCACACACACACTGTCTGAAACCACTTATCCCAAGCAGGGTCGGACCGGAGCCTAACCACGCAGCAAAGGGCGCAAGGCTTGGGGGGAGGGGATGCACCCTGGATGGGATGCCAGTCTGTCGTACAGCACCCCAATAAATTATTAATATATGCATTACTGTTAATTATTTATATTAATGTTTATATATAATATAAATATTATATTACACATTAATATGATTAAAATGCATTTAATATATTATAAGTATGTATGATTCACTTATACTACTATTTATTTTTATTATTATTATTATTATTATTATTATTATTATTACTATTATTATGATGTACATCACTTTAGATAAAACCATCTGCTAAATAAATAAATGTAGTAGTAGTAATAATAATAATAATAATAATAATAACAACACTGTGTTATTGCCTACATGTGTCTCGTGTGCACCGGACAGTATCATTGCCACAAAACCCATAAGTCTAAATTGTGTGTGTTCCCTGCAGGCTGACAGAACACAGGTATGGAGTGTCGAGTGTTTCTCCTCCTGCTGCTCTCAGGTCAGTGTCTCCACTGTTTGTACTACGGTATAAATGTACCGAACTGCGGTGTCTCCCAGGTCCATCAAGTTGCTCAAATTGTTGTGTGAAATCCTCATAATGAGAGTAAAACAAACATGTGTCTGAGTGTGGAAAGTATGTGTGTGTCAGTGTGTGTGGTTTAAATCCATATCGATTATTGCAATCTGAATATTACATTAACTAATCAACATGTGTCTGTACAATACAGGACTCTGTACACTGTCCTCATGTTTCACTCATCAATATTACTTTGTGAACATGAGTAAGAACTGGACTGAAGCACGGAGTTACTGCAGAGAGAAGTACACTGACCTGGTTACCATTGACAACCCAGAGGAAATGAACAGAGTGATTAACAGCGTAAACCTCACTGGTTATACTGGACCAGCCTGGATAGGACTGGAGAAGGGAAACTCGTGGAACTGGCAGTGGTCCCTGGAAGAGAGACGTCTCTACAGTGATGGACAGACTGGGTTCTCAAACTGGGACAGCAGTCAACCTGACAATTATGGTGGGAATGAGAACTGTGTGGAGATGAGAGACAACGGAAAATGGAATGATCTCCCTTGTGAATATAAATGTCCTACAGGATCCTTTATTTGTTATGATGGTGAGTACTGGGAAATTTATTGGGTAAAAAAGTTAACATATTGGAGCATCGCTAACAGCTGTGTACAGATGTTTACATCATGAAAATGGAATGATAGGTCCTGCTATAAGAAATTTTTATTTCTTTGCTCTAATGGTGAGCATTTATGGCCATTTTTAATTACAAAAAAAAAAATGAATACTTTTAAAAAAGAAAGGTAACACTACATTTGACATACAATGAACTCAGTAATCCATGTTTAAAGCCTCTTTTTCTCACATTTTTCTGCTGAAAGGAGAGAAATCTACTTAAATACGGTTTTAAAACATATCCTCTTAATCCAACTGTATCTTTACAGAGAGTGGTGAAGGTGACCAGAGATACATCCAGATTAATGATGCAAAGACATGGAAAGATGCTCAGAGATACTGCAGAGAGAATTATACAGACCTGGTCAGTGTGAGGAACCAGACTGAGAATGATCTCATACACAACATGTTTACAACTGGATGGGTGTGGATCGGTCTGTACAGAGACTACTGGCAGTGGTCAGACCAGAGAAACTCCTCATTCCGCTACTGGGCACCAGGAAAACCTGATAGTTATGATGGGAATGAGAAGTGTACTGTAGCCTCGATCACACCGACGCACAGTGGAACATGGGATGATCGACAGTGTGGTGAAAATCACCCGTTCCTGTGTTATGATGACGGTGAGTTGAGTTTGATCTGCAGAACAATCTCTGAGACAATTATCTGTTCATAGTGGTTCTAAGAACATTTTTATAGCCTAGTTAATTTGAATTTATTTTGTATGACACCCTCAAAACATACTAGTTCAATTATACAAATAAAAATTTTAAAAAAGAAAAAAACACACACACAAACACACAGATGAAGCTAACATTAGCAAACAAAAAAAAAAAATCTGGGGGTCCAGTGCCAGTTAGGAGCGCACCCTTCCTGGGCATTTTGACAATTAATTATGCCAAAGTAAGAACGAAATGCTGCGTTAATGGCTGTAGCATCCGGACGGGAGTCCGACAAAGACGCGCGTTGCTGTTACGTCCGAAAATGGACGAAAAGTAAAAGGAACCCACGTGCAGAGTGATACTAGAAGTGCACTGTGTGTGTAAGCCTTGAAACAAGCAAACACACAGCCTTCGCATAAGACGAACAGCGAAGCGCCGATCTGCGGCTGTGCGACTTGGACCCAGAGGCGTGACGAAATACCGGACTGGAACGCTGGACCGGGACTGGAGCACAAGCGGCAGGAGTAGACAGGACGGGCACTCGGGACCGGAACATAAAACTGAGGAAACAAGAGACTACTAATCGCAAGGAGACAGCACAGTGACCTTCTGTGTTCCCCTCCAGCTCCGCTCATCCTGGTCCAGGAGAATAAGACCTGGAATGAAGCTCTGAACTACTGCAGAGAGAACTATGTGGACCTGGTGTCTGTCCACAGTAAGGAGATCCAGAGCTGGGTGGAGAAGAAGGTTAGAAGTGCCACCAGTTCCCATGTATGGATCGGTCTGTGCTTCTCCTGCAGATTGAAACTCTGGTTCTGGGTCACTGGAGGTGTGGCCTGCTACCAGAACTGGGTTCCGGGGAACAGGAGTGGAGCTGGACACTGTGGGAACACTGGGGCTGTACAGTCCTGAGGAGGACATCAGTAGGTCATCACCAACTGATGATAAGTGGGTTACTGGAACTAGAACAAGGCATGCATGGACAAGAGATGAGAATAGGGAACTGTTGGAATGCTACTACACAAGTAACCCCAGTGAAAGGGGTTACATGAAGAGGATGTGGGATCTATGGATACTTTGAAACCCAACATCAAGACTAATGCCTAAACAACTAGTAGCTCAGTGTTACAACATCCACAAGAAACAGTTGCTATCATAACTAGAGATTGATGAGGTACAACACAAATGTTATGGCAAGGGGGAGCCAGGATGACAGGTCAGGGGGGAGATATCATCATCCCCACACTCCAAGATTGGGTACCAAGCCCCAAGAACAATGAGCCCTTCTAGGCTGAATGCAAGAGCAGCTGACCTAAGAGATAAGATCATGGCTAAGAAGGACACTTGGAAAACATCTGGAAGAAGGAGGCATCATATAACAACAAAGCCCAGTGGCTAGTGGATCTAAAAGCAGACCACAGCAACCTCCCTGAACAGGATCCAGTAACCATCACAGTGGTAGACATCCAAGAAAGAGTCTCAAGTATGAAGAACTGGGCAGCACCAGGCCCTGACATGATCCATGCCTTCTGGGTAAAGAAGCTAACTGCACTCCATGAGTGCCTGGCAATGCAAATGAACCAGCTGCTAATGGATGGGACCCACCCTGAATGGTTAACAGAAGGCTGGACCCCCAGAAAGGAGCAGTCCCATCCAACTATCGCCCGATAACCTGCCTCTGCACAACATGGAAGCTGCTCTCAGGTATCATAGCGGCTAAGATGAACAGGCATATGGCTCAATACATGAGCGGGGCCAAGAAAGGAATTGGTAGAAACACCAGAGGAGCAAAACACCAGCTACTGGTAGACAGAACAGTCACTCGAGACTGCAAGACCAGACAGACCAACCTGTGCACCGCCTGGATTGACTACAAGAAAGCCTATGACTCGATGCCTCACTCATGGATCCTGGAATGCTTAGAACTATACAAGATCAACAGGACACTAAGAGCCTTCATCAGGAGCTCAATGGGGCAGTGGAAAACAACCCTAGAGGCCAACTCCAAGCAAATTGCGCAAGTCACCATCAAGTGCGGTATCTACCAAGGATATGCATTGACCCCACTGCTGTTCTGCATAGGCCTGAACCCCCTCAACCAGATCATCACCAAGACTGGCTACGGATACCGACTACGGAATGGAGTAAACATCAGTCACCTCCTCTATACGGATGACATCAAGCTGTATGCCAAGAGTGAACAAGACATCGATTCCCTGATCCACACCACCAGGATCTACAGCAATGACATCGGAATGTCATTCGGATTGGATAAGTGTAGTCGGATGGTAACAAAGAGAGGGAAGGTAGTCAGAACTGAGGGGATTGTACTTCCAGAAG
The DNA here is from genome assembly GCF_900964775.1 of Scleropages formosus. Classification (NCBI taxonomy): domain Eukaryota; kingdom Metazoa; phylum Chordata; class Actinopteri; order Osteoglossiformes; family Osteoglossidae; genus Scleropages; species Scleropages formosus. The sequence goes on from NC_041816.1 coordinate 26,377,933, forward strand.
GCAATATAGCAGATTTTGAGGATAGCTACAAGTACCTTGGAATCCCGCAGGCGTATGGGAATCATGAAGAGGCCGCAAAGAAAGCAGCAACTGCCAAATACCTGCAGAGAGTACGGCAAGTCCTGAGAAGTCAGCTGAATGGGAAAAACAAGGTCCGAGCTATCAACACCTACGCCCTGCCGGTCATCAGATACCCCGCTGGCATAATAAGCTGGCCAAAAGAGGAGATAGAAGCCACTGACATCAAGACAAGGAAGCTCCTGACAATGCATGGAGGGTTTCACCCCAAATCCAGCACCCTGAGGCTGTACACTAAGCGGAAAAAAGGAGGCCGAGGACTAGTGAGCGTCAGAGCTACTATCCAGGATGAAACAACAAAGATCCTTGACTACATCAGGAAGATGGCCCTGACTGATGAGATACTTAGTGAATACCTCAGGCAGCAGAAACCCGAGAAGGAGGGCAAGGAAGAACAGGAACCATCATGGATGGACAAACCCCTACACGGTATGTACCACCAGCAGATTGAAGAAGTGGCTGATATTGAAAAATCATACCAGTGGCTGGACAAAGCTGGACTGAAAGACAGCACAGAGGCACTAATCATAGCAGCACAGGAACAAGCTCTAAGTACAAGATCAATAGAGGCCGGGGTCTACCACACCAGGCAGGACCCCTAGTGCGGGCTGTGCAAAGATGCCCCTGAGGCAATCCAGCACATAACAGCAGGGTGTAAGATGCTAGCAGGCAAGGCATACATGGAAAGCCATAACCAAGTGGCTGGCATAGTGTACAGGAACATCTGTGCCGAGTATGGGCTGGAAGTCCCAGGATCAACGTGGGATACACCCCCAAGGGTGGTCGAGAATGACCAAGCTAAGATCCTGTGGGACTTCCAGATCTAGACTGACAAACTGGTAATGGCTAACCAACCGGACATAGTAGTGGTGGACAAACAGAGGAAGAAAGCCATAGTGATAGATGTTGCCATCCCAAGCGATGGCAACATCAGAAAGAAAGAACATGAGAAGCTTCAGAAATACCAAGGACTGAGAGAGGAGCTAGAAAAGATGTGGAAGGTGAAGGCAACAGTGGTCCCCGTGGTAATCGGAACATTTGGAAGGACAATAGTTTTATATTTACTGTAACTGTAATGTAAATTTAAAATTTATATTTTAATGTTTTCACCAGAAAGTTTATTACTTTGCGCCTAACTTATAAATATAATGTTTAATACAGTTTAATGGAATGTCCAAACGGTGTGGAAGTCTTAATTGGAATTTACTGATGGGAATTGTTATTTTCGATCTGTTAGTTTTAACAAATATGATTTAATTTTCTGTGTTATTCTTGATAATAAAGGTTAAAAAAATTAATGAAACACATGACGAAAGATTGTTTTAATCCACAATGCAAAATATTAGGGGGGTGCAGTGGCGCAGTGGGTTGGACCTGGTCCTGCTCTCTGCTGGGTCTGGGGTTCGAGTCCTGCTTGGGGTGCCTTCCGATGGACTGGCGTCCCGTCCTTGGTGTGTCCCCTCCCCCTCCGGCCTTACACCCTGTGTTGCCGGGTAGGCTCCGCGACCCCATATGGGACAAGCGTGTGCGTGTGCAAAATATTAGAATTTCTAGTATTTTTTCACAAGATCATTTGTTTGTTGTCATTTTCAGCTCTTTTGTCTGTTTCTCATAACACATTTTCACCCCATCCTCAATTGACTTTAAATGGAGAAATGTCACCAACTAGATGTCCCTCCTTATGAATACATTGATGAAATGGGGTCCAGCAGAGAATTTCTGCAGAAATGATCATATCGACCCGGTGCTTGTGAGAAACCTGGACAGTAATGTGAAAATCTGTACAGTCAGCAGTGAATACAGGTGTGGATCATTCTGTACAGAGACTGCTGGCAGCGGTCAGAGCAGAGAAACTCAAATTCTAAATTCTTTTATATATGTGAAATACAATTAAGTTGGTCAGTGAAAGCATTAATAAAGGTTCAAGAAAATTAATAAATCACAGATTCTTGTTTGTATTGCATTGTAGGAAATGTCCAGATTTTTCTGGAAATGGGGTTTGTCAAAAAGAAAAAAAAACAAAAGACATTTTCATACCTCTTGCCTTCCCTTTACAGCTCAGAGAACCACAATTACTCCTCCAACCACTAAGATATGACAAACTACACAGTGATCGTGTACTGCAAACACAATAAAGCGTTTGTCTCATGGAGCCACAGCACAGTATATGATTAGCAGTGGAGCAGATATCCTAGGTGGGACAGGGGTTTTTTTCAGTTTTTTCATATTTCTCTGCACATTCTTCCTTCAGTAAAGTACTTATAGTCAACATTAAGAACTGCACTAAAGAAATGAATAAATTTAAAATGCAAATCTATTATTGCAAGGCACAGGAAGTATTACCTTATATACAGCACGGATCCCATTTGGGTGGCATTCATGTCTTATTCACATTAATTCAGTTAACTAATGCGTTTGTCCCAAGTGACTTACAGCATTATGATTCTCATTATCATTTATATCATTATTTAGACAACTGAGTAATTTTACATGACTAACTTGAGTGTTGGCACCTTTCTAAGGGTACTACAGCTGGTGGTGGAAATCAAACCTGTGACCTTTGGGTCCAAAAGCAGCACTTTTATCTACCAGCTGTCCCAGTTTATTGTTCTATTTACTGTCCCAGCTACCAGTTCATTACATGTAATATGTATTGTTATTATTATTATTATTATTATTATTATTATTTCTTTATTTTTTTAATCCACAAAACATAAGTTACTGTTCACATCTTCACAATGTCCTTTGTGAAAACCATTTCAGTCGCTGCCTGTGTCTTTTATTGACCATGTTAAAGGAAGGCATTGTACAAGAGTAATTACAAAACCCAAAGTAGACCCAAACATTCCAGAGAATTCCAGAGTGTACAGATATAAAAGAACACCATAATGGTGATTAGGCCAACGCTTAGAGTCTCGGAGGTTTGGGAAGGTCAGGGCTGTGTATGAAGACTTATTGACACTTTTCACCGTGAAGACAGGTGACGGACACGATGGACTCAATTGCAGGTGCTTCTATTCTCAAATCCAATAAGGAGCAGGCAAAGGCGTAGTCAGGGACAGGCAAGGTTCGGTCGATGGGCAAACTTCGTACGAGGGATAAGACAAGAGACGTGGTCGAGGAAACAGAGCCAAGGGTCGAGAAGCCAGAAAACGGATCACAGGAGCGCAAGGAAGGAACGGAGGAAAATCGAGGGGATCAAGGAAAAAAAGGTTGTGGTTTTGCTGATGCTGAAGCTGCGGTTTCTCGAAGTGAGGTTCCGCAAACAGGTGCGCCGGGGCAGTCCCTTATACCCCGGCTACAAACTCTACAAAAGAGTCAGATGCAATTTCTATCTAGGAAAAAGAGCCGAGCACCTCTGTTGCATGTTGTTTTGTATATGGAAATACTGTTTGCACAAACAACCAACCAAGTCCAGAAGCAGTATGAAGGTGATGCAAAGAAAGAAGCAGAGGAGATGAATAGTTCCTTCTTAGACCATTTTGAATATGAAAATATTCTCACTGTTGCACATTACTACAGATACTGGAAGAAAACAACTTAAAATTCGGTGGATGGTGGCTGCCTGTATTTTTTCTTTTGGAGTTCTAGAAATTATTTATCAACTCTACTCCATAAGCATGATGAAGTATTTCTAGTATTTCGTTTTTCCCATTGCATAGAGCGACACTTGACCCAAGTGTTTCAAAAGGACATTCCTATTATGGTATTTTTTATGAGCACATACACTCACAATAAATCCCAAATAAAAGTTCTTCATTGAGGAAAACAAAGAGAAAAGTTCATTTTTATTTTGTTAAATAAAATAAACACAACTTTAAAACACTTAATTTGTAATTAACATGAAGAATAATAAAAGCGATAATAATACAATAAAAGTGTATATCTAACTTTTTGTTGATTTTCATAGAGATCTTAAGGAAATATTTATTTGCTGATATTTAAAATTCCTGCCCTGCTATTCATTTAAGAAAAAAAAAAAATATTTTTTTAGTCTCATATGAATGAATGAATCAATAAGAAAATATATTTATTTGTAAAAAGGAATTTTTTAATTATGTTTTAAAAGTTGTGTACCATCTAAAGATAAAATGCAGAAGTACTCAAGTCCTGAATTATTATCATCCAGAGTGAAAAACAAAACCAATTTTTCTTTTCTGAGCTGAAAAAATTCTGTTCTCTCCTGAGAACTTAAGTCAAATGAGATGGAAGGAATGTATAACAGTACAATATTTTGCATATTTCAAAAGATGCAGATAAAATATGAAAATCATGATACATTTTCTTACAGGAAACAAAGTCTGAGTCTGACACAAAATCAGAGAGAAACAGACAAAGTGAGACTCCGAAGAGACAGGAGCAGAAAAGTTCCTGATGACCAAGAATCTTATTTAGGTAAAATATCTTTTCAAAACACATACAGTGTTCTTATATCTAATCTTTCAAGTTAATTCAATTTTATTATCTCACTTTGTGAAATTATGTTGAACTGATTTTTTTTATATTGTTTTTGTTTGCATAACAGTTTGAAATATATGTATCATTTTTCTTGAAATGCGTTTATATGTTTCTATTTGCTTTTGAAATCTGTTGTCAGAATTTTTAGTCATGTGTATTGCATAGATTTTAATTATCCTACAAACATCTATCTATAAAAGCTGCTGCCCTGCATGGGTGACAAAATCGGTGATGAAGGAAGGCTGGTGACGGTGCCTTTGGTGTAGGAAAGCAAGGTCTGAGTCCGTCAGTGGTACAATATCCTACAATAATGACGAGGGATCGAATAAATAATGAGGGAGGGAGAAAGTATTGCACAGACTAACAGCAATCAGCTGTTCGTGGACATAACATCGTGGGGAAATAAACTGTTTTCGTACCTGGTTGTTTTGGCGCACAGTGATCTGTAGTGTCTGCTGGATGGGAGAAGTTCAAAAAAGGCTGTGGCCCGGGTGAGAGGGATCTGTTACGATTTTCCCTGCCCATCTCCTGATTCTGGAGGAGTACAGGTCCTGGAGGCAGGGCAGTCTGGAACCAATAACCTTTGTGCAGATCTGACTACATGGAGGAGCTGAGTACAGACTCAATGACAGCTGTGTAGAACTGGATCAACAGCGGCTGTGGCAGGTTGAGCTTCCTCAACTGGTACAGGAAGTGCATCCTCTGCTGGGCCTTTCTTGTGATGGACACTCTGTTCGTTTCCACTTCTGGTCCTCAGAGATTGTAGATCCTAGATACTTCAAGGTCCCCACCATTAATACAACTCTGTTAAAAATTATGAGGGGGTAGCACTGGGGGGGGGGGGGGGTCCTCCTGAAATCCACTGTTTTCAGTGTATTTAGCTCCAGATTTTTCTGACTGCACTAGAGGACCAGCTGTTCCACCTCCCGTCTATATGCAGACTCATCACCATTTATGGTGAGTCTCGCTATCGTTGTGTCGTCTGCAAATTTGAAGAGTTTGACAGAGGGGTCCCTTGAAGTGCAGTCGTTGGCATCGTAGAGGGTGAAGAGCAGTGGGGAGAGCACACATCCCTGGGGAGAACCGGTGCGGATTATCCAGGAGTTGGACGTGAACTAACCCGAACCCGAACCCTAACCCCAGTGTCACCTGCTGCCTCCTCTTTTTCAGGAAGCTGGTGATCCACCGACACGTGGAGGCAGGCACTGTGAGCTGGGCAAGTTTACTGTGGAGGAGTCCTGGATGATGGTGTTTCATTTTCATTTGTTTGCTATGATGGTGAATATTTATGGACATAATTAGAAAGAAACACTGCTGTTTAAATATAAAAGTAATACTACAATTTTTTTATATCTACTTCTGGTGGGTCTGGGGTTTGAGTCCCCCCAGGATGCTTTGTGATGGACTGCCATCCTGTACTGGGTGTGTCCCCTAGATGTAGAATATTTTGAGCAGAAGCTTCATTACTTTGCACCCGAGAAATAATTTTTATGCAACGGAATGTCCATATGGTGTGTGAAAATTAAATGTCCGAGTCAGGATGGCCAGACAATCGAAGGTGCTGCGTTCAGGTTGCAGTCACCCCTGAAGGCGTAGGTTCAAATCCCACTTCTGAGAAAACATTTGATTAGGGCAGCTGCTAGCATAATGGTTGATGCTGCCTCCTTTGGAGTCAAAGTGTGCAGGTTTGATACCCACTTCTGCCTGTAGTACCCTTGAGTCAGGTGTGTACCTTGGTTTGCTCCAGTAAATGGATGAATAACTGTAAGTGTGTAATAACTATGAACTTAACCTTTTCAGTTGCTTCAGAGAAAAGCATCAGCTGAATGAATAAATGTAATGTACTAAGCAGAACAGTCATTTGTTGAAGAGTTGTTGAACATGTATGGTTTGTTTCCTGTATTTCCTCTTTGTTAAAAAATAAAGGACATAAAAGAATTCATTTGTCCTCCCTGGATTTGTCATCATTTTGTTGCCTGACTGTAATGTCCAGAAATGGGAATCAAGTGTGGTGACCCCATGTGCAGAGTGTATTTACAAATGGACTGTGCAATTTGGAAAGTACAGAGATGAGGTGAAACAATGAACACAGGAAGAAGACACGGTGTATTTTCACAAAGGTGAAAAGTGAAAAATCTGTGAGCAGAACGTGAACACGGAGTTGTGACGAAATACCGGACCGGGACATTGGACCTGGACAGGAGTACAAAAGGCAGGAGGAGACAAGACAGGCACTCGGAACTGGAACATCAACACCTCTGGAACTAAACTCAAGAAACAAGTAACTAAAATTCACCAGGACATCGCAAATGAAACGCTGATTAAGAATCCATAGCTGTTTGCTCCTTTTACACGTGTCTGATTACGAATCTGTGAACAGGAGTACAAGCCTGGACTAGTGGAGCCGAGTGGCGCCTCCTCTGGTCACCAAGGGTATTGTCCTAGTTGGTCATCACAGTGGTGTGGTAATAAACACCATGTTTAGGAATTCATCTGTGTATCTATCAGTAACACATTCAGTTTTTTTTTAATAGTTTTGACGATTGACTACTATTTATAATTGTTAGATGAGTAATTATCTACATACTAGGAGATGCTGCAAACAGTACAATGTGTTTCTATATTACTACTAAGTCACAATGTTTTGAACTGTATGTTTTAAAGAATGTGACCAATGTTCCATTTTAACTGCATCGAGGAAATGAGTTCTGCTCTCATGGGAAAAAAAAAAAATATATATATGTATACACACACACCCACATATATATATATACACACACACACACATTTTCAGAACTGCTTGTCCCATACGGGGTCACGGAGCCTAACCCAGCAACACAGAGCGTAAGGCCGGAGGGGGAGGGGACACACCCAGGAGAGGATGCCAGTCCATCGCAATGCACTCCAAGCAGGACTCGAACCCCAGACCGACCGGAGAGCAGGACTGTGGTCCAACCCACTGCGCCACCACACCCCCTGTCAGATATATATATATATATATTTTTTTTTTTTTTTTTTTTTTTTTTTTTTTTTCTGTTCAGTATTAAAATGAAAAAAATAAGTAACTGTACTGTTTTACATTTTCCTGTTCAGGCAAATCAAGACATTTAAATAGAGGTTCAACTTTCCTCATTCGTTCAGGATGTTTAGTGTAAAGAGCAGTTTCACACTGATATAAACACACACACAGAGTTGGAGGCACAGAAACTGAAAAATTCTTAGAAAGTTCATCAGGTAAGATTTATTCTATTTTTCAGTTTTCTCTAAATGTGCAGGTTAAAAAAAAACAAATGTAATCAGTGTAACTTTACTGATGTTGTTTGACTCAAAACTATATTTAAATGAATTTAAGTATCACTTTCTTCACTCTTGGATTTTAATACTGTAACATTCTTCTTTTTAATATGTAGATATTCAACCCTTGACTGATTCAGGTTCACAGACAGATAAATTGTGTGGGTTTTCAGAACAAAGGGCTTCTTGAGATGTTTCTGCTGAAATGCTGAGAGTAGAATTTCTATAACTCTGTGTTCAGTGACACAGTTGAGGTGACAGTGATCAAGAGGGAATCCTGATCAACACTCAGACGTGAGGCAGAGTCCAGATACACACATGTACACAGTGAGGACACTTTAGAGCCACTGGTCATCATTGAAATGGGAGAGGAGAGGAGAGGAGAGCACAGGTCATGGTAGAAGGTCAGGAGAACATGGGCAGAACATGTGAACTGATCTGAGAATCATGTTTTTTTCTGTTATTTTGGTGTCTAACTGGGCTTTGAGTTCGGACCCCAGATGAGATTATAGGATAGTATAAAAATCTGTCCATCCACCCAATTTCAATTACTGTTTGTCCTGATCAGGGATGGGGTTAGGTGTGAAGGTTGGGATTTAACCCTAAGGGCTTTGAGTTTGAACCTGGGTTCAGACTGGTCTCAGTGTTTGTGGAGTTTCCATGTTGTCCTTGTGTGAAGTTTCTTTGATTTTATTTATAGGGTTTTTAAACATGTTGGGACTGCTGGTAGCTCAGTGTTTAGAGCTACTGCCGTTAAACCCCAAAGTTGCAGGTTTGAGTGTACTTACCTTAAATTACACACACGTCATCTGAAACCACTTGTCCCATGCGGGGGTCGCAGGGAGCCGGAGGCTAACCCGGCAGCACAGGGCGCAAGGCTGGAGGGGGAGGGGGTCACACCCAGGGTGGGACGCCAGTCCATCGCAAGGCACCCCAAGCAGGACTTGAACCCCAGACCCACTGGAGAGCAAGACCCGGTCAAACCCACTCCCCAAATCTCACGTCCCCCCCACCTTAAATTACTCTAGAATAATTAATCAGCTGTGTAAATTGGTAGAAAACTGTGAAAGTAGCTTAATGTTGTACTTTTCATTGGTGGAAAGTGTCGACAACATGAATAAATGTAATGTTTCTCAGGTCACTTGGTAAAATGTGTATGAATGTGTGACTCGTTGTGTGTTACTGCTCTGTGATACAGTGGTTCCTCGCTGTGTGTCCTATGTTTCCAGGACAGGTTTCAGCCCACAAGCACACACACACACACACACACACACACACACACACACCATCTGAAACCGCTTGTCCCATACGGGGTCGCGGGGAACCGGATCCTAACCCGACAACACAGGACAAAAGGCTGGAGGGGGAGGGGACACGCTCCGGACTGGATTCCAGTCCGTCACAAGGCACCACAAACAGGACTCGAACCCCACACCCACCAGAAAGCAGGACCCGGTCCAACCTACTGCACAACTGCGCCCCCCGTTATGTAGACAATTTCTTTTTAATTTAATTTTTCAAACGCATTTTCTCAAAACACACAGGTCCTTTCAGCAAACATGTTTGTTAACTAGTGTTTTTATTTCTTAATCTACTCTTTATGGTTTTCTGAGCAAACACTGGATGGACATATTTTCTTGTAAATTATCATGACAAATTACTATAGTTTGCCTGTAGTAGCATCAAAGTAATAAAATTATAAGGATTATTTTAAGAAAATTTCCATCCACCTATCATCAATAAGTGCCTGTTCACTGCAGGGTCACAGTGGTCAGGAGTTTTTTCCGGAAGCATCTGTTCTGATGCAGATCACACCCTTATTGAAATGAGACCATTCCGACACAAGAGATGTTTTTATATTTCCTGGACATTTTGCATGGGGCACCAGGACGACATTTGCTTCTATAAGCAATGGCGCAGATGATGAAACGCTGGCAGGGAGAAAAAAAAATTCAAATTCAAATTCAAATTTTATGTGTCACATACACAACCATACACAGTACGACGTGCGGTGAAATGCTTTATACAACTGTCTGACATAACAGTTTAAAAAAATATCAAGTAGTAAAACATAAAAATGTATATAAAATCAATATATGCATATTTCACGAAAAAGCAAAATGTATAAATATCTCTGAACAGATGTGTAATGGATTATAATTTATTTGTGGAGCATGAAATGCAGTGCAATACGGTTTGCAACAATGCAATGTAGTGTGCAAGATGGTGCAGCAAAACACAGAAATAAATAGACAAGGAAACAGAAAACTTCCTGATTTAAAAAAAAAAAACAGACAGTCATTTAAGTAAGAATATAGTATAAATCAAGTAAAAGTACATGGCTTAGTTTAGATTTTTCTTATATTTTTCTTGGGACACGGTGGTGCAGTAACTTGTGTAGGTTTGGAGTTACAGTGTTCTCTTTGTGTCTACATGCTTCTGCTCTGGTTTCCTCCCACAGCCTAATGACATGCAGTTCAGGTTGATTTGTGATGCTGGGCTGCCTGTAGTGTGTGTGTGTGTGTGTGTGTGTGTGCATGCACACATTTGGCTCTCGTATGATGGACTTATGCCCCCCCCCCCGACCCTTGTTTTTCTATGTTGTCTTTATACCTCTGCAGCACTGATCAGGACAAGCGGTGAATGGAATCAATGATGATACTTTTTCTGCCAATCTGCACCAAAACATGTTCCTTGAGATTTAATGCCATTTAAAACAAAAACTATTCTAAACAATATGTGATGTGTCCATACTGTTTGTATTCCTGTATGTCAGCAGAATGTGACACATCAGTGTTTGGCTGCATGACTAACAAGTTGGAGGTGTGATCATTTGCTGAAATGACTTGATTTGTGTGATGATCCTAGAAGCTAAAAGGTTCTGTACTGCTGGCGATCCTCTACAGGGTGTCTCTTTCCGTGTGTGAAACTGGGGTTTTACTGTCACAACATGTTTGTTTCCTCCAAATATGTCTCGTTGGGGGATTTTCATCATGATGAAAACTTTGCGATTATTACCGTGTTTATTGCATATGGTTCCCCACCATGTAATCAAAAGTGTAAAATGCATAACCAAAAGTATTTCTATCTGTGTGTGTATGTGTGGGAAACTGGCCAATAAGTGTTATGTCATTTTTAGATTACAGAAATGGGGTGGAGTGTGAATCTTCTGCTGATCTCAGGTCAGTCATTGTTCTGTATACTGTACTGTGCCCACAGAACTTTACATGATGAAAACCCTTTATATTTCTCTTGAAATGAGAAATTTGAAATTTACCTTTGGATATTGTATCTTTATTTGTATTCTTTATGTGTGTATTAAGTTGTGTTGCTGTGTATCACAGGGTTCTCCATACTTCATACAAACTTCAGTGCTGAGATTTATTTTGTGAACATGAGTAAGAACTGGACTGAAGCACAGAGTTACTGCAGAGAGAAGTACACTGACCTGGTTACCATTGACAACCCAGAGGAAATGAACAGAGTGATTAACAGTGTAAACCTCACTGGTTATACTGGACCAGCCTGGATAGGACTGGAGAAGGGAAACTCGTGGAACTGGCAGTGGTCCCTGGAAGAGAGACTTCTCTACAGTGATGGACAGACTGGGTTCTCAAACTGGGACAGCAGTCAACCTGACAATTATCAGGGAAAAGAACATTGTGTACAGATGTGTTCATCAGGAAAATGGAATGATATTTCCTGTGAGAACACATTTTCATTTGTTTGCTATAATGGTGAGCACTTATGGCCATTTTTAATTACAAAGAAACAAGAAATACTTTTAAAAAAGAAAGGTAACACCATTTCTGATGTATAATGAACTCAGTAATCCATGTTTAAAGCCTCTTTTTCTCACATTTTTCTGCTGAAAGGTGAGAAATCTACTTAAATACAGTTTTAAAACATATCTTATTAATGCAACTTTATATTTACAGGAAGTGCTGAAGGTGACCAGAGATACATCCTGATTAATGATGCAAAGACATGGAAAGATGCTCAGACATACTGCAGAGAGAATTATACAGACCTGGTCAGTGTGAGGAACCAGACTGAGAATGATCTCATACACAACATGACTAAAAGTGGAACCTGTGTGTGGATCGGTCTGTACAGAGACTACTGGCAGTGGTCAGACCAGAGAAACTCCTCATTCCGCTACTGGAAATTAGGGAAACCGGATAGTTATGATGAGATTGAGAACTGTACTATAGCCTCGATCACACAGACACTCAGTGGAACGTGGGATGATCGAGAGTGTGGTGAAAAACACCCGTTCCTGTGTTATTATGACGGTGAGTTGAGTTTGATCTGCAGAACAATCACTGAAACAATTATCTGTTCATAGTGGTTCTAAACTATATGTTTATGTGTCAGTTCCATATTTTGTGACGAATTGCTTGCACTGCTTATCATGTTCATTAAAACTTGTCCAGTTCATAAAAAAAAAAACAAAAAAAAAATAAAATCTGCAGAATTATTGACTGAGGCACCAGACCCTGTAAATTATCACGCTTTTCATGTTCAGTCATAACTGTTTATACAAAGTCGGTCCTTCCAGAGTTTCCACTCTTCGAATAGAAAACAAATTATTACACATGGAGCATAAGACTGAACTGAATAGTGACAAAATATAACAAAACCTTAGATGTATGTAAATGACACCAGTACGTGAATATAGACGCTTCCTATGGATTGTTCCTGTGCTGAAAATCTACATCCCAACACATGCTTATTAAATATCAGAACATCTTCTTCACCCATCTTATTAATTCTTATCTAATTGTAAATATACTGAAAATGTTTCACATTTGACAGTTTACAGGAGCTGTTAACATTTTATCCCAGGAAGGAAATAATTCTGTTGAACACAAACAAGGTTTCACACTCAGTTCAGTTTAAGACAGTTGAGTTCAGTACATTTCATTGCTTTTCTTAACACTCGGTGACCCTCCGTGTTCCCCTCCAGTTCCGCTCATCCTGGTCCAAGAGAATAAGACCTGGAATGAAGCTCTGAACTACTGCAGAGAGAACTATGTGGACCTGGTATCTGTCCACAGTAAGGAGATTCAGAGCTGGGTGGAGAAGAAGGTTAGAAGTGCCACCAGTGACCATGTGTGGTTGGGTCTGCGCTTCTCTTGCTTCCTTAACTTCTGGTTCTGGGTCAGTGGACACACTGTCTGCTATGACAACTGGGCCCCAGGTAATGGGACTGGAACTGGACACTGTGGAAACACTGGGGCTGTACGATCTGGAGGAGGACATCAGTGGGTCAGCCTGCCTGACACTGAAGAGCTCAACTTCATCTGTGTCACATGTTAAGGTGAGTCTCACCCAAGGTCTTCTTCTCACAACCTGAATAATTATTGATGTGTTTTACATGTGAAGGTGATCAGTTGCACTTTTAGCAGTTTTTTTCATGTTTATTTGTTTCAGGGATTTGGACCAGATCAACACTGTAATACATTTTCGATAGAATTTCTATTACTCCAGGAGCTCTAGTTTCCCCTCATAGTTTGTAGTGTGTAACTGTGACTGAGTGTGTTGCAGTGTTGCAGTAGATTGGCATCCCATCCAGAGTGTACCCCTCATAGTCTTGCAAACTGCATTTTTAAACAGCACTTTTGGGTTTATTACTTTACTTAATTATAGTGTATTGTGGAGGTTTTCAGGGATTAGTGGGTGTCACTAGTTTTCTTCTTTGTTTTGTACAGAATTTATATCACGCATGATTTCAGCCTTTATGGAACACAGCACTTGTATATTTTTCTACCCTTCAACCTATTTCTACTGTCCATCAGAACAAGTCATGTTTTTTAATTATCATAGAAATTCTGTGGGAATCAGTGTTTGTGCAGAATTACACCATCAAGAGTTAAATATGTACTGGCTCATTATAGTGGAAAAATGTCTTTCAGGGTTTTATTTTATTTTGACGGTCACTGAGTCACACTGTGCACTAATTCAGATTTTCTGTTGTCAGTGAAGGATTTCTGGGGGGGGGCATGGTGGCACAGCAGGTTTGGCCAGGGCCTGCTCTCCAGTCGGTCTGGGGTTGGACTCCCGCTTGCCGTGCCCTGCAACAGACTGGCATCGCGTACTGGGTGTGTCCCTATCCCCCTCAGTCTTTCACCCTGCGTTGCCGAGTTAGGCTGCGGCTCACTGCAACCCTGCTTAGTTGGGAAGGAAGAGATGAGTGGTTTCAGCCAGTGTGCGTGAAGGATTTCAATGTGTCAAGGCTGAGGCATGCAGTGTCTCCAAGTGAGGTCGTGCTCCAGTTCACTGGACAAAATTCAACACACCTGTGTTCCATCACATAGGTCTTTATAAGAGGGAAGGGAACCCACAAAGGGTGCTCAATCTCACTGAGTGTACACACCCTTTGCTTTGTCTAGTTCTTTGTTTTTCGGAATACAACCCTCAGTTTTCCACCCATGAACCTTTGCATCACAACAATGGATCACAACCTGTTCTTTGAACAGCTATTTGGATATTCAGATCACATTCAGCACTCTTCAGATCCATATCTTGGACCACAAGATACTCATTGAAGCAGGACTGGCTACTGAAATCTCGACCACAGCTCTTTGCCCCATGATCATGTATTTTCAGGTCACAAATCACAGCTTGGACCACGCTCACCACAACAACCCTTTCCTTGTTTGTGTGCTTATCTGTGTTCTGTTCACCCCACAGTGATCCTGTGTTTTCTCTTTCCTAAAGCCTCAGAAAAAGTTGACTTCATCTTTCCTTTGCAACTCTGTTCTTGAGTTCAGAACACAACAAATGAAAAATAACACAATGAAGGAAGTCGTTCTAGTGAAACACTGTTGGTTTTTTCAAGTATCTCAGTTAATCAGCTGTTCATGTTGGTGGTATATGACTTTTCTCATAAAAATAAGATAATACTATGATTTCAATTTCATATAATTGTAATGAAACCTTCAGGTCCAGTTTTTATGTTGAATATTTTGAGCAGAACATTTATTACTTTGCACCCAAGAAATTTGTTTTATGCAGTGGTATGTCCAGATGGTGTGTACATAAGAAATGTGCAAGCTAGGATGGCTGAGCAGTCTACGGTGCTGCTGTCAGGTTGCATTTTCTCCTGGAGGGGTGGATTTGAATCCCACATCTGATGAACAGTCTCACTGAGGCATCTAGTAGCATAGTGGTTAGAACTACTGCCTGCAAAACCATAAATTGCAAGTTTGATTCTCCCCAGCTGTAGTACACTTCAGCAACATACTTACCCTAAATTGCATCAGTAAAATTACCCAGCTGTGTAAATAATTCTAAATTTACAGTGTAAGCTGCTTTAGAGAAAAGCAAAAATGTAATGTGTTAAGCAGAACCGTCATTTTAGATCCAAGGTTGTTGACTTGTTGAACGTGTACAATTTGTTTTGTTGTATTTTTTTCTTTGTTACTGAATAAAGGACATAAAAGAATCCATTTATCCTTCCTGGTTTTGTCATCATTTTGTTGCCTGGCTGTAATATCCAGACATGGGCATCAAGTGTGGTGATTCCATGTTCAGAGTGTATTTACAAGTGTGCCGTGCACTTTGGAAAGTACAGTGTACAGGTGAAAAAATGAACACGGACAAAGACACACAGTGTATTTTCGCAGAGGTGAAAAGTGAAAAATCTGTGAGCAGAACTTGAACGCGGAGGTGTGATGAAATACCGGACAGGAGTACAAAGGCAGGAGTGGACATGACAGGCACTTGGGACTGGAACATCAGCACCTGTGGAACAAAACTTGAGAAACGGGGGACTAAATGTAGCACCAGCCTCGGTTTACCTGACTATGAGAGTGGTGCCCTGGGTTATGTTCTAAGAACTAAAATGTTATAATGCAATTCAAACAGCTCAGTCACAGAACAAATTAATAGATTTTCCCAAAACCTGTAAATAGAAAACCCAAGTAAGAATTAACAGATTATATTGTTCAATACACAAATACTTAGCCATAAAATACCTTCAAATTAAAATAAATGCAAATAACCAGGACATAAAGAAAATAACTTTACAACAAGCACTTATATTACGAACAACAAAGCTAACATTTACACCTTCATACAAACAGACTCCAGAAGTTTCGTAGAGAACCTTAAGTTCTTATTCTCGCACACAACGAATAATTAGCGCCTCGAATTCTCCGGAGTATTTTAACGTACGTAAAAAAACACCCCCTCGGCTTGTTGCAGGCCTGATCGCAGCTTGTGTACGTTGAGACCGAAGAATAATGGTAGCTTCACTCGGAAAAAACCCGGAGTTATAACCTACCAGCCGTCCACTCGCATTCGAGAGCAGGTGTGTTGCCGGGAGCACGAAGCGCTACAAGAACATACATTTGGCTGTTAAAAGTAAACATTTATTGTACCTTTCAAAAATGATTTCTGTAATCTCTTTGCTTACCATTTAACAACTCAGCATTTCCATTCTTCTTGTTAGCTTGGATTGCAAAAGCAAGAGGAATGAACCACTTGGTGTATTTGTAGGTGGGAGCCCTTGGGCACAACCATCTTGACAGGGGTGTTTTACTGTGTAATGGGATGGATGCTTTTATATATTGTAAAATAAAAATATTTATAACAGATAACAGTATGTTTTGTATTTGTTTTGTTGGGTATTATTTTGGGGAAGATGTATTTTGGAATTAGTTGTTGAGGCTGTTATGGTGTAGGCAGAAGGGCAGGGTTACTGCTATAAAAGGTTGTATTAGGACATTAGTTGGGTAGACAGACACACAGAGCAAAGGAGAGCGCTGTATTGCTGGTGGTCCAAGGGGTTTAAGCCCCTGACTCATATGTCTCATTTTCTTCTGTAACTCAATGCTCAGTGTATCTTTGTATTTGGCTTGGGTTAGGGGTTTTGTTAATATTGAAGATCAATTTTTTTAAGTAAAGAAAAATATTTTTGGCCATACTACTTTGGTTCTCCACTGCTGCCTCCATCTCTCATCTATACCCTCACACCAGCTGTATAACCTACTTGGTGTCACTGCTGACAGGCACCATCTTTGACTGGGCTACAGGAATTTGGAGGTATTGCGCACCTGTCTTGTATGAACAATTCAGAATGCAATCTGAGGCCGTCTTCAACCATCCTGCTGCTGGCGGGACATCCGAGAGCTGCCTGCTGACAGGGTAATTGGTCCATCTCTGGCTATACCCTGCAGTTCCACATGCTTGCTGCAGCAACACAGTGGAATGCAGCTGCACAGCAAGTGTGCTTCTAGCAGGGTCTAGATCCCCGGTTGCTGGAACTGCTCCCAGTGCCATCATCCCAGCCTTGGTCCATCCTAGCCCTGGTCCCACATGGTGATGTATTTCCTTACAGACTTGCCTTGCTCCGCCGGCAACACCGTAATCCTGGTGGCTCTAGACAGGTTCTCTAAGTCCTGCCGTCTGATTCCGTTGCCCTGACTACATACTGCTCTTGCCATGGCTGAACAGCTGTTTTGGCAGGTGTTCTGAATCTTCGGGTTACGTGAGGACATTGTGTCCGACTGAGGGCCGCAATTTGTGTCCAGGGTGTGGAAGGTGTTCTGGCAGAAGCTCGGGGTGTCCATCAGCCTCAAGCCAATCGACTAGTAGAACGGCTGAATGCGGACCTCGGCACCTGTGCTAGAGCATCCAGCCACACCCTGATCTTCCAACCAGGAAAAAGGGTGTGGCTGTCTACCCAGGACATCCACCTCAAGCTTTCTTCCAGAAAACTTAGCCCCCACTACATCGGACCATACAAGATCATTCAATACATTACTCCCGTCACTTATTGATTGCAGTTTCCCCCACATTGACCCTAGTTCTCCAGGCATCCCGAGGAGACCCAGTGCCCCCTGCTCTGTCTGCACCCTCCTGGACTCCAAGCGTCGACACAGAGGCCTATACTACCTGGTGGACTGAGAAGGGTATGGGCTGGAGGAACGCAGCTGGGTCCCAGCAAGTGACATCCTGGATCCATCCTTCATTGCCGAATTCCATTGGGACCATCTGGACTGGCCAGCACCCCATCCCAGGGTTTGCGGGGTGGCAAGACCCACCCATTGGAGTGAGAGGGGTACTGTCACAACCACGCCCACACCTCAACCAACAGCAGCTGGTTCCAATTAAGCACCTGGCTTCAATCAGACCACTCAGCTATGAGACGCACCTCTCAACCTCTTCCTAGTTGCGGACTCTCACTTGAGACAATCATCCCCTCTGCATTTTCAAACCTACCTTGCTTTGCTTTTCTCAAGTTCTGTCCTTCATTGTTCTCCAGTCTAATTGCACATTGCAACTTCCTGCCTTGTCCCTCAACTACAACTTTGAATCCTCGACTCTGTTCGGTTTGCCAATCGACTTGACCGTTTGCTCGTCTCCAACCACGGGAATACGTCTAATCTTTGGTTCTGAATAAATGATCCTCCACTTGGGTCCAGCCTCCTCCATGTCCTCTGTTCACCATGACACTGTGAGACACTGTGTCTGTTTAAGTGAGTGTAAACTAAAAAATTCATCTGTTTTAATACATTTCTCTAGTGTTCTATTTTGTTTCATGCATTAAAGGTTGATTTAATACATAAACACTAAATTTCATAGGTATGTATTGAGGTCAGTTGAACAGCCCTAAAGCACTCATTCTTACACTTATTCTAATATTATGTACTTGTGTTTGTGTGCATATATTATACATAAAAATGCAGTATTTTTAATTTGAATAAGTATGAATTAGGGTGTTTTTTAATTAATTTTACAAGTATTAGTTTGAATTACTTAAACAAGACCGTGTACCACAGGTTAGAAATAGTAATTTGTACCTTAAGTTTTCTACACCATACTCTGTTTCTAGTTATTTACTGTGGGTTTCAATCATCAGTGACACAGATGCCTCTATGACACTGTATGACCTCTATGGATTTCATCCCAGATACGAGACCTCTGAGCTGGTGCCCTGGGTTAGTCACCCTCCCTCATCTACATTCTCTTCATGTTTATATGTTGTTCTTCAAACATGTATTGTGTGTCATGTACAGTAAACATATCAAACATGTTGCATGTAGAAGGTTGTTTCACCTCCTCTGTCTGCAGTTCTGCACTCCTACGTTGTACTTGACGAACCAATGTATACGTAACAGGGTTACGACGTTCTGTGTCTTCCATCTTCGGAGCATATTTAGTTACTGTACGTCACTGTTTGTGTTTGTTTACATAGCAAAACAAACACACTATGCAAATTCTCAATCAGCCTGAATTAAGGTAAATTTTAATATATTTGCACTTATAAAAAATACAAGAAATTTTCAGTCTCTTTTATTAGAAAACACAACATTGAGAGAATTAAGAATCAAAGTTGTACAAACCCTGGATAAAGGGAGCCGTTTATGTGGACTTATGAGGTTAGGATTTCAAGGAGCAGCGTAAAAAAAAACTGTATATATATATGTATACAAAAGAGATGCAAAAGAAAATCCAATTCATTCAATACTAAAGACTTATATCTCTCCTCAAAACTAAAAATCGACAAAAGATAAGATGCACACACAAGGGTTTGCTCTTCCAAAGTTCATCTGACCTCTATGTCATAAAGGATTGTAATGTTACATGTGGACTAAGTGCATGAAAAATAAAAATATGGAATTTATTTTGTGAAGCTCCTATCTCTTCATAGAGCTTGTGCTTGTAAGCGACTGGGCGTCTCTATCGCTTGTGAAACGTCTCAAAGATTCTCTGTGTGTGTCTGGAAGGGCCATACGTGGGTGCCATGGAGACCGCGGTCGATTCTGCACACGTCGCCAGTCCCATGCTTCCTTGTGAGGGCAAAATGTGAAAGTACATGAAGAACGAGCCCCTCGCATCTAACGTCGTCTCTTCTTCTTGCTGCTGGGTGGCGCTGCTGACGCCCGGCCCTTCCTCTTCCGAGTGCCCTCATCCGCTTCGTCATAATGACTCTCTCTGTCCGCTGCAACGGAAGTCTTCACTTCAGCATTTGTGTTTCCATCAATGTCGGGGTAAAGAAAAGCTTTATTGTCACGGACACTTTTTTTGTGGCAGACTCACCCTTCCGAGCCTCTTCCTCAAGCTCATCCCAGTCTTTTCCACTCTCTTCCTCACTGCCCAGAGATGCACTGTAGTCTAACAAGCAAAAGAGATGAAACGCAGTGAAGCATATGCCTCTGCACGTGTGTGTGTGTATGTGCGCATGCGCACGATATAAATGTGCCTGCTACCCGAGTCCTCTGTTTCAGACGAATAATCCTCATCGCTGTCGTCCTCGTCCCCATCATCCTCCTCCGCAGACGGGTTGAACGTCTCGTCCTCCATCTCAGATTCGGAGTCCTCCCCGTCCTCGCCACTCCCCTGGGGGTCCCCAACAGGCATCTGAACTCACTTCTGTGCTTCATCCCTCAGTAATAAAACGCGGATGGTAGATGGTCATCGGCGCACCCACCTCACCCTCCGGCTCCAGGAAGGACCACCCTCCCTGCTCAAAGAAACCTTCGGGATCATCCACGATGGTCTTCATGATCTTGGTCCAGTTCAGGGACTGTACTCCCTCATTGTACTTGATATCACAGGAACTGAGACAGACAACAAAGAAAAAGAAATGCTGAGTGTTGGAACCTTGTCTGACAGCTGGGCAGCAGAGAACAGCAGTACGTGACTCTACTTCTCTTAGTACGTTCATTCCGATCAATCAATCGGTCCATCAATCAAGTAATACAAATCTGCCCCAGTCCAGAATTAAAATAACATAAAATAAAGTTATATGATATAATTTATACACCCTGGGAGATGAACTGAAATAACTACTTCTCAGAAGGTGAAAACAAAGGTTATAAAAAAAAAAAAAAAAAAAAAAAAAAAACCTATAACACACCAGCTTCAAGGTTCAGAGTGAGACACCAATGACACCTAATGGGCCCTCAGAGATTCCATCCCCATACTGGTCATTTCCCATATTTGCTGTTTTTTGGATGAGGTTTGTGGAATCATTCACTTTTTCACCTACATTCCCAACGCAAAGCGCTACAAAGTAGAGTTTCCAACAACAAGCAACCACACGGAACACGGTAATGTTCGAAAAGCCGATAGAAAACACGGTCGTACTTGAGCCACTCCTTAATCGGGTCGAGCGAGTTCACAGGCACGGCGTTGATCACGGTCACCTTCTTGCTGTAGTCCTTGTAGACGATTACCATGTCAAAGTTCTTCAGGTGGAACTGCACGCGCTCAAAATGAACGAGCTCCACCTCGTCCAGGGTCACGACGAACGGCGGCTGGAAGGCATTTTCCACGAGTTCACAGCAAAGTCACAGATGAAATCCTGTCATCGTACTAGATTTAGACAGGGCCAAAAACCTTAATTCTGGTGCAAATTCAGTCTTTCCGATACCCCTAAAAATATGCATTCTTCTGGTGGAAGAGAAGAAGTGGTGTACTCTAGCTGTAAAGTCATCTCAGATGTGGTGGAATGAGCGCCCTTCTGTCACTCGGAACGGCTGAATCCCTCTCGATGTTCAAGAAACTCTTTCAGGCACTTCTCCTCTAACCTCATGTGCGCGATAGACACATACTATGATATTTGTTTAAAAAATTTAAACAGATATATAAACTATATGCAGCTACTTCTGTAATGCATACTGGTTTATACTGTGGTATATAACAAACTGACTGTACTCCAGAATCACATGTCTGCATCTCAGTCTCTCTTTCTGCTAATGTAATGCACACATCGTATTTTTTATGAGATGTACGCCGCTTTAGAGGAAAGTGTCTGATAAATGAATAGATGTGAATGTAAATAATTGTACTCATGGCAGAAACTTGGAGAGTGGAGTTGACCAAATTAATAAATTGTTACCAGCGCTCTTCCAATACCACACGCTTCGAAAGCAAAAACAGGACCTTTGGATCTATGAAGCATCTTGAAGTGAGCTGGAGGGAAAGCAAGACGTCTGTACTGACCCATTCGGTGACGTTGCACAGGGAGCTGGAGGTGGGCTGCAGCAGACATGTGCTCCTGTAGGGGGCGCCCTGGAACCTACACAACACACACACATATAGTGCTTACTGTATACAAAAGAATGACATGTTCATATAAACAAACCCAAGACACTTAATCTCATAATTCAGAAATTCAGTGGTAATACTCATGATTTGGGTGGCACAGCATGTAGCACTAGCGTCACACAGCACCGCTGCTGTTGGATTTGGACAGGGGTTCGAATCCAGCTATCGACGTGGAGTTTGCATGTTTTCATCATTGTTCACACAGACTTCCTCTAAGTGCTCTGGTTTCCTAAATTGCCCTTACCATGTTTACGAGCTATGACAGGCTCTGGACCACCGACACGCAGTGCTGGACAAGCTGTTATTGATACCGGGTGGAAGGATTTTCACAATTTGTTTGTGAGCTCACCCTAAGTCTCTGAACGGCAATTCGAATTCCAGGCCCTCCTTGGTGAGGTTCTCCACCTTCTCAATGAAGTTCTTGAAAGCTGACTTCAATTTGTGCCTCATCTCCCGTTCCATCTGCTCAGCATAAAGGTCGTCCCGGTCGTGCATGTGCTGGTGCTTGCCCAGGTCTGTGGTGATCTCGCCCACCTCGGTGTAGAACTGCACGTCCGTGTGCCGCTTCTTCCCGAACATGATGGCATTCTAGCAGCAGCAGCAAAGGTGAGAACCTGGCTTAGTGGAAACAGGAACTGAGCGAGCGACCGTCCGTGAGACACGTGAGCATCTCCAGTAACAAACCTTGAGATGGAAGTGCAGCACGATGATCATCTCGCCATCACAGGGCTGGAAGATGGCATGTTTGATGTTGTTGTACAGGATGTCCACCTTGTCACCACGTACCGAAGTGAAGCGAAACCCTGGTAGGACACATGCCAGTGTTTTAATACTTAGGCTCCCCCAAAAATTTCATTACCCAAGATGCATCCTTCTCCCACTTCTCACCATTAGTGTGTGCCTCCAGTGAGCCTTGCATCCTCTTCTGAGCAATATTGGGCCTGATGTACAGGTCCTTGAGCTTAGGATTGCTGCGGTTCAGGTTGACGACCAACGAGTCCTGCTTGACAATGCCCTCCTTCTCCTTCTCCTCAGCCTCACGCGTCTTGTAACGTTTCTGCACCTCCTTGATGATGCGGAAGGCATTCTGGAGGTTGGTGGATGGCACCGAATGGTCACCGGGGGTCTTCAGATTCGAGGCACGGTATGTTCTGGCAAGAGGAAGCGAAAATGCTGAGGTTAATCCAGCAAAGTGAGTCAGATGAACCAGCCGAGCTATGAATACCAACTTGGACAACTTAAAGATCCTTGAAAAACAAAGAAACCAGCGAAAAAAGCTCACATCTCCTTGACGAAGGTAGCGTCTGGATTGGGGAAGACGTTGCCCTCGTGGCGGCCCAGGGAGCTTCCTGGGACGTAGAAATTGATCCGCAGATATGTGTAATCTCCCTCGACTGACATGCTGATGTTCTACATGAGGATGAAAGAGGGTTTTTTTTTCAGTCACTTGAGAACTCCATCTGGAGCAGAAGGTGCCACAGCTAATGTCTTCAACTCAGAGGACACAGGTTCGAACCCCACCTCCTGCTGCAATATTCTAAAATACTCTAGTAAAAATCACCCAACTGTAAATGGGTACATTACTGTCGGTCACTTAACGCGAAGTGCCAGTGAAATGAAAACATGTAAAACCATATCTAGGTACCTTAATGGTGGCAACATGAAACGGTGTGGCGATGCCGAAAATGGGCATGACCACAGTCTCGTACTTCTTGTCAATGAAGAGCTTCATCTCTTGAATCTCCTTTTCTTGGGGCATCTGGGATATGTTCTTGTAAGACACGTTGGACTTCCGAGGTCTTGGATCATTAAGAAAAGGCAGCAGGGAATGGGGAGGGGGGTCATTTCATTCGTTTCACCTTGTAAAAATGTTTATTCACTTGTCTGTTAAACTTCAGAAGAGATACACATACACCACAAGCGCACATCAACTGTTATAAATTGTGCTAAAACACATCCGTGATAAAACCCCTCCATCCTTACTTGCCACCTTCTCCTCCTCCATCTG
This sequence comes from Scleropages formosus, assembly GCF_900964775.1. NCBI lineage: Eukaryota > Metazoa > Chordata > Actinopteri > Osteoglossiformes > Osteoglossidae > Scleropages > Scleropages formosus. The sequence continues at coordinate 26,401,835 of NC_041816.1, forward strand.
TCACTCACTTCTGTATCTGCTGCCCTCCCTTCTGTTCCGTCAGGCGTCGCTTGGCCTCCTCATTCACCTGATTGGCTAGTTCCTTCTGGTGGGCCCGCCTCTTCTCCTCGGCAGTCATCTCATTCTGCCCAACCGTAAGTGGAAGTACCAGTCACAGAAGCCACATACACATATGCAAAGAAGGAAGTTCGGGACAAGTTAAATGTGTTTAATGACGAAGGAAACACTACTGTATGGATTTTGAATTATACAGGATAGTTTAAATTATTGAACAGAAGATTTTGAATTGAAATCGACAAGATGCACTGAGGGGCCAGGAGTTGCGTTGAGGGGTTGTGAAAGCGGTACCGCACATCTGTTAATCTGAGTAAATCCATTGGTGTCTAAAAAAAGAAGTTCTGTCTAAATGACAGTAAATTAATTACAGGATAAAGATAAACTTTGTGTTAATTGCTGCCTCATATAAGAAAAACACCAAACTGCGTACTCTCGTTCGATCGGCTAGCAGGGCAGCCCCCCGTGTCCCGCAATCCAAAAGCTTTTCCGCATCGTCTACTTCCTCCTCGTCCTCCTCGTCATTCTGTGGAAAAACAAGCGAAAACACACAAGGTTAAACCACTAACGTCTTTTCCGCAGGTGACGGGAAACACACCGTCGGGCAGCGGCAGCGGAACGCAGAGACTCCAAGAGGAGAAAACGTAGCGCTTCGTTTCGTCGCAGCACGACACCTCGCTGACCTTTAGGAAGATGCCGACATTCTTGACTTTCTTCTTGACAGGAGTGAGAATGGTGGCAGCTTGTTCCTGAGGATGAACACACACGGTCACTTGTGCTCTTTCACACTCACACCTCAGAGCGTTTCTTCTACACACACATATACATGTGTATCTATATGTCTACAAACACACAAACATATATACAGACACACCTCTGCTTACATGAATTTAACTTACATAAATCCGGATCTAGGTAAAAATTCCTGGCATACACATTATTTACGAACAAAAAAAAAAAAATTGGTAGGAGGGTATCAGGATTTGTCTATCCTGTGTTTTATGCACCTACTCGAACGATGAACCTCGGTGCAGCAAGTGGTAGGTATCAAACTGGGTTTACTTGAGTCCCATGTCTGCAGCTATGATGTACGTCGCTTTGGACAAAAGCGTCTGCTAAATTAATAAATATAAATGTAAATGAATAGCGCTTACGCAAAACATCTAAAGTACGTTAAGAGCAATTCGGCATAACCAGCCAAGGCAACAAGCCGCATCTTCCCAGTTCTTGCATGTCTTGAGCCGTGAACGAATCTCCTCTCGTTAGCGTAGTGTTTTTTGCGCTTATTTTTTACCCATTTCGTTATTCACGATTCCTGGGGGTAAACGTGCACTTGAAGGAAAACGAGAACCGTCTCGCGAGCGTACAGCAATCGATTTGAAGATGAAATTGAAAATAATAAGGAAGTACGAAAGTGGACAAAGATTATCGTCTATAGCACGAGAACCAGGTTTAGCCCTATCGACTATGAATACGACAGTGAAGGCTGCTGCACGTATAAAGGACGTGAAAGGAACAGCTAGCATGAAAACTACAATAATAATGTTATATATAAAGATATTAACAATTATAACACCTATGCTGAATGGTGGGGGAGGAGGGGGAATCTGACATACGTAACTTTTGACTTACGTAAGGGGTTGAAGAACAGTCTATTTGCGCAAGTCGAGGGGTTTCTAAGTATGTAAACGCACACGTACGTATGTGTACAAACACACGTATATACTCACAGAACCCAAGAGAAGTATCCATAGACTCGCTGGGTATTTTATTTCCCACGACGGATTTGGTTGACAAGTTTGAGCAGGAAAGGAGCTGCAGTGTCTTCCCAGAGACACAGGACAACCGGCCTTTATTTTGAATTCATTCTTACGTCCACTTTGCGACAAAAACGTACTATGCAATTGAAATAAAACTTTTGGTGCTCAATTTTCTGCACTATACAGGGGCAAGAGGTGCTCGCTCCGACATGCCAGAAGTACAGAAAAATTGGAAGTGTAATTTAAGAAAAATATTTATATTTATTCATTTAGCTAACGATTTTCTCCAAAGCGACTTACAATGTTAAGCTAATTACAATTATTTACCCATTTATACAGCTGGGTAATTTTACTGGAGTAACTTAGAATATAAACTTTTCTGAAGGGTAGTGCAGCTGGAGGTGGCAATTGAACCTTCAACCTTTAGCTTCAAACCCTTCACCTATAAATAAATAAAGAAAATTACTCAGATATATAATGGATAAATAACTTTAAGTAGCTTAACACTGTAGGTCGCTTTGGAGAAAAGCGTCATGAAATTGGTTCCTTGCAGAGATAGATTCAAAACTGTTTAAAACATTAATTTATGCATTAATGAAGATACAGTCAAAAAGCTCAAAATTACTTATATATTTATATCTTCTCTTATATTATGCTTAAAAATATTTTTTTTTCACATTTCTAATTTTCCTATTTTTTGCTCAAATATTTTTCCACTGTCCATAAAACCCTAAATCCATTAAATGGAGGATGGATTGCACATATGTAGCTCTGCAAACACACCTAAGACACCTCCCTTCTTCAGTATATTTTGGTTTTCTAATTTCCTGGAACCAAAACAAAAACACACATATACACTTCTGAACACGCCTGCATTCCAGGTGAGCATGTTTATCACGGCTTTTTACACCGGCAAAGACACGAAGGGCGGGTCCACACCTCATTGACCTGCACGGTGTCACCAATGAACAAGGCATATTTCTTCTGCTCCTCCTTCTTCCCCTCCTTGTTGATGAGGTCAGAAAATCCCAGGCTAACACTGAACACCATGCCTGCAACAACACGACCGCAACCATCAATCACGAGAACCCAAAATAAATCTACCGTTGCGGGGGCAACGCACATATGTCCAGATACATACGGGTATCATCAGAGATTCTGCAACACTGGTCATGAACATCCTCAATGTCATGTCACCAAGAGTGACCGAGAGTGACCATCAGCGAGCAAGAGTGACCAATAGGCCATTTACTGTCTGACATTATCTTTAGCTCACTGTATCTGGTCTTTATTTAGAAATATAGTTACATAACTTTCCCAGGATCATGAACACATGTACCAGGGGAGACTGCTGGTGGATACAGGGCATTTATAGTGACCGACGTTGACCGCTCACCCTTCTTAAGCTTGTACTGGTTCTTGCTGTTGAGGACGAGGGCTCCTTCGCGGAACTCAATCCCCATTGCAAACCTTGGAGGAAGACGCACTGTGACACACAACCCTTCTCGCAGAAAAACAAACAAACACGGTTGTGGTGAGCGCTGAGTGAATGCGCAGTACCGGTCAAAAGTTTGAGTACAACTGCTGGAAACTACTTTTATTCGCCAGTTGTTGGGTTACCAGGTTCCAGCCAACATTTACGTTTATTTGTTCGGCAGATGCTTCTCTCCAAAAGGACGTCACAAAAGTGCACACCGCAGCTGATGAAGAGTCACAGATGCAGATATGTGATTCTCAAGGAACAGCCGGTTTGTCCGATGCCGCCGTTTTGGCCGGCACACGTTACACAAGTAGCTGCCCACAAAACTGATTCGTAAGTGATTTCGAGAGATGATGTGACGCAAGTTAATGTGTTTATCCTGTTTACATCAGGAGAGAAGTGGGTCCAAAATAGTTGTGTTTTTAGACCCTTCTGGAATGTTTAATGGGATTCAGCAGTTCTGTGGGAAACAGGGAGGTCATTCCACCACAACAAAGGCAATACGAGAACCTCTGGATTTCATTTTGCTTGTGCTTCAGTTCCCAGAGATAGAAGATAATGGTGGGTTGCTTTGCTTTCACTCTCCTGTCCAGCTCATCCCATTTAAGTATTAAGCACCACATATTTACCAGCTTGTCCAGATGTAGCTGAACTATTGACCGGTACTCTATGTGTAAGAGTGTCGTGAAGAAACGTTCATCGATTTGACCGTATGAGAACGTGAAATGTGACTAACCCAAGGGTCTTCGTGAACTTTGCCACCAGGTCAGGTTTCTCCTTCTTCACAAAGTCAACTGCGGTATTGTATGCATCACACAGCTTCACCCCTGTGTTGGGAAAGAGAGCATTACTTTACACATCTTTCACACTCTGATGAAATGCACACCGACACACACGCAAACATTCTCTCACCGTGCTTCAACTCCTTCAGCAGTGTCTCTTCAACCTGCAGGAGGAAGTTGTAGTTGTCCTGCATCTCCTGGGGTGGATCTACCATGAGCGTTCGCACCAGGTTGGAGCAGTATGACTTGTACCTGACTCCCATGGCACACGTGATCGCCCCAAAGTGCATGTGGTTCTTGTCACTGGAAGGAAGGCACTGGTTGAATATTTCATCAAGTCTCAAGAAGGTGTCAAAAGAAGCTCAAGACTTTGATAGGAACGCCAACATTCTCATAACGTGGTCCAGCCTCACCTGACCACACTGAATTTAAGGTTGTAGTTGCCACCACTCTGGATGATGGGAGGGTAACACATCTCCACAGCGGAGGAATCTACACCACCCAGGTACTTCTTTTCCTCAATGGCTTTCTCCACCGACTCTGCCAATTTGCTGTGACGGACTTTCTGTACATAAAACGTGGAGGTGTTTTCAAACCTGGAATCAATTCCAAACAAGAATCTTCTCTTCTGTCGCTCCAACACTTTCCATAGCAAGTCTGGATCACAAAGCTCAGCAGAAAGACTTTCAGGTACAGGACTGGAAGAACAAGCAACCCCAGCCCAAGTTTACCTCATCTGCATCCACAATCTCCATCACTCGCTCCTTAAAGAACTTGGTAAAGACCTCACTGGTGATGCCGGCAGCCTTTCTCATGAGGGCCAGCTCTCCATCCTCCTTCACTGCCATGGTGTAAGCCACTGCCGCACTGACATCCACCTACAGGACATTGCAATGAGCTTAGAGGTTGGCACCTGTGAACTGCTGTACGAAGAATTCAGAAATTTGGTGTTTTGGAGATGTTGAAAGCCATCAGAATTTGACATTTATTCAGTGAGCTGATGTGTTTCTCCAAAGCGACTTATAAAATTAAGCTACTTTACAATTATTTACCCATTTATACAGCTGGATAATTTTACTGGAGCAACTTAGGGTAAGAACCTTGCTCAAGGGTACTATAGCCAGAAGTGAGATTCAAACTTGCAACCTTTGGGTCCAAAGGCAGCAGCGCTAACTACGACGCTACCAGTTGTCCCATATTCAATCTTGGAACTACATTTTTGTTTTTATTTATTTTTTCATAGAGCTATATATTTACCCAAACAATAACAGTAATGTACCCCATTAAGGTGAACACTAATCACACATCTGATGTCTTAATCTTTACTCTTCTTCATTTATCTGACGTTTTTCCGCAAAGCAACGTACAACAAAGACTACGTATAATTCAGAGGACACCTTTATTCACGATGACTTCACACTTCAGGGAGTTGACAGCATAGTGGTTAGAGCAGCTGCTGCAATCAGAGCCAAAGGTTGCGGGTTCGAACCTCACCTACTAGGTAGTATTCTTCAGCAAGCTGTTTAACCCTAAATACCTTAATGCTTTAAGTCACTTTGGAAAAACGTGTCACTACGCCCACTGACCCATCTATACACCTGTAGCATAGCATAATACACTCACACACAGTTACCAGTTCACACATCTTTAGACTGTGTGAGGAAACCTGAGCACCTGGAGTGCTGCTTGAAAATGCATGAACCCAACAGGGGTGATCATTATTCTTCAACAAAACATTACAATAGAAAATTTGTAAAATCAATCAGTCCAAAAATTTTAAATATATAATATAATAGTACAGGAGAGTTCATTTTTGGACTGTCAGTCATCTTCACTCTTTGACTTCTAAACCAGAGGACACGGTTTTGTGAATAGTTGAGGTATTTATAGTAAAGAAAAATTAAAACAAAAAATTATTTATATACACACACACACACACACACACACACACACACACACACACACACACACACAGAGTGCTGCTTTAAAGTATGTGAATCTTATAGGGACGGTCATTATTCTTGGAGGAAATTTTACTCATAAACAAATAAATGACTATGATTTACAGCCCTGACTCTACTTGCCTACTTGTTTTGATCAATGCAACTTGGGCTTCACTTGTTTTTAAACCTGCACTACTTGAATGTTTCTACTACACACACCATTTCCTCTAAAGCAACATATGGAATTGATCATTACACACCTACTATGTCACATGAGAAACACTGATTCTCATTAAATACCCATTTTGTGGTAAAACTAAGGGACAAGGAGTTACCATGCTTTCACTCAGCACTGAAGACAAACACATCGTATTTCACTGGAGCCTACAGGTAACACACACACAGGTCGTACCCTTTCCAGACCCTCAGCGGTGATCATATCACTCCAGCTCTTCATGTAGTCCCCAGGAAACCTGTCCTTGATGAAGACTCCCACAGATTTACCCTCTCTGCTGCCTCGAATCGCTTCCAGCATCTTCTCAAAGTTGGCCTTGTTGCTTTCATTCTAGGCAGAGAAGACACATCAGCCTTCCGTAACCCTTGGCGACCAGGAAGCCGTGTGAAATTTGAGGGGGACAGTCTTACCTTCTCGCGGAGCAGTAGAATGATGGGGGGGACGCCGTTGGCATTCTCATTGCCCTTGGTGACGGCCACCTGCTTCAGGAACTCTACCTTCTTCTTGCTGGCGAGGAAGAGGATCTGGCTCTCGCAGAAAACCATGATGGTGTCAGTGAGCTCATATCCAAAGAGCCATGTCTGGAGAGGGACGAGACGAAGGCTGTGTGACCCAACATTTGTGTGGACCAAGATTAACTCACAAACACCGTGTAATTGCTCCGGACCTCCTTCGCAACTGCTGAATCCCTTCCAACATCCAAGAAGGGTCTCAAAACACCTAAAATATGTCATAAATACCTAAATGACGACACGTCGAGAATTGTGTGTCTGCATCTGGAACTGTTTTTGGAATTTGTTTTTTTTTTTTCTTTCAGGATAATGATGATGGTGGAGGATGATGATGATGATTGTTTCCAGGAATCACACTGCTACCAAAGTTGGTATGAAGACACACAGGCCCATATCCCATTGTGTCACAAAGTAGAAAGCCAGACACACACACCTGCAGGGCTGTGGACTTGGCATACACAATCTCCTCGTCCACTCCCACCGACACAACCATGGCGTCCACCTTGCCGAACTCATCTTCCCCTTTCTGTAAGAGAGAGAAAGGATAACAAAGTTACCACGGTGATGGACACTGATGAGGACAGCATGCTGTGGAAGCCAGTCCACACCTGGGGACAGGTGTCACTGGAACACACTGCAGCTTCTGGAACAAAGTGCCAGATCTTGAAACCTTAGGGGCAGCAAGTGGTTAATAGTGATTACAGCTGCTGCCATCAGACTCAAAAGACCTGGGTTTGAACCCCACCTCCTGGTGTAGTGCTGTATCCGTAGATCAAGTGTTTACCCTGAACTGACACAGTAAATATTACACAGCCCTTGAAAAGGGTCAATCACCGCAAGTAGCTCTGCAGAAAAGCATAAGGTTTACTATACTAAATCTTTATTATATTTTATTTTATATTAATTAATCTTTAATAAATGCAATATAGATACATTTATAATACATAAATGTTTTATTAATTTGTGCTATAATACACATTATATTAATAATGTATAATATAAACTATATATTATTATGGAACTTATTCTAGCTGATAAAGAGGGCAGTTAAAAGGTCAGTTTGTCGCTGGGATAGATAGACATAGAGCGAATATCTGTCAATAATAAGAGGATATGCCTATGGCCACATGTGTCAAGGCTACATTAATTTAAAGCCGACATTATGAATCTGTTAATATCAAGTCATAAGATATAATAATGACATAATAAATAATAGCATGAGAAAAAGAACGAGCGGGCCTCCAACAACAACACTCGGCTTTTTTTTCTCTCTCTCTCACTCACTCACACACACACACACACACACACACACACACACACACACTCTCTGCGCGTGAACCGAGGGCCCGCGGATCTGAGATCGCAGCGCTTCCAAGTTCGTCAGAAGGCCGAAATAGCGGCACAAAGAGCACGTGAGGCGAGGCGCGAGCTCGAGGTGCGACGCGGGCGGCCTCGCGCAGCGAAAACTGGCTCGCGAAACAGCCGCATCATCGTCATCAACATCGGCACGAGCTGCGGACGCAGCCGCGCCCGGTTCGCGACGAGTGTGAAAAGCGCTCTTTTGTTTACTGCGCCGACGCGGCCCACGGAAGAGGAGAATAATGAGGAGGAAGCCCACGGCGGCGCGTCCCCGTGGGCGCGCCCCCCGCCTCCGTGGCGTCGCCAGCGTCCCATCCGGCTCGGTCAGCAACGGCGTTTATGCCCCATTTTACCTTCCAGTTTGCGTACAGGCGCTTGATCCGGCGGTAATAGGCCTCCTTGTCCAGGCTCACGGACATGGCGATGCTGCGGCTCCGGTGCCGTCCCGCCCCCGGGTGCGCGCTGCGCGCTCCGGGTTCCGTGACGGGGTCGATCGGCGCTTTCAACACCCGTCCGCCTCCTCGTCGTCGTCGTCGTCGTCCTCGTTCTCGCACCAGGCCGAAATATCCTCCTGTTTTCTCGTTTTCGGGGGAAAAAAAAAAAAAAAAAATCTTTAGATAATATTTTAATTTAAAAAATCTTAGTAAAAAATTTAACTTCTGTATTTTGTATTCGTAAGAAATATATAAAGAAAGAATAATTTCAGTAGTGCTTCGTAATAAGTACAATGGGAAATAGCACGAAAGTGTCCAAGGTCCCTCTACTGACTGTATCTTTATTACTGTAAACACGGTGTTTATGAGCTTCCCGAACATACGCGGTTATTGCGCCCCCTGCCGCCCAACTCCAACTTTACTGTACTGAATGCGGGGTACTTACCCTGATTTACTCCAGTAAGAATGCCTACCTTACATACGCAAATCATGGTAAAGGTGTTTAAAAAAAGAGTGTATTAAGCATACACACACATTTTCTGAACCGCTCGTCCCATACGGGGTCGCGGGGAACCGGAGCCTAACCCGGCAACACAGGGCGTAAGGCCGGAGGGGGAAGGGACACACCCAGGACGGGACGCCAGTCCGTCGCAAGACACCCCAAGCGGGATTCGAACCCCAGTCCAACCCACTGTACCACCGCACCCCCCTGTATTAAGTATACTGCAGTAATAAACATGGTACAAGGGCCATACATTTAAGGTAACCTTGCTTTACTGTCACTGTGTTCAGGCTCTAGTTTGTATCTTTTTGTGTTCATCGCTTTCAGGCCCTACAGCAGCCTATCAGCTGCTTTAAATGTTTGTTTATTCTGATGAACAACATGGATTGCACATTTTTAAAATTTATTTATTGTTATTATTATTATTAGTTGACACATCTGTCCAGCATCCTTGCAATGTTGGATTATATAGCTAAGTCTCTGCAATTATTTTTTCATTTGTACAGCTGGGTCATTTCTCAAGTACCATGATCAAGGGTCTGACAACAGGAGGCGCAGTTCAACCTGGGCTCTTTCGTGCACAAAGCGACAGCTTTAACCACTGCGCCACCTGCTGTCCCATATTCATTATTGATGCTGCAATTCTGTTTCTAGGAAAAGATGAAAGGGTATGAATTTTGGTATGAGGCTGATCATCTAGTGGAAGGAGATCCATAGTAATAAGTTTGCCTTTGAACCATTTTCTGAACACTGCATGCAATACTTTTCATAATGCTTCACCAACATTTAATGTGAATAATCTTAATAAACAAGAATTGAAACAGTCAGTGAATCATCAGTCATACACAATATATTTGTCAGTATCCTTTATGGACCAAAAAAAAAAAAAACTGAGTATGTGGTCCAAATGGAGTGACCCAATATGAAAATGATTTATTACCTCAATACAAAATACTAAAAAAGAGAACGGGTATATTTATGTGTACATTTATTGATAATAAACATATACTGCTTATTACAAGTAAATAAGGAATCCTTGACACAGAAAGCAGAACTAAAATAACTTTTGTGAATCTTCTATTTTGCTTTTTAGAATTAAAAACTCAATTTTTCAGCTTTGCTTTATTGTACAAAAGGAGCAAAAAAAAAAAAAAAAACAGAATTGCTGTTTCAGTATGTAAAAGAAATAATTTAGTGTTTCAAATCCATTCTGTACATCATTCCAATTTTGTGCCATGAGCTGAAGACCTGATGAACACCAGTAGCAGTAACACACATGTACTTCTCTTGTTAAAAGACATCAATCTTTCACCTATGAGCCCTGAAAATGTGCACAACAAGTGACTTTTTCCTGAATATAAGAAAGGATACATAATTAATAATTTGTTGCTTAGCCAACAGTCGAGATGATTTGTGGGATTTGACTCTTTTATACAGGAGCAATTCACGGTATTACAGTAGTAGTGGGGTTTGAACCAGCAACCTTTTGCTTCTAAGTGTTTCCATTTCATCAGCTCCCTTCCCCACTACAGAGTGATCTGGAACAAAACCGCACACAGCTGTGTTGCCCAGGACCGCGAGCGGGAATGTCGGCTTCAGTCATGTCAGAGTCTGGTGAGGAAGTTCTCCTTCTTGGAGGTTAGACCCCCAAAGGGAACCAAGGTGAAAACACTGTGCGAAATAACAGTGGCAGTTGCTGACGCACGCGCTGACGGACTACTTTTACCGCATCCAATCTCTAGGTGGGAATGCCGGCAAACACCCAAAGAAGTAAGAGCTTTAAGAGGCCCTTACATTTCCGACAGCTGTAGCTGTTGTGCAATCTGAGCAGCGTCCTGTTGCCAGCTGTTAAAAACAAATAAAAATAATTATTTTACACAAGTCAATATTCACATCCTGGGCTATCTGAATGTAATGGAGAGCCCCCTGATCTCACAGCACTGCCAACAAGAGGACATAGAGGGAGGATGAGGGGTCTGTATCTCTCTCTCTTTCTCTACCTCCCTCCCTGCTTCCTTCTTTGCTCCGTCCACCTTTCATGTGACAGTGGTGGAGTTCTGACTTCGGATGGAGCACCAGGCCATAAAGACGTCCCTGTGAGACAAAACAACGATCAGTCAATAATTTCACCGAACTGTGTATGACTGAAAACCCCAATGTGTCGTGGTCCCCGATCTGTGTATTGCTCATCCATCACCTGTGTTGTCGGGAGTGCAAGGGGAGCAGCTACCACATATTTCTACACAGAGCGACATAAAGCTGTGTGTGTGGGGACCGGTATGGAGTGGCATCTCATCCAGGGTGTTCCACCACAGTGATGTAAACCACTCTGTTACAGTCAACCCCTGGTTTATAGTCACCTGATGTGAAGTTTTTCATGTATTCAATCTGAGACATTTACATTTATTCATTTAGCTGATGCTTTTCTCCAAAGTGACTTACAATGTTAAGGTTACAATTATTTACCCATTCATATAGCTGGGTAATTTTACTAGAGCAATTCAGGGTAAGTACCTTGCTCAAGGGTACTACAGCCGAAGGTGAGGCTCGAACCTGCGACCACTAACCGCCTCTAACCACTATGCTACCAGCTGTCCCCTAGACCATAATACAATTTACACAACATAACAAAAATTTTATTGTGTCCATTTTTTGCATTTTCCATTCATTTTTTTTTTAAATGTACTCTTGGCATTAGTTTGTACTGTATGTCAGTTTCTAGAAAAATATTCCACATTCCTGAAATTATCCAATTTTGGTACCAGGTTCCAAGCACTGAATAATCCAGTACCTTTCAGGATGACACTTTTTTTGAATATTCTGGTACTTTTTAGAATGTCCTGGTGGCCCCTACAATTGTCCAATGGCTGTAAAGTATCAAACTAAAACTGACACTCTAGAAGAACTAGTGGTATTTTTGCAACCAGTAAACTTTACCTAATCATAATCAACATAAAAATGGACATAAGTAAGACCTTTGAAAAACACTGTTGCGCTGTGTTATTGCTAATCAGTGCTGATTGTCATTTACATTGGCTGCTGCTCCTCGTTTAATCCAACACAACAAAGACTGCATTTCAAAACTGTGCTGACTGACAGGTGCGAGATGTGTTGTACTTTCGTTCTTATTATTATTCGTTTACTGAAATGTGATTTAAAAAACTTTAGAGAAATTATGAAATTATATAAAAAATATCTATTTTCAGGAAACAGACCAGGAAAAAATGAAACAGTGTAAAAAAAAAAGACATCATTTAGAGTAATTCCAGGGTGAACTTGTAATGCGCACTGGAACAACCTGAAATTTTTTACCATGTAAATAACAGTAATTTCATTATGTAGTTTTTCGATATTTGGTCGGTTTCCAGAAACGAAACAGGACAGGTTACCCGGGGACACCCCGCTTTCACAGGAACACCGTACCCACAGGATGCTGGTACACCAGTGGCCCGTTGCTGTAGAACGTGAATGTTTGTGGGACTGAACTTGTGGAGCGAACAAGGAAACCATCTTGACCACATACCTACAATGGGTGGCCACACACTCGTTGCTGCAGTACTCCTTGTCCCAGTCCTTGCTCTCTACGGGGGGGTTTGTGCATCCGGCACGGACGCAGCGGTTGGGGGTCCCTGCGGGGCGCAGGGCGCCTTCCTCTGGGCCAGGCGACACTGTCAGCTCTACCTCCATCTGGGGGTGAAGACAGACCTTGGAATGGTTCCAGGATTTTGGTAATGAGAGGTTCAAGGACAATGAAGGTCATCTCATCCCTACCTCGTTGGAGGTGAATTCGTCTGTCTCAGCCACAGCACCCCCTGCAGGCGGGGAGCACGCACTCACAATGGCAGCGGGCTGTGCCACTTCCATGGCCACGGCAGGGGTGGAGGAAACGGGCACTGAGCAGGGTGCCGTCGCCGTTGCCGCTGTCGTCACCATAATGGGCGTGGCCAGCTCGGCTTGCAGGGGGGCAGGTACTATCTTGATCTGCAGTGGAGGTGGCGCCGCCGGGGTCACGGATGCTGCTGGCGCTGCCCCGCCTCCTCCGCTACGGGGTTTGGCCTGGAGAGGGGGCGGGGCAGGGGAATGGACCATTTGCTGCAGACGGGGAGGCGGGGGTGTGTTCTGCATCTGCTGCAGGGGTGGAGGCTGGCGGGGGGCGGGGGAGGAAGCGGGTGCGGAGGATGGGGAAGACTTCACGGCGCGGGGGGCCGGGATCACCGTCACCACAGATGCAGGGACCTGGCTGCTGGCGTTGGCTGCCACCTGCTTAGAGATGATGATCTTGGTGACGGTCGGGGGGGGGCGGTGCCGAGGCGGCGGGGGATTTGTAGGCTCCCGTGCGCGAGCGTGTTGTGACCTGGGGCAGGTCCAGGATGATGTTTGAGGTGCAGATGTTGGTAATGGTGTTCTGCTCAGGAGCGTGGTGGGGAATTCGGGTGGAGCGTGTAGGGGTGGGAGCGGGGGTGGGTGCTGGGGGCGGAGCCGGGGCTGGAACTGGGACCGGGGTTGGAGCTGGGGGCGATGGAGGGGTTTCTATCACCTCCATCACAGTCTGCCAGAAGAAAGAATGCAAAAGAGGGAATCAGTAAGTGAGCAGAACATCCACGACAAAACACTGCAGACGTGGCTGTGGGAGGATCACAGCCCCCCCACCACCTCCTGGTGAACTGGGAACCCTACCTGAGACACCTGGTTGGCTTTGTAGGCTGCAAGCGCTTTGAGATACTCCTTCTTTGCTGCTTCAGTCTTCCTTTTGTACACCTGAGAGAGCAAAGGGATTTTCTGCCATCGCACCTGTGTATTGACAAGGTACGTGAATCCACACCGAGAATGGATTTGACTCCCCTACCTGCTTCTGCTCCTCCCCCAGGCTGTCCCACATGGAAGCCACAATTTTGGACACCTCCCCGAAGGTGGCGTTGGGGTTTTGGCCCTTGATGGCTGCTTGCGTGTCCCTGAAGAACAGGGCATAGGCTGACACCGGCTTCTGGGGCTCGTTGGGATCCTTCTTCTTCTTCCCTTTCTTGCCCCCTCCGCCTCCACTGGCACCCCCTCGTTTCACCAGGGTTGGTGGGGCAGTAGAGGTGGGTGGGAGGGGCGAGTCAGCCAGGGATGGGCTCAGGGAGATAACCGCAGGAGACACAGAAAGGGGGACCGGAGACTCGACCAGCGCACTCTTCTGAGTGAAAGAGACAGAAAGAGAGGTGGGAGGAGAGAGGCAAAAACTATTAGCTTGCGCAACATGGAATGGGTGCATTTCTTGGTGACATCACACAAAACACACACCGCTTACTGCACCTGACAACACACTTCGTCACATGCAAAGCGCTACTGGAGAACAACAGCATCCCATCTGACTTAGTCACAGCATTCATGTTTTTTGTTCTACCTCAGCAGACTCTCTCAATTCCTTTTACATTTATTTATTTAGCAGACACTTTTCTCTAAAGCGACTTCCAATAAACTCTATGTAGTGTTATCAGCCCACACAACTTATTCACCAAGGTGACTTACACTGCTAGATACACTACTTACACTTGGTCACTCATCCATACATCAGTGGAACACACTCACTCTGTCACTCACACACCGTGGGGAACCTGAACGGCAGGTCTTTGGACTGTAGGAGGAAACCCATGAAGACACGGGGAGAACATGCAAACTCCACAGACTGAGCAGGGATCAAACCCATGTCCTCTTGCACCACCCAGGCATTATGAGACAGCAGTGCTCTTCTCTGTTTTCCTTTCAGCAGGTAGCTGCCAGGCTCTAGATACGTACACGAGTTCAAATTTGGCTTAGGGGCACAACACAGTTTGGACGTTCTCCCTGTGTTTGCGTGGATTTCGTTCAGGTGCTCTGGTTTCCTGCCGCTGTCCAAAGATGTGTTTCATTCTGATTGGTGACTCCGAAATGCCCTTATTGTGAAGGTGTGTTTCCTAAGCTACTGGGATGGGCTTTGAACCACCACAACCTTGCACTGGACAAGCGGTTAACAATGACAGATTCTTCAATCCAAGTGTTTCATACAAAGTTTTACCATTTTGTGAAATATTTTATCTTTCCACCATTTAAGTGTTTCTGGTAGAAACCTCACTTAATTTTACTTGTTTTCACAACAAATTCCACAAGATATACTGAGATACTTTTTTTGTTTAAATTTCCTTCATAAATTCTATTTTTCTTGAGGAAAACACTCCACATTGAAGACATGTTCATACAGTGTAATTATACAACATTTGCACTGTTGTGTTAATGTACAATAGCGTCCAACATGACAAGACCAAAGTGTATCTGCAGCACACATTTCCTCCCGTAAGTTACCATGTCGCCATCCTCCTGCTGCACCCCTACACGGTGTACCTGTTACACAGAGTGCAAACAGCTGGATATCACATATATTTATGAAGCCTTAAGGAAAATCAAGCAATGAAAGAAAATAAGACAATGGTCCTGCACAGAAACAAGTTTAAATTTAAAGAAGAAATGGCCATTTCTAACTACAAAGTTTCCCATTTCTCTCACTGCCCCACCGGTTTGGTCAGTTGTACTTCTGCAAAATAACTACATTATATTCTGAATACAGAAATTACTGACAGCAGTGGTTAACACAATTGTTAGGGCCCTTGCCTTACAACCAGTAGGTTGTAGTTCGAGAAGTACTCCTACTGCAGTACCTCCCTAAGGAACTGCTCTAGCAGGAACATTCTGCTGAACTAATCGGTAAATAGCTGTTAGCTGTTAATAATACAAACTCAAGAATAGTTGAGCTATAAATTCTTGGAGGTAAACATCTTTATATTTATTCATTTAGAAGACACTTTTCTGCAAAGCAGTGCTCATCTCGGGGTAAACAAAAGAACAACGCAGGCACTGACTGAGACAAAGCTGATTTTCAGTTTCTTTTTTAATGTAGTTTCTTTACTTTTCAATGTTTTGAAACTTCTATAAGTACCAATGCAAACTGTGTTATTCAACACTGTTTACAGTGTTTGTCCTGTGTTCAGGAGCGCTGGTGATTCCAACAGGGCTGGTGAGAAAAGACAATCTGTTACCGTGGAGATAAAAGTGGTGAGCAGATGAGAAATGCTGCCCATGCTTTATGGAATGAATTTGTCAGGCCTGAATTGGAGTTAATGCAGCCCATGTAGTTGTTACATTTACATTTATTCATTTAACAGACTCTTTTCTCCAAATTAATGAATATTTTGTAGTTTTACTTCTAGAAATTTTTAATCTTACTATAAAATAAAAATAGATCTTTGTTTATTATACCTATATCTTGGGTTTCCACTGAACCTATCCTGCAAATGATTCAAAGGTCTTGTCTGTAATTAAGCTTTTATCAGTTGTGTTGGGGGGGGTGGTGATGGTGTAAAATTGAGAGTTACAAAAAATATGAATTGCCCCTCAACCCCAGCTGTATTTTCAAGTGTAGGAGCCGAGGTAGTAGTAATAACTACAACAATGAAGTAGAACACCACCAATGTCACAACCAGGGTGCAGCGAACAATATGGTTATGTAGCACCAGTGGAGTGTGATGACATGTATGTTCATGTGGGTTTCCTCTCAGGGACATACATGGCCAGTGGACTGAACACTCTAAATGGCCTGTGCTGTGTACTGTGGATAGGCTCTAGACCACTGCAACCCTGCTTCTGTTAGCTTACTGTGCATATTTTAAATACACCTAAAATTCAACTTTTAAATATTTTAGATTTTTCTATGTTTTGTATAGCGCTTACTGTTGCGCTACAATTAAATGTTATTTATGGGACATACTAATATCAGAAATGTGGATCTATGATGCTTTAGGCTTTTACATGATGTACATTTACTTCTTATATGATCCCCAAGATGAAATAATTCCAGCCATCAAACAGAGAAGCACCCTGGACAACAGATCTATGTGGATCAGGGCTCAGGGGCCTTCTACCAGCTGGAACAAAATAGTTTCCCTTATTTTACATCTTCTGTAACATGGAAGCCTCATCTGATGCAGCTGGTCTTTTTCTCAAGAGCCTTTAACAGTACAGGGATGATGAGAATGTGACTCCAGGCCCATATGTCACTCGCTTGGCTGAACATAATATATGGTCATTTACCTGATGAATAGGCATAATCTGTCATGATTAGTAACAGATATCAGCAAACTGCTGATCCAACCCTGTACATGAACCACATCTTTATTTTAATGATTACAAAACACACAATGGGTTTCCAAGAAGAACTAATTTCACTGCATCAGTTTCTGGAAAAAAAAAAAAAAAAAAACTGCAAGCAACACATTTAACAAGCAGTGTAAAGATGTCCTCTGAAATCGCAACAAAACAATATACAGGGATCTCCAGAGAACATGGACCTTGACACACTTTATTGATGTTCAGAGGAACAAGAAGCCACATGTTAGTTTTCATGAGCTAAGAAATGAATACACTAAAAAGTGCTAATTTTATTCAAAGAATGAAAATGTTAATGTATAAAGCATATTGTATACAAGCAAAAAAAAAAAAAAACTTCAAACATTTAAAGGGGTGAGCTCTTTCAGCATCTACATCACAAGTCAATCAAACATTGTACTATATACACTAAAACATCAGGTCCTTGACAGCATGTGATACAAACAATTGGGCATAGCCTGAACTCCCATTCATCCTGTGTGGGCTTTACATGCTACACCCCTTGTTCATGTGGGTTTCCTCCCACAATCCCCAGATATGCGTTTCAAGCAGTCTGATGACTCTAAATTGCCCTTAGCGTGAATGTCAGGCAGCAACGCACAATGAACTGGCACCCCATCCAGGGTGAACCCTGCCTAACCTAACACCCTAAGCTTCTGACTGGAACACCTCTGCAAGCACAGTGATAGTAATTTATATACCCTATACTTCTGTACTGCAGAGCAAACTGGACAGAAAACACCTGACAAATGGACATTCGCAAAGAACTACCCAAAGGAGATCTTCGGAGATGGCAGGGTAGAGGCTGTCAAAGCACACTGTAAGCAAAGCTCCTGAAGCAAAACTTAAGATCTACAAATTATTTTTTTAGCTGAAGCTTTTCTCCAAAGCAACTTACAATGATTTACACAGCTGGATAATTTCTTTACAGGAGCAATTCACAGCAAGAACCTTGCTCTGGTGGTACAGCACTAAGTGGGATTTGCTCCGGAGTCCACTGAGTGAAAGACAGTATCTTTCAACACCACACCACCTGCTCAAATCTAAGTCCAGATACATGTAGAATTTACTATATGAATCAATCAATGCTTCTTCACTCAGAGCAAAGCAGAGGACATACAGATCAAAACAAGGCTGATGCTGGACAGAAAACTCGCCTTCAGCCACCAGTAATACTATGGCACTCTGAGGACATCACGAGTCAAACTACTGCCACCTTACACACCACCTCGGGACTAATGATATGCACAAGAATAAAGGTTTACGAGCAGTGAGTCTACAGCTCATGCACTGCTGTTGTCTGATCCTGAAATTCCAAATCTTAGAACCTCTTAACCAGCAGAATGTGGTGAAGACACAGGTGGCATGATTCTGATCAACTGGTTTGCTGTGAGGGGGGTTTTTACTGTAGCTTTAATGTATACATGACAGTCTGTGACTAATAATGGCTGCATACCAAGTCTGCACATAGCCTGGAAATAGTTTCATTTATATGAAATTCATAACCTCCTCTGTCACATTTACTCCTCACTATTCATACCCATTATGCTCCCAGGTGATTCAATTCAATTTGATCCCTCTGGTTTCTTCTTACTCTAACTTACAGGAAAAGCCAGCAACGTAACATGTCTAAAGCAAAACATCTGATGCTGAGACAGAGAACATACCATTCAAGAGGACAAGTTACAGGATTCAAAACAAACAGCATTTGCTGGAGCTGAGAGTACAGACAGGTGTGATCTCCTGAACTATATTAATTCGGCTTTAGTGGCGCACATTTGTATAGGGAAAAATAATTTCTCTTTACCCAAATTTTCTCGGCAGTTTCATTATTTCAGTTAATTATATTCTGCACTCAACACAAAGGTCAGCTGACATTCGCTCCTCCGATTCCCACCCCTGCCAGCAGCTGCTTTGTAACACGGATTAGCTAGCAGCAATATGACTCACCACATGCAACTGCCACCTTGAGGGTAAATGCTAACAGCTGTGTGTGTGTGTTGGGGGGAATACCTACTGATTTTATATCATCTTCATTGTGGCCAAACACCAGGACACCCGGCCTCAGTTACTGAATGACAGAGCACAAATCCAACCTGTGTTGTGAACTCTGTGATCATGGAAATTGCACTTGTGCCACTAGAGAGTTCTCCGTTTCAATTCTTGGATCGCATCACTCCATTCAAGACCGAAATAGCAGACCGGTTCATAAGGACACACTGAAAGACAGACTTTACCTGTCTGAAATCATCCATGTCTTCATCCTGCAGAGAGCCGGCTGGAGATGGTGTGGCGGACAGAGGCTGGTCAGGTGACTGTGGGCGGGGCAAGATTGTCCCACCGCCAAGGCTGAGTCCAAGCTGGGCACTGAGCTCTGACTGATCGATGGTGGTCAGCTGGTTGTGGCCAAGCAATCCATGATTCATGTCGCTCAAAGGAACATCTATAGTCATCGGGGAGGAGCTGCTAAATTGGGAGCCAATTGGATGGCCCAACTCCTGGAAAGAGTTGTGGGAGGAAAGGGGCGAAAGAAAAAAAGAAAAACAGGGACACTGAGGAAGTAATGTATTAATACCATTATCCCATATTACATGACAAAATAAGTCAATGTAACACAGGTGCCCTCATGCTTCCACTATACTCACCATACCAAGCGTAGAGCTCAGCAGAGCCCCTTCTCCTGGCTGGCTCATCACCCCCAAGCTAAGGTGTTCCAGGCTCTGGGAGGGTTGGTTCACAAAGGGGGAAGCAAAAGAGGGATCTTCCCCTCCAACTACAGCATTGCCTGGCACTCCCCCCGAGGGCCCATCATCAGACATCTCCCCAAAATGTGACACCACGTCGGACACAGTAAGGGCCGAGTCTGGGTCCAGAGAGATGGGCGGGATTTCAAACTCCTCATCGCCCAGGCTTGGTGTGTGAAACGTCTGACAGGCAGAAAGAGCAACAGGAGCAGGTCAGGGCAAATCACCTTTCTGTCATGGGGTTGCACATTTACATTTATTTTGTTGCTTTTCTCCAAAGTGACTTACAGTGTTGAGCTACTTACAATTCTTTACCCATTGATACCACTGGATAACTTTACTGCAGCAATTTTAGGGTAAGTACTTTGCTCAAGAGAACTACAGTTGGATGTGGGATTCAAATCTCTGACCTTTGGACACAAAGGCAGCAGCTCTAACTACTAGGCTATCAGCTTGCCCTAGTGTGTACACAAAGTACACTGCAGAATCTGTGAATTACTTGAGGTACAATAAAAAGAGAGTGAGAATTATGTATATGAGGTACCACACATACTGTGAAGATGTTCACTGCTGTATAGAAGCATGCTGGAATAATAATCATGTCTGTAGCAACATACTATAGGACTTTCTACATAAAAGGCCTGGTAAATGAAATGTGGGGAACGTACCTCAGATGACGAGAGGAAAGGGTGTCCAGACCCAGTGATGGTGAGGTAATTATCACTGCCTCCAGGGAACTGCAGAGAAAAAAAAAAACCCAAAAAACTCACACCAACTTTCCTCTTGCTCACACTCACTCACTCACTCACTCACTCACTCACACACACACACAATTTCACCTTCGACAAAGCACACACACGCATCTGTTACATTAGAAGTCTGAACACCATGTAGAAAACACAAACCCTTCAGCACAGAGCGTGGGCCTTAAGGTTATGGGCCTGTAACACTATCTGAATTACACCAGAAATAAATACATAAAATAGGTCTACTATGGTAATTCACTTTAGAAAAAAAAAATATATATATATATATATATATATATATATATATATAAGCAAAAGTAAGAATTCTCATCTAAGAACAACCCAAGTTACCAACCGGAGGACTTCCCCAAACAAAGTGCATACCAAATATGCGAATGCATTTATTCAACGCACACAAGCACATTTCATTTGTATTTACATTTATTCATTTAGCTGACGCTTTTCTCCAAAGCAACTTACAATGTTAAGGTTACAATTACAGTAAGGTTGTAACTTATTTAGCCATTTATATACCTGGGTAATTTTACTGTAGCAATTCAGGCTAAGTACCTTACTCAAGGGTACTACAGCCAGAGATCAAACCCGCAACCTTTGGGTCCAATGGCAATACCTCTAACCACTACAGTATCTGCTGTCCAAACCTTGTATGATCATACAATTTCATTCTCTCTCTATGGATGGCCCATCAAGGTCCTTCAGTATGCAATTAATATTTAGATAAACAAAATGACCAATTAATTAGTACATTCATAGCACATATTGTACATCTGCAATTACACTGATTCTTCTGTACTAAGGCATTACTTTGGTAAACAGTAAAGAGGGTTTCTAAAATTAACCGAGTGGAAGGTGGTCACCTTGTTTACTGAATCATATCCGTTGTAGGACTGAGGGTCCAAGAAGTCACCATGTGGGCCTGTGCTGTCCGAAAGGTCCGAGTAAAAGGGCAGGTCCATGTCTGACACCTCTGATTTCATTCAACTGAACTGGTGTGTGTGTGTGTGTGTGTGTGTGTGTACCGTGTCAGTGAGGAACAAGGCACTTGTACCACGTGCCGCGTATCTATTGGACTCGACTGATGTGATGGACCAAAACAACTGACAGACAGAATCAAAGGAACAATCCAACGCAACGGACCAGACTCACACACCAATCTAATCATGGACAGAACTACTAACAGGGCAATCCAGTGAACCGGACTGACAAACCGATCCAATCAACAGAACTAAGAGAACGACCAAACGGACCGGACCGAAAAACCGATCCAATGGACCGGACGGGGCAAATGCACCGCTGACTGTAAACACGACGATGCCCACCGTCTCTCGGGCGATAGATCATACGGTACTCGCCGAGTAACTCGGTTCCTATTCCCCTCAATAGGACGGCCACCGAGCGGCAGACAGAGGCCAACCGATACGGACCGGCTCGGTACCGGGAAACCGGCGCAATGAGCACATTTACCCTACAGAGTGTTAAAAAAAAGGGGGGGGAGAACGGGTTTAGAGGACACGTACGGACACGGCTCCGCTGTACAACAGAACAGAACCGTCACTGCTGCCGTGACACACGAAGACACACACACTGAGAGACCTTTTTTTTTTTTTTTTAAATAAAGTGTTATTTTTCACCGACATCATACATTTGACCGCCGCGAGGTACAGCGCGTCACCGTGGCGTGACTGAGGCAACACGCGCCATTCCTCCTTGAGTCCTTCCCGTTTAAAACGTCGCCTTAAACATCCGCGACGATTTGCAGGGACACTCAAACAAAACGCTTCGTTTAAAACTGTTCAAATTTAAAACGTGTCATTTAAAACGGGCGCTGTTGTGTCCCTGACGTGCGCTAGATCGGCGGCTCGTGCCGGCCGCGAAACACCCGCGCGCGCGATCCCAGCGCCGCGGCGGTAAGCAGGTCGCGCGATCGCGAGGCAACCGACCAGATCTGTGAAACCGCTTCACATCAGCGCGCCATAACGCGCGCGCGTGCGTCTGTGTGACTCGTCTCTCTGTGGTTTCCTCAGATGTGACGCTGACAGGGAATTAAGGTTTGTAGTGTCCATTTTGGAGCCAGTAGCCGTATCCCTCCCGCTAGTACAGCTGTCGCGAGTTGGTTTGGCCCGGGTGGGTCCGACACACACACACGTCGTTAACCGTTTAGTATCCGACACGTGTGTACGACTCGCTCTCTGACAGATTTATGAGGTTAACACCGTTATAGCTGCCGGTATCTGTAAGAGAGTGAGTTCCGTTAGAACAAGGAAAACACAGCAGTGTTGAGACACACACGAGTGGAAAGAATTTCGCCTCGAGTCGTGTGGATGGGTGGCGCGTGGGCTGAAACATGAGGATTTCATGCGATGTAGTAGACGGGGACGACGAACAAAGAGCGAATACTAAACACACCCACAACCCGATGACATGTTTACCGAACACAAACTCAGCGCAAATTTTCACGTTCGACGTACTGAGAGATGAATAAAGTTTCGTGTTTGGTGTCATTCGGTGGTGGTGTCATTCATAACCTGCTGTGTCTAAACTCGCCTAAAGTTGGTCGCTGTGTGGTGCTGAGGCTCCACTTACACCCGTGGTCCGCACATCTCACAAACACACGTGTGACACGTCGTCGGTGTTTATTTTTTGCCATTTCCCCAGGAGCAGGATTATATTAAACAGGCCAGGATAAAAAAAAAATCAAGACGACTGAAACAACTGAAGCCACTTAATAAAGACGCCTACGCTACAGCTGAGAGCCTGGTGCCTCGATCGACGATGTCTGTGCAGCACGAACAGACAGAGAATAGCTACGCCGGGATACTCGCTGCAGTGCTGTATACTTTCAAATCGCTATGTAAGTGGGATATATTATTCTATCTAATATCGGCATGTTAAATGATGCCTAACCGTACGAAGAGATTTCCCCATTTTTTCCCCATTACCTCCATGCTGTGCCTGGAACACGTCCGATTCCTTTTCTTTGGTCGGGTCCTTTTACGATCAAAAAATCACAACATGGCACCGGCTTCCGGATTCCCTTCGATAAACGGAAGTGACGTAAAATCCCAGAATGCGTTTCATTTGATTTACAATGTTGAGTTCC
Source organism: Scleropages formosus (assembly GCF_900964775.1). NCBI lineage: Eukaryota > Metazoa > Chordata > Actinopteri > Osteoglossiformes > Osteoglossidae > Scleropages > Scleropages formosus. Next base: position 26,425,685 of record NC_041816.1, read on the forward strand.
GTTGACGTCAGACGGAACGCGTTCAAAACGGATCCGCGCTCCTGTAAAAGATCCATTGGCAGAGTCTACTGTGGGGATAGTTGTGGCGCCACTTGAAGCTCTTGAATTTTACTGGCCTTTTAAGTTCTGCTTTAAGTTGTCCCAAAATTGTAGCTGCAGGACTTTTACAAAATGTCTACATGTCACTGCTGAAATGTGCTGCAAAGCTGAACTGTGTAGTGGCATCTTGACCACATTTGCTACTTTACATTAGGGGTTACACACTAGTTTAAAATAGACCTAAACCATTGGAGTGATGCTGTTGGCAACAGTGTTGCTTTTTGTCAGCTAGTATCTTCATAAATACAAGTGTTTTCCAGACCTGTTTTTAAGGTGCTGATGTGCAAATGTGGATTTCAGACATAAGAAATTGCATAAAGCTTACATTTTGGACCTGAAGAAGCAGTGTCAATTTAGAAGCCTCAAACTAAAACAAAAGCAGTCCTTTTTCAAAATTGTGTTTATTGCCATTTCTTAAGCAGTCTTCTGAACAATAAAAAAGATAAAACATGGATTTTCTGTTTATGTACAACAAAAATATGCAGAGGAAAACATACCCCTGCACAGTGAAATCAAACTTACACTAGCAATTACAGGAATAAATCACATTGTGTTGACCCTTACAGCTTCTTGCAATTAAACCCACAGGGCACCATAAAATTCAATACAGATCAAATTTGAGTGACAATATAGTGTCTCCCCACCGCTGAAGTAGGTGAAAGGTACTCCTGGCAATTGGTCAGTGAGAATGTGGCACAAGGAGCACTATTGCAGATAACAGTTAGAACTTCACATGCATGGTTTCTCCTCTAGAAAGGCCAATGCAAGAAGTTCGCTGGCCTGAAATCAGGAATTTCTTTGTTCCATTTCTAAGTTTACTCCATGCAAGAGCCAGAAGAGTGAAAATAGCAGGAAGTTAAAGCACAGCCCAGAAACTGTCCCTTTGTGAACATAGCAAAGGAGCTAGTTGCAGCAGGAATGACTGACATAAACCCCCCCAGCAGACAAATCAAACATTAGTATGAAAATATTGTCCTCTTGGTAGGACACAGTTGTGAAACAAAAGGAACAGGGACACAGCAAAACTGCCAAAGTCCACACACACTTGCTCCCACTCACGCCTCAGTGGAACATGCAACAACGGTGACTTGGAACGCTAGCGTGAACCAGGCAGCAGTGCAGGAAAAGACCAGGATGGTACACATTGCATTTCCCCATTCCAGTGTTCTCCATTGTAGTTTAACAAACACTTTCCCTCACACAGACAAACCTCATCCTTACCATTGATACCCAGTTTCTACCAGCTACAGCACATTAACTACTTCTTGGCTCCAAGATTCATACAGAATGACCTGCTAAGTGAAGCTATTTTTCTATCCCCGCTCTGTATGGTCTTTTCACTGGTCCTTGACAACACACACACACACACACTCATGACTGGTCCCTGAACACACAGGCTTCATACAGACACACACATATATAAATACATGTTTATTTTTGGAACTGCATGGGCTCATTGTAGTTTTTAAATATACTGAAGGAAAGCAAAGACACTACAAAGATGCTCAAAGACTACCTTTGTAGAGCGACAGCCTTCCAGAAACACAGCCAATGACATGTCTTCTTATGTCACAGCAGATGAGATGTTTCCCTCTTGCCCCTTGTCTGAATGAAGGGCTGCACCCTAAAGGCTTCTGCCCTGCTAACAACTTCACATGACGATGCAATTCTTTGAGAAGCCATCAAGAATAGATGGTGATGACCTCACTTCCCCCCCCTCGAACCAAAAGGACTCGCTCAAGACCCTCGGTCAGCACCTCCAGGAACTCCATGTCTAAGAGAGCGTCAAAGAAAATGTAACGTAATGCATGTCCCTCTATTCCACTGTCACTGGTTCACAAAGCCCTTCACACACATTTTAAAAGAGGGAATGAAACTAACAGGTTTTATGTCGCTTTGCGGAAAAGCATCTGGCTAAATCAATAATGTTTTTACAGATGACTCTACGTTAATGGTTGGGTTCCAGTAGTTTCAGCTACATCGTGTCAGTGTTTCATCGCTAAACTTCCCCTTGAACAAGCACACCAGTCGCTGCATTTGTAAAGAACAAGACAGCAGAATGAAGGATACAGTTCTCATCGCCTTCTGGGTTCTTTGGTGGTCCCGGCATGTTCAGCAGTACCAGTCGAGCATCGTGAGATTTGTTCACGATGACTTCATTAAGCTTGACTGCTGTGTGCATGCGCCGCACGTTGGAATGGTCCCTGCAACGGCCACAACCATGGTACTGCATCTCAACTGCAGGAAAGCCCATCTCGCTATGGCTGCAAGCAGAGCTGATAACAGTGCAACTCACGGTCTGATGCTCAGCATGTCCCGGAACCCTTCAGGAGTATTGCTGCCAGACTGGGCGCGAACTTGTAACGCCTTCTCCTTAGTCCAAGTCATATGTACGCGGCGATGCTCTGAAGATCCTCCGCTCCCGATTCTCTCCATTCCAGCATCGGTGTCGTCATCATCATCAGAACCGATGCTGGTCAGACGCAGCATGGAGTTTCTGTCCTTTACCAGCTGAGCCTGAGAGCGAGACTAATAATAACACCACTAGTCCTTCTGTCCTTCTCTCCCTCCCTCCCATTGAACACAACAGGCTTTCTCTTGCTCGGCCTCTCCCTTTCTCCCTCTAGGTGTACCTGGCTCCCTCTGCTGCTGAAATGGTTGTTGTTCACTCCCACTGCTCTGAATTCTGGACACATTAGTACCTATGAAACATAAACTGAATCATGACACTCCACATCAGAAGACATACAAGCTAGAGGTCTGGTAAGGCGTTATCACTACAAGAGATTCCTTAAAGGGACAACGAAGCCTGCAGGACACTACAACTACACTAGCTCATCTATTAGACTCCAATATACAGCTGCGCACTAGTTTTCACTGCCCTCCTCCCAACTTACGTCATCAAAGCTCCAACGAACTCGCTACGGACAGACAAACCGGGAACCCGAGTGAAACCAGAGCTCAACATAGTGTTCACACAAATCCCACCCACGTGCAAAGTCACTCACCTCTTTCTCTCTATCGGACTTGGAGAGCCTCATCTGCTGGAGCATCTGTGATCTCTGCTCCATCATGAGCGTGCGCTCGTAAGTGTAGGCACTGATATCGCTGTCATGCTATGAATCCATACAAATATGGCACCAACAGAAAGGTCCATTGAGAAGAAGTTGCATAGGGAGGAAAAGTGGTGGGAAAATTCAAGGTCAGGAAGTGATAATGTAACATGTAAATGCAGTAAGAATTACATGTGCTGCTGTAATAACACCAAAATCAGGAACAAAGCAGAGCTGAGGAAAAACTTACCATCTCCACAACCTCCACTTCAGCATCAATACGCAGATGGTACAGAAAAGTGGCCAGATCTTTCTTCATCTGGATGGAATTGTCTTCCATCTGGGCGACTGTGAAGATCCGCATGCCACACTTCTTCCACACCTAGGGAACCAGAGCAGTAGGTATGCTCTCATACACTGAGACACACACACACACACACACACACACACACACACACACACACACACACACACACACACACAGAGGCCTACAGGCAACAAGTTAATTCACATGCTGACCTTATGTTGCCGAAGGAGGAAGGGGAGCAGCATGAGCATTCCTCCATCATGGACAATCCACCAGACATCAATGGTGCCATCAGTGCAAGGCTCGCTGTTCGTTGGAAACAGGGAGATATTCTTGGGCACCAGCAGCGCCAGATGAGCTGTTGTGGTTACACGTACCGTGTCTACCGCAGAGACAGGGTACACCGTTACTTGCAGATCCTAACAGGCATGTAACACTTCCACACTGTCCTCCCCCTTCTTCCTCACTCACTGATGAAGGTCTTCCAGGATTGTGGGTCTTCACTCTGCCGCCACGCGTGTGGCCAGCCCATCACCACAGTGTTGGGGCGCATACCGCCAAGACCACTGGACTGGATCATGTGATTGATGCCCTCTCGTGGTTTCTGGGCCACGATGCATTGGTAGAAGCCTTTAACGCGCTCCTTCTCCATCAGATGCTTAAGTGTCTGGGGTAGAAAGGGAATGAGATGCAGGGGGCTGGTAGACCAGCTGACAGATTTAGCACATACAACTGAGTGTGTATCTGCGAAACGCCATGTGTGCAGTCTTTGTGCACAGAAAAAGAGGACACCTGCTCAGCTGCCATCGCGTCTCCATAACTGTGGAGAAAGTTTCCAGGGATGACAGTGCCCACGATGGTGAGGCCTTTCCCAGCTTTCAGCTGAGAGGCAAAGGTGAGAAGACGTGGCGACTTTACATGAGCATCTTCATCTAGCTTCAGCAGCACCAGCAACTGGGGCCTGCAAGGGGCACCACGGGGGGAACGGGCATAAAGAGAAGTAAGGTACAGGTAGGGCAGCACAGAGGATTCAGAGGACTGCAATATGCAGTACAGAGGATTCAACTTTTGGGCTGTAGTGCAGAGTTGTGCTCAGTGTTTCTGAAATGATTGATAAGTGTGAGAGCATAAAAATGGGTACGTTAGAACACGTATGCACACCTCCAGTTCTTGGTGTGTGGGGGTCCCTCTTCCAGTCTCAGGAGGGCGTATCGAGCTGCACTGAGAGACAAACCTCTGATCCCATCCCCCCATTCCTTCTCTGCCCTGTAAGACAGATACATAATAACTCTTAAACAAGTCACTGCACACACACGCCTATAAATTCAACCCAGACTTTTGTGCAAAAAACACACAATTCATACATGGCCAAACAGTATTCGCAGTTACAAAAAATAAATAGGTATTTAGCTTACAAAGTTATGGAATAAATAAATATGAATAAATATATTGTAAATTAATTCTCAATTTCAGGAAATATCTGGGGGGGGATTACTATCAGAAAAAATTACAATAAAAAGTCGGACACACAAAGTCAGACTCTAAACCGTCTCCATGGTGACCTACCCATGATACTCAATGTACTTGTAGATCATGCCAGCAATCACCATGGCAACAATAGCGTAGTACCACGACGATATGAACATCAGGGCAAGGCATATCGTCATGCCCAAAAAGGAGAGTGTCCTGCAGAAAGAAAACATTTAGAGTTATCACTTATGTGTGTAGTAAGAACACTAGCAGTGTGATGATTTGTGTCAGAGAGTACTGTATGTCAGTACCAGTGGTAGTACGAGAAGCGAGGTCTCCAGTTGGGTGTCCTCAGCAGTGTTTGTACAGCACAGGCCAGGTTCACAAACAGATAACACATTAGGAAGAACCTAGAGAGAGAGTGAGGGGGCGAGGAGAAGTAGGTGTTACACACGCACACACACACAAAAAAACAAACACACACAAATGCATCAGCATACAATCCTAAACACTCACATGGACAGAATTGGGGCCACAAGGTCCAGCGACGCAATAAGGATCCCCAGCTCAGCAATTAGAGCCGTCAAAAGTAGAGCCCAGGTAGGTTCGCCATTAGCCTTTCCGTGGCCAAACACCTGGTAGACAGCAGTGTGTTGGAATAGTGTACACACATACACACTTTCAGATGATCCTTTCAGAAGTGGACTTGTGCCTCACCCTCAGAAAAGGAATGATGTTGTCCTTAGCGATGGCCTGCAGCAGGCGAGGTGCACCAGTGAGTGACTGAAGGCCAGCGCCACAAGTTGAAAAGAAGGAGCCAATGACAATAACCCAAGGGGAGGGCCAGGAGAGGGTGCCCACCACCAAGTTTCCCTGAACTGAATCCCCAAACCTGCAAGGACATTAATTTCTAAATCACAATTACATCCAGTCACTCCCGATAACAAAAAGTAAAACATGGGCAAAAAATGCACTAAGTACATGATTACATTATATGCCAATATAAATATATACATATGACAAGAATGTACTGACTTGTCTCTGAGGACGACCCCTTCGATGCAGGCTCCAAACAGAACCACATTGCTTAGGTCTGACTCCAGGGTTAAGGATCACAATCAAATAACTCAACAACAATACAATTACACAGAGAAAATTGCCTCAGGTCTGGAAGCAGGGGTGACAAAGGAGGACACGGGACAACAGACAGCATGAGGAAATGTGCACAAGACAAGGATACAGACAAGGGATGTGGTGAGGATGGCCAGTATGGTACCGACAGGGATGGAGCGCTGGGCGTCCTTCAGGTCCCCGGACCTATTGGATCCGGCCATAATTCCTGCAAGACACAGAGATGAAGCGAAGGAGAGTGCTGGGGTGTTACTGCAGTTCTCCTGTTTAAAGGAGTGCTCTGACTCTGCTAGCACAGGGCTCACTTACTTTGAAATCTGACATAAGCAAGAACTTCATTACACTGTAGGTCAAACAGTTTCAACCAGGAAAAATGTTTGAATTCAACTGTAATACCGTAAAACAGTGTTGACAAAAAGAATTGAAATGAATAAAAGTTCATTAATGCATGTGTAACTTTTGTTGATATTGATTCAAAGCTTTATTTATCCTGGGTGAATGTAAACATCCCAGACAACACTAAGAAAATACAACCAGGCTACAAACAGAAATGCTGCCTACAATCAGGGTAAAACAAAAGTACTTTCTTGCTACAGGATAAAACGGGGAAGGAGAAGGGGGTACCTGTGACAGAAGGAAAGAATATGCCAACCAACAGCGTAAAGGATGTGGTTATATCAGCAAAGACGTAGAGATGCCGACTGGACGGCGAGTGAGGAATGTTGGGGGACGGGAGGGACTGCTTCTCAATCACCTCCCCTTTGCTGAGATAAGAACTCCATAGGTTTTCTGAAACAATGCAAGGAGAAGAGGGGAATGGGTGGAGATTTTTGCTTTTAAACACATGCTGAGTTATCAGTAACATACACGGGGTACTTCACACCTAGGGTTTTCCCAAGAGTTCAGACTCTGCATTTCCACAAACCTAAAATCCCTTCGTGTCAAACATATTCCCTTACTCAGCAAATAAAGATGTCGAAATGCATCTCTCAAGTGCTGTGTGTGTGTGTTCAAAGCTCAGCTACTTGCTTTGGGCCAATGTGGAAATGAAACTTGCAGCTCTTATATTCATGTGACTTGCTGCCTTTCTGAAAGGATTTCATCTCAAACATTAAAATGTCCCTCCCAGACAGGACAGGAAAAATGTAATCCACACTACCTTACATTTATTCATGTAGCTGATGCTTCTCTCCAAAATGACTTACATTGTAAGTAGCTTAACAATGTTTTACCCATTTATACAGCTGAGAATTTTACTGGAGCCATTTTAACGCAAGTACCTTGCTCAAGGGTACTACAGCTGGATGGTCCAAAGGCAGCAACTCTAACAACTATGCTACCAGGGACCTATAAGGGACTTACAATGTTAAGCTACTTTAAAAAAAATTCAAGGGCAAACACACCAATTTAAAAGTGTTGAGTACAAGTCTAAGCAGTTTACTATAATAATTTGTAGTAAATTTTGAGAAAAGAAAATCTGAGGTACCAGAAACAGTATATTTTAAAAGAACTAGGAAATGAGTACTATTCAAACACTATAAAGATCTCCATCGTGGCATCCTTTCCGCACCCTTCCTCGTATGACTGCCGTGCCTGGGGTACCTGTGATAATGCCACTGGACAGGCCCGGGATGCCAGGAATCTGGGTCACGTTGCTTTGATCAAAGTACTCATCGCAGGAGGCATTAGGTTCCGGCCCCTGGCAGAAGTGGGTCCAAAGTTTGGTCGTCACCTCTGTAGGCTCTGGGGACGCTGCATTCGCTGTCACGTTGGCCTCCTCATTTGCCGGCATCACCACCGTCACCATTTTAGCACAGTGTCCGTCACCAAGCGCATGCGTCGGCAAAGTGCGGTTTCCCAGCATGCACACTCTGGGAGGGCCGGTGGATCGAACACCAGCGGGAGACATGGGAGTAAATCCATATTTTCATGTCAACAACATAAGTTCCAAATAAATGTATCTGTCAGTCAACTTTCATTGTATTAAAATCTAGATAATGATGTTCAAAGTGTTCATCTGACTCACGGGAAGGTGGGTGGACTGAAGGCGGAAACCAGAGCACCAGTGTAGATGGACAAAATGGACACGATAACGCAGGCCAGGAAGATGGACGCCAGCTTGTTGACATACTTGACACCCACAAAGACGAGGGTGGACATAAGTAGAAGGAAGATGGATCCATACACGCGCATATTATTTAGCATGGCCGCCCCATCTCCATCCTCGTTATTTGAGCGAAATATTGCTGCTTCCGGTACGATGTACATCTGGTGGGAGTGGGGCACGGAAAGGGGGGAAAAAAAAGGAAGGGAAGGAAAGCAAGTAAAAACAGGAATACAGGGAGATGGAAGAACAGAAAGCTATTAGTTTTTGTGTCATTGGTAGTCACCCATGACTGACATTCACTGTTCACTGGTGATGTGTTGCACTTTATTATGTATGGAAGAAAATGGGTCTTTCACAAAGTGAGGGAGAAAGCGTGCTATGGGTGTAAAGTGTGGGCATTGGGGGGGGGGGGGGGGGGTGCAGACAGAGGCTAAAAGACACAGAGGATGGACTTGTAGCAGAAGTTAGAACAGCACCAATTAGAGGGGATCAGGGGGTCATTGATGCATGACAAGGAGTCAGTAAGAAAAAAAACAGTACACTAATAACTTCACGGTATGTGAAATGTCTGAGGACAGAGTGCAGGAGCTGAATTCTAACACCAGTGACATCAGTCAGGTGGCAAACATGATTGTGATGATCATGATGATGATGGTGATGCAGGCAAAGGCTCTCCCACCAGAAGGATCTCGATGGCGCCCAGGATGTACATGGCCGAGGCGAAGGTGGTGCCCAGGTAGAAGCACAGCCCCACCGCCCCCCCAAATTCTGGGCCCAAGGAGCGAGAGATCATGAAGTAGGACCCCCCCGCTGGACAGACAGAAAGGTTGGGGGAGAAACAGAAGGGACACAGGAAACACAGAAGAGAAAACCACAGCAAGGGAGGATCACAAACAACAAAAGATGATAGAGAAGGATTTAGCGATGAAGGGTCAGAAGTGGTACAAGAGGGTTCAGGGGAGGAGAGTTAAAAAAAAAAAAAAAAAAAAAAAATGGCCGTTAGTGTCATTACATGAGACATTGAAAGAAAGAAAGACCAAACAGTCAGCTGATGGCAGTGTTTATGTAGCCTGAGCAGCCTCTCACTATAGTGCTGCATCTCCACGCAGTAATACACCTGTTGTGCAGCATCCGCAGGTAGTTAAGCTGCATTCATGTCACTGCGGTTGGTAGTATGTATTGCTGCAGCCCCTACACACAGTAACAGTACTGGTGCTGACAGAGATATAATTGTGTTGAAAAGTGACACACTACATTAGTCAATATACAGAAACAAAAAAATACAAAGAGAAACAGAATGCTCTTTATAGTATACTCTAGTGTTGATATGTACACGAACTCATGGTGGTAGAAGTGAACAACTCAGCTGTTTCTTTTTTTTTTTTTTTTTTTTTTTTAAAAAAAAACAAACACCAGCTAAAAAAATGCAATGTTCCAGGCAGGATTTTTAATCTGCTGGTACGTGACCATGCAGAAAAGGGAGAGATACGGTGATGGAAAGGGTCCATGCACACCGACATGCCAGCTAGCATAGTTTGTACTCCGAGAACAAAACGTAAAATAGAAAAATACACACCAGGTACCACGCCGTTGGTAGCTATTGCACTCATTGAGATGGCTGTCAACATGGTCTGAAAAGTAGAAGGGCATTTCTGTCATGTGGCAAAATGATTGATGACTTTAAGAATACTGAATGTTCCTGCGCATTGGAATGAGAAGAAAAACTTCAATCTACATAAAAATGCAAGAGGTGCATGTCCGTACCAGAGTGTGACTAATAACACAGGGAGTTCAGGATGATGGTGTGTGAACATATCCATTTCTACACCTTATGACTGTGCAAACACTTGTAAGGACAGAATACTTACACAGCAGCAGCAGATGAAGACAATGCAGAGCGCTTGCAGTACCCCTGCCGTTCCCACTACCCAGGTGAGCCGCAGGAACAATATCACCCCGAAAATATTCTGCAGACACGGCAGGTAGACGCCCATGAAGGTGCCCATCTGAGGAGACTAAGGGAGACGAAGGGCATCAGAGCGACCGGGGGCAGTTAGGGACATGAACACAATTCATTGTGGGAAAGCTGAACTGGGAAGTTGTAAAAAAGGGTGCAGAACATGACAGATCAACAACCTTGCTGGCCTTTCTCTTCTCGCCAATGCTCTCAGCCTCTTCATGCTCTTTAGCCCCTTGCGTCAAGTTGGTGTAGTTGGCCAAGCGACTGAGCAGCAAGGACACTTTAGGCCGAGTGTCCATCTCCTCCTGGGAAAAGGAGCAAGAGACAGCTAGAAGAGCACCCTCGCAGAAACTGGAACAAGGTTAACGAGTCCAGGGTTCAGTGAGATGGGGCTAGTACAGTAAAGATACCACAGAAGCAGTATTGCGTTGTGTATGCTGAATCAATATTTACTGCAGAACACTAGCGAGTGCCAAACAGTAACGATACCGCACTGACCTCAAACAAAGCCAAGTTCCGGTCATAGAAGTCATCATCGTCCACACCGTGAGTATTATTGATGTAGACACCGGATAGTTTTCCATGGCCGTCTGTGGAGAGGGAGTCAGTGTAGATTGTTCATTGATCATTCTTATTTTATGGATATTCATTTACAATTATATTATCAGAAGGTATCACTTAAGTTCTGAGTAGTGTATACTGTTTGCCAGTTCTATAGTTTTTATTGATTTACACGACTGCATACTTCTCTCATGTTGCAAGGATATACATTTTCACATGCTACATAATGGCCAGACCAACAAAGTAACACTGACATGTGCTGGGCTGCACAGGGCAATATATAGTCAAATATTATTCTGGACTTCCTTAGCAGAAAGTGTTATCTGAAATAACCTTCATAGTTCCTGAGTTAGTTTGCTGTCAGAGCAAATGTGTATTTACTGAAGTACTTACAGCACTTCTGAAGGTTACACCAGTGGTGCCACCCAAGCAAGTTTTTTGTCATGATGACACTTCCTCAACCACCACTGCACAGACTATTGTACTGGAAACCGCTGAAATTTACACTGAATAAAAAATTGCATTTGCCTGCATATGTCAGAAAAAAATATCTTCTTTTTACCAAATCATTTCAGGCTCTGGAGTCACACCCTTTAGGTACTCAGCACATTAGCCAGATCACAGCCAGGCCACCTGTCAGGGTTAGCCAAATCATGATGGAGCTGCTCACTAGAGTTCTCCACAGTACAGTCTGAATTTCCACTTCATGGTGGCACCTTAAACTTCCTGCTCTTCCTGCAGAACCACAGTCAGCATTTAAGCTCCATGACCTACACTGCATCACAAAGTGCCGCACTCAACAGCCACACACCAATACCCTCACAAGTTCCAAAAAGCACAGAAATGCAGAAGTTACACTGCAGTGATGCTACAAATAGCCCAGTATGCCTCCCACTGCTTTCATTAACCCTAACATTCCTTGACACAGTTGTATGTAACACAATCCTTTACTAATGTGCTACACAGAACACTACACCTTTGTTACCTTCCCTGTATGCGTTTCTCATCCTGGTATTCCAACACCTACTTGTCAAAATATTTTCAGCAGAGCTTAGCTACAGCAGGCCTTTTTAGGATTTTTTACAAAAGTTCTGCCTTTCACTTGCTCCAGTATCCTGTTACTGTGTCTGGGTCACTTTTCCAGGTATTTACTGACGCAGCATTACATGGGAACCTACAGTCAGCATCCCTAGTACAACATTACATGAATCAGTTAGGTCCACAGGATGTGCTGGTGTGTGAGATACTGCTCAAATAGGTATTAAACAGCTATAAGTTAAATAAATTTAAAAATTTGTTGCTTTCCTGCAGCAAAACCAAGAGGAATCACTGAGCCCCACATTCTATTATTGTGGCCTTAACTTCTTTAACTGATTCTCAGGTGTCACTCTCACCTTGCTCGACATTACTGCGGTCTGGTGTATCAGCTCCTGTGGTCCCAGCGGAGGTGGTGAGGGCGCCGCTTGCCTCGCTTGGAGGCTCGCTGCGATTCACGCTCTCCCGGGAACCGAAACGCACGCGGCCGCTCGATCTGGAACTGATGTCCGGCGACGTGTCCGACAGGCCAGGGACGTCCTCTGCTTTGGTTGGCGTCACGGTGAACCGCACCGATGCCATTGTTCACGCCTCTGTGTGTGTGTTTGGAGTATTTGGCTTTGCAGTTATTCTCAGGCTAATGTGAAGATGCCTGCAGACAGATCGCTACACAAGGACTTATGTTTCCCCATTTTTGCTGAATAAACTGAAAATACTTTCTACTTCTAAGAGTCTGAGCTCTGTTTTTGGATGAGATTTTATTATTTTAAGCTGCAGTTCCTTTGATTCGGTTTAAATGAGACTGCAGCTGGGAGAAAAAAAATTCCAAAAAGTGTAACAAATGTGTTTTACACTTAAAACATTTGTCTTCTGTGCTTTACTTTTCTAATGTATCGTTTGCCAATATCCAGTGTATTATAGTTGGGCTAGTGATGTCACTTGTGTAACATATTATATTGATCAATTTAAGAAGACAAGACAGAATAAATCAATAGTAAAACACAACCAACTGAATGAGTAAGCTCCTTCTTAACAGTATGCTTAATATCAAATCAGTGGCACTAATGTAAGGAGTACAGCAGTATTTACTTATGATCTAATCTGGCAAATTAAAACTACAGAAAAATTGAAATGTCCTCTATGAGGGAATATCAACAACAAACAATTCTATGGATTAAAGTATCTGCACAATCACCGATTATTCAGGATACTATGTTTATGCATATGTGAATGTTAGGGATGGGAGAGAAAATGGGATAAAAAAAAGAACATTAATGGAACTTATTCCAAAATCCTAATTATAACCATGCCAAACTCATTACACTAATCACAAAATTACAAAAGAATGATGACTTTATTTAAATGTACAAAACAGCACAATTCCTGGCTTCCCCTTGTAGGACCACATACTAAATGTCTTACATTGGTTATCAGTCACAATCAGGGATATATTGACAGATATAGGGGACAACAACAAAAAATATTAGAAATAGTGCTCAGAGGACAAACAAGAGCACAAAAGCCTTGCTTGAATACAGCAAGAGACATATTCCACCCTTCTTTATTAACTCTATGGTCAGAATAAATGCAGCATTACTTTTAATATATATTTAATAAGGGGTGGGTCTGGGATGCCAGATCTCGCCATTGAGCCTTCTGGAGGTGTCGTGGGCTCAATTCCATGAAACATCAAAGAAGGAAGGTGCCCATTTGACAACCCCAGGGAAGTGCTTGCAGAGGCTCCCAGTGAGGAGGGTAATACCTGTCCATGATTTTTAGGTGAAGGGAGATAATCTGAGGATGGGCTGGTAGCATATAGGGTTTGAGGAGGGATGGAGTAGTGATGGCATGGTTGTGTTGGGTCCAGCCCCCTTAATTTTAGCACAAGGGTTTGAACATTGTTCCGTGTATTACTGCATGACTCAAAGACTCCACTATTACTATTATTGCTCAGCTAACACTTCTATCCAAAATGACTGACACGTGACAATGTGTGCATATAGACAAACACACACCCATATACAGCAGAACTGTAGAATTACTGCAGTCAGTTTGGGATAAGTGCCTTTCTGAAGGCTACTACATTATGAGGGTGGTTTGAACCTTCAGGTTACAAATACATCCTTAACTACGTGCTGCAGACATCAGACCACTAACAGTGCTGGTGACCCGTGAGCTAAAGCTGTGCAGCGTCTGCATGCCAGCTTATTATTATTATTATTCCTCTTCCTTATCTCATTTGTCCAAGGTGACTTTCAATGTTAGGTACACAGATAGGATAGGGTTATGCCCATACAGCAGCAGGGTCTTGATACTGGATCTATGCAGGGGAAGTACCGTGCTCAGCGGTACCACGGCAGGAGGCGGGATTAGAACCCAGGACCCTCACTGGCAATGATGTCACAGCTGTATCAACTACAACATGAGTCGCTGTCGCTGGCCGTGGTGGTAACCAGGGCAGCATAGCGGTGCTGCGCTGCATGTGGCTCTGCAACAGCCCGAGATACACCTGCAGTAATTTTAAGTAAATCGAAGTAAAACGAGGTGAAGCCGCCTGCGTTTACGGGACACACGTCACCGACAAACCGAGAGGCTGAGCGGTTCACACTCGCGGTGTCGGAGAACACACAGGTGGAAAGACTCAGCCTGGAGGCAGGAGGAGGAAAGAAAGAAAGCGGGCGAAGCTGCGGATCATCATGATGATCGACATGTTGATCATGTTCGGCTCGTACGGCGAGACCGACAAGCTAACGGCTAACAGCTAGTACTAGTAGTCCTTCACACAGCGGAGTGTCAGGAGGACGCCGGGGTGTGCGAGCGAGAAGTGTCGCAGCGTCCCACACACACCAGCCATTAACCCAATTAGCGGGGCTGTGTATCCGAGCTCGGCCGGCCGGCCCGCTCCGTCCCCTACAGCCCATCTCCGTCATTGTTATAACGGCGGAAAGCGACCAAACACGTCGACACGCGTTACTAGACGCGCGCACAAAGGCAAAGCTGTGCGCTCGTGCACTGCAGTTCACTTGTTGGGCGCCAAAAGCGCGTGGAACCGCCTTCCAAACCGGTATTTAATTATTCTTCGCCATACAATAATATTAACTATACTTATTATACGAAGAAATATACTGTGTACCTGACCCAAACCGCCGGTTCTGTGTTTGAACAGTTTCATAGTCTACTCACTCTCATGATTATAATCATGACTATGACAACTCTCGCGCACAGGTTAAGCCGTCACACATGTGACATGGTTACAGTAAACAACTATGTAGAAATGTCAAAATGTATATTTACCCAGTGACTTGAGTCAGCGCCACATTCGCCTCGTTTCTGCCGTTTTTGTGAAACTGCAGTGAATTGTATCACATCCACCTTTTCGCAGCCACAGTTAGCCTGACGTGCACTTTGCGCGAGAAGGACGCTGCGTGCGCGCCCCCGCGGAGCCTACCGTTCAGTATTTCCCCGCCTCTCCCTCGTGTTCGGTGAGGCACATGCGCACTGAGCGCAACTCACCCTGGTCAATGTAGTGCACGGCCCTCCATTTTTCAACGACCCCCCCATTTCATCCACAAGAAGTGTTTTAGTAAGAACTTGGGATTCGCAATGATTGTTGTAGTTCATGTTAGATTTACTTTTTCTATTCAAATTTTTGATGCTTGATTGTCCAAACTGACTTACTTTAGCCACTTATACAGCAGAGTAATTTAGGTCAAGAACCTTGCTCAGGAGCATTACAGCAAAGGGCTGATTACAACCTGGATACTTTGTGCGCAAGACAGCAACTTTAACCACTATGCCACCTACTGACCCTTCTTGATTCACAGCAAGAAAGAGGCCAAATCCATTATTTCAACAGTCTTTATGATAAGACTCCAGAGCAATTCTGTGAATATAAACATCTGCAGCAAATTTCAAGCCACTCTTCACAATTTTCCATTCAAACAAGTACTACAGAGTTGGTACATGAGCAGTAAAACCATCATCCATCACAAAGTCAGTAAATAAAGCACTTGGGGGTTTTTTTCCCCCCCGTAAGTTAGCAGAACACACATCTTTATTTTAACAAACACATTTCAAAGTTACTTTTAACATGTGGCATAACTGAAGAACAGTAAAAACAAAATCAGTTCTAGGCCGTCGCATGATCTCTCTTTTTCCGTTTCTCAGAATGACGAAAGGTATTTTTCGGGGTCAGGGGTCAAATGGCGCCAAAGGTGTCAAGGCAGCATTACGGAAGAGACGAAAGGCCGAAGGATGAGGGCTCCACCGGCGTTTTGAGCGACAGCAGACATTACAGCACTGGCCTGGGCTGCTGGGTGAGGAGCAGTCCAAAGCGCTTCTTCACCGTCACTCTGTGCCTGGAGAACTTGTCATCTGGGGAAAAGCGGGCCGGATGAGCTGAGCTGGTGGGCTGACCTGAGGGGTCAAATTTCTGCAAAGAGTTTTAAAACATTGGTTAAGAGTTTTCTCATGCAGCCATAAGGAATGCCAATGATACCAGCATTTTCATATACTACTTACACTAAGTGCATATTATTGTCATGACATTTCCACACTTGTCTGTATTACTATTAGAATGGTATTTGAATTTTTTAACTGTCATGGTGGTCATGAAAACATACCACCTGAAAAGGTCACCTGGTTCACATGTGTGGATGCATTTACATTTAAAGGCAAACATTTCAAGCGGACAGGGTAAGCTTAACAGCCCACTGTGTGTGTGAGAGTGTATTATGTTCTCCTGTAGTGAATTAATGTACAATATTTACTGTAGTCCATCTAACACTGTAAATCACTTTGGATAAAGGTGATACCAGAGAGACCATTGGGAGAGTCAGGGCTTTACCTATAGGCTATGGGACTGGATACAAAAGTAAACTTTTTTTAAATTTTTTTTTTTTTTTTTTTGCATTTATTCATTTATCTGACACTTCTCCCTCAAAGTGACTGGCAATATTAAGGTACTTGTTATTTACCCATTTACAGCTAGGTAATTTTTTACTGGAGTAATTCAAGGTAAGTACCTTGCTCAAGCAAGGGTACAGCCAGAGGTAAGAATCGAACCTGCGATCTGGGTCCAAAGCAGCATCTTTAACCACTTGTTACCGGCTGTGATATGAATTCCCCCCCCCCCCATGTGACCCAGCCCAGGACACAAAATGAAAATTATCATGAGCTCTGTGAACGTATGGATTTCAACTGATCATTCCTGTAAAGCAGTAACATCCAACACAAACAGTCAATCCCTCTAAATATGAATTTATACAGTGCCAGTTGTATAAAACATTCATAATAAGTAACTTTGTGGCCTTTTACGACAACGCAAACTGAACTGTCGCGAGGAATCAATCGCCCAGGCAGAGTCAGACAGCGTATGAATTTCATACTTTTAACACCAATGCCATGGACGGCTACACGCAGCAAATTGAAATTAAAACAAGTATTTCTCAACGGGAAAACTGTTTATCATCATAGCGAGCAACTGCACACAAAATAAAGACATTTTTCGGAATCTTTTACCTTAAGAGTGTACACCCTCTCCCCGTTCTCGTTCAGGTAAAACTGCAGAAACATGATGATGGCGGCCAACCAACGTCTCAGATATATTCGAGGATTCCAAGAACTGACTTCAGACACACAGCCGTGCCTGAATGTATAAATTTTTTTTTGTAAAAAGTCTTATAAACCCCCAAAGCGGTGAATCTGACTGATAAAACACACAAATCCGCCGAGATGTTTCACGTGCACAACGCGTGTCCTGGAATCGCCGCCTGCGCAAACTGCTCACTGCACTTCCGCCACGCAAGAACGCTCGCGCGCTGCATGCTGGGAAATGGAGTTCACCGCTTCCGTTCCCATGGATTCCAGCCGCTTGCGGTCCTTTTTGTTCAAACCCAGTAACGTCAAAACTCATAACTGTCATGATACACTGTTTCGCCAATTTACACATACACTCCATTTATTGAGAATTATAATTGTGGAGGTCGAAATAAGCTATAATCAGGTTTACATTTTAAATGAAACCAAATAACTGTAAGATTGAATACAATTTTCAAGAAAGTAGCTACATAATACGACACTAGGAATTAAAACAAGTTCAAATACAATAAAAATACTATTGTCAAATGTGAATGAAAATACGAGAGTAAATCTAAAAGATTTTTTTAAATCATCCTGTCCCCTGTAGCGTCTTTTGCGGATACTTTTATACATTTTAAAGGCCACGTTTATTATTATTTTAAATATACAACATATTAAATGGTTATTGAATAATTGTATAATTACCACCATTTCATAATTTAAATTTTACTGTGTACAGAGTGATGAGTGTATATTAAATGTGTTGCTCCTCTTCTCCACAATCAACAGAGAAAGTCAGTTCAGGAGGCAGCAGGTGGCGCAGTGGTTTGAGCTTCTGGCTTTTAACTCGAGGACGAGCATTTCAATACCCACTACTGCTGCAGTAGCCTTGAATTTGACAGCTAATTACCTTCATTATTTATTAACTGATTAAATATTGCAATAAGTAGCTCAATATTCTGTATTAAAAAAAAAAAAACTTTATACTGTAAGACATGCAGGACAAAAGCTTCAGCTGAAGAAAAAAAAAAAAACCACAACATTCTAAATTGATGAACACAGTTGGGATGAGAAGTTTGTAAATCCAACCCCTCGGTGTCCCGTGATCTATTCATGGGATAAGTTCGAAAAAAAAACCTCAGGTAAACAATAATAAACTACAAATTTGTTGTAGGACTTATTTCACATTTTGTGTTCCACAACCCATCCTGGAAGCACAGAGCACAAGGGAGGGAACATTGTGGGTGGTGGCTTTTCATTCTGTATTTTTTTTAACTGAAGTAACGTGCATCATTCATCAGCATCTGCGTACATCTGTGCAAACAGCTTTTATAAATGAAAAACATGCTGTAGGACATTTTAATAACTTTTTTTACATCAGAATGAAAACTGAATATGGAAGGAAACCAGAGCACCCAGGGTGAACATGCAAAGTTCACACAGACTGAGCTGGATTCGAAGCTACTGTGGCCTGAGTTGAAGGAAGGTGGTTCCACACTCCTCTTCTGTTTGGGTGTTCTTTACTGCCTGCTATAGGCTGGACATGGAAATGCAGGTGACATTTACTCTAACAAAAATGTTTGAGCACATACAAGTGAATAAAATACAATTAAAACAAAGTGTATATATAAAAATCCATCTCATGTGTCTGTAACATGGGGGCACGTGTAAACGTATTGTACATGTAATAAAGTCACACTCTGTTGCAGCAGGATGGAGGACTCATGTTCTAGGCCCTGTCTGAAGCTATCCTCATGATGGACTTGATATTTCCCATATTAGTAATGAAGTCTGAATCTTCTCAGCTGTCATCCTCTCCAGACACTGGAACCCATGCACTTTCCCACAGAGCATCAGGACACCATTTTCAGTACAGCCTCCCCCAAAGCTCTCCTAGGCCCATTCCAATGATGCATCTTCCATACCGCAACCAGAATTAGAACCCCTCCTGCAAGTTAGAGGCAATATAGACACAACTCTAGGAGACTTTCCAATAGCTGAGGGTTGGGAGGGGGGCACATCCCATAATTGCCTTTCCCCTGCAGAACAGACATGTCAAGTAAACTACAATATAGCACATACATGTCTTTGAATGATGCATTTCAGCCATATCCCACCCATCCAGCTACTACGCTGCACTAAGCTGGTATCATGTCCCTTTGGGACTCAAAGTCAGAAACTAGTTCCAGAATGGGCTACCAGCACATGTTCCAAATCACTGCCCAGAAATGCTGAAAAAGGATACACTTTCTCCACATAATTTACATTTTCAAGAAGACTTAACCAACAGCATGAACACCACTTATTTCTTGAGCATGTGGGTGGTGTTGCAGTCATATCTGCAAATGGTTCTCAACAGGTGAAGACTGAGCTCTTTCACAGACAGTCTGTTTAGTTTTACAGACTGTTTCCAGGCAGTGGTTTGGTTGTATTATACATATGAGGTTTCTTGCACAAACCCCATTTAAACATAGAACATTGAAACCTCATGCAGGTAAGATTCTCAGTCACCCAGATGTTCCCCAAACAATTCCAACACATAACTTGAACAATGCAAACAAGGAGAAACACCACTGCCAGCCTGGCTTTACAGTATAGTTAGATTACAATTTTCTTTCAACATATCAGGAAATCTGCGAACTCTGTTCTACTCTGATGGTCTGATCTCCATAAACAAGATCAGTAAATTCTGGAGTATTTTATTCATGCAGGATTCAATGCAAGTCAGGTACTCACCATCCTGTATAGGAACATGTAAAATCTTTTTGTATACAAATGTAGTGGCCCAACCAGGAAACCCTGGTAAAATGTGGGGCAGAGAAACACACTCCATCTCTAGGGTAGAGTCACTAACTGTGGAACCCTGGGATTCAACTGGCAGACCCCAGGATAGCTTAGAAAGCAGCCCTACTCTTTAGCCTCAGCTCTCTAGACACAGGCTTTATGTTTAATAAATCTGCTGCTGCAACCTGCTGTTACTTGCAGATTGGAAGAGTCCCAGTTAGAATCACCTGCATCATCCTCTGAAACTATTATTCATCCTACCATGTTGAAGGACACTACTGCTGTATAGATGTACGACAGTATGGCTAGAGTAGTCAGGAAGGAGAGCTGATGGGGTGGGTGGAACCAGGCAGCATTGGCACCTATCTGAACTTCCCTGCGCTGATGCACAGAGCTCCTGCTTCAACTTCCTAAAGTTGAAGACATGCGGAGGTGACTCTTCCCTTCCAATATTTGCTCTGGTTTAAGCCAGTTCCTGCACATCAGTTCCACACAGTACATCCCCTCTCATGACTTAGCCCACAGCCCACATTCATTATGCTCAAGAAAGGTACGAGTTCAGAAAGTCAGGACTGGGATACGCTTGCATTTTACTGTTCAACTAGAAACACTTTCCATCTCCCACCCTAAAGTCTAATATGAACAGCTCAAGGTTTAGGTTTGAATAAAATAACCATAAGAACTTCTGCCACTATACATGCCATGTCTTGCTCTACCATACCCAGAGGATATAACACAAAAACACCTACGGGACAAGATCAACACCAACACTACGGAGGAGGCCTACTAGTCACTGCAGAAGTTGGGACCCAGCATCTATCAGAGAGGCTAAGCTCCCCTTTTGACTGGACCACATTTATTGTCTAACCATCTTGAGACCCCCAGCAACATTGGGTGCTGAGACCCCCAGATGGATATAGAAGGAAAAGAGTAACTGATGGGAGCCCAAGTAAAAGCAATGGAGACATAGAAGGTGAAAGTCTACGCGCACACACACACACACGTCAGTGGTTGATGGATGTTCAAAACAGGACTTGTACAGATAACAGGTACATATGGGAAGTGTTTGATCTGGAGAAAGTGACCAGGCAGCAAACTGGGAAAGAATACAAAGACTGATTTTGTTCAGTTTATTTTACATTCTAGAAAAATGTTTAAAACTCTTATAAAATTAACTTTTATACACATTCATATACAACATAAAAAAAATAAAAATAACCCTGAAAACCCAGTCTTCCAGCATTTCATTGAAGGATACGGGGACATTGGGGTAAAAACACATTTTTGTAAATGCCTTCATTCACCGAAGTGGGCATCCATACATTCCTGAGTTTCACCCAAACAAACAAATATACTTAAAGTCTCATTAATATAAAATACTAAAAGGACAGATCAGGTCCACCGAGCCCATTGTTACAACATTAAAACAATCACGGTCCCAGGAACCCAGTCCTTTCAATCAGCTTTCTTACAATACACTTCTGTTCTGCTGTTGGTTGTATGGTTCTCGATCTTCTTGTTGTAAGAGAACTGTCCAATTTTGTTAGTGTTGAGGTAGTCGGTAAATAGTTTCCGATAGCAGGGGTGCTTTTTCAGTAACGTCTCCAGATCCTCTGTGGAAAAGGCAGCGATCTTCAGTCGTAACAATTTACTGCATTTGTACCCAACCGGTACTGCAGCCCCATGGAACCACGTCACAATCATACAGGGTCTCCATATAAAATTTACTCATTTAGCTGATGCTTTTCACCAAAGCAGCTTCTAATATTAAGGTTCTTAATTATTTACCCATTTATACAGCTGGGTAATTTTACTGGAGCAATTTTAGGGCAAGTACCTGCTGAAGGTGGGAATCAAACCTGCAACCTTTGGGTCTAAAGGCAGCAGCTCTAACCACTACATTACCAGCTGTCCTATAAGTTAGAGGCAGCTGAGACCCTACATTTATTACGGATTGGGAAGAAGTATTTGGTTGTAAGAGGAGGTGGGCTATAAAAACCTGGGTTCGAGTGCTCACCTTGCGTAGGCGGTCCAGCACCAGCCACCTCCAGGTACAGCGCAGCAACGTGGCGCTGAGAGAAGCCCAATAACGCAGAGAACAGGTCGCTCATCTCTTTCTCAGTCAAGCTGCCCTTTCCATCCCCATCAAAGAGCTGCAATAGAGCCAGTGATGTATTTCAGTCTAGTTGGCGTCAAAACACAAACACCTGATTCTACATGAACACAGGGCTCAGCATTTATTCTTGGGTTCATACCTGTCCTCTGGGCAATTTTTTTTTTATAAAAACCTGTCTCAAATAATGCCTGTATTCAATTTTGAAATATATCAAACAAAGTGTTTCTACCATTAATGCATCTCAGTAAACAGAACAAAGCTAAACAATCAGGGTGTTGGGTGAAAAGATCTGTTCAAAAAACCAGGAAAAAATGGAACCATTTTGCTTTATAGCAGAGAGGGGTTAAAAAAAGATGATGCAATTAGTAAGTTTCAGTATTATGATGATATTAATTCTGATGAAATATGATTATTTCCAACCTTAATTTATTGTCCACTTCTCTGATTCAACCTGTATGAAAAGTAAGCTACCTGTCCTGGAAAGTGAAGCAACAGTCAATGTCGAGCCTGTGTGCATCTGTGGTACTCACACTGAAGGAAAGATGAATGAGACTGTCCAGGTTCCAAACACCTGAGACTGCAGCCACGCTTAGAGCCAGCTGCCGGAGGTCCACCTGCTCATCCTGCAACACACGCGCGCCTCAAGAATTAATCTCCATTTTTGTTGTCACAGCTGAATTCAGTGCTCGCACCTGGGTTTGTGCTGCATGAGGCTGTCCTCATGTTGAGGACGCACGCACGCACGCACGCACCTCTCCCCTCAAGGGCCATGCTGTACCTTGGAATAGAGCCCACAGAGTTCCACAGCAGCTGCAACCTTCAGCTGCAACATTGAGCTCAGCTCCTGTGCACCGATGCACGTTTCCTGTCCCGGCTGACACGCGTCCATCATCTTTTGCACCAAAGTCTTGATGTCCGACATGCTGAGGCACAACAGGACAGGACTGGAATTTAAGGAAATAAACATGCACACAAACACCCTACCAAGGTTGAGGCATTTCAAGTAAACTGGGTAAGCTGAACAGCCCACAGTGTGTGTGTGCGTGTTGTGTTCCCCTGTATACGTGGAATAATGTAGCGTTTGCTGTAGTCCATCTTCAACTGTAAATGACTTTGGACAAAGGTGATACCAGAGTGACCACTAGGAGAGTCAATGCTTCACCTGTTGGACTGCATACACAACTCAACATTTTTTACACTCATTTGACTTTTTTTTTCCCCTCCAAGGTGACTTACAATAATTTACCTGTTTATACATCTGGGTAATTTTACTGTAGGAATTTATGATAAGTACCTTATTCAAGGATACTACAGCCAGAGGTGAGATTCGATCTTTGGGTCCAAAAGCAGCACTTTTAACCACCACAGTAGCAGCCAACTCCAACTATCAGGATACTATAACCCTACAATGTGGGCAATGAACTTGCTGGTTTGGACAGTCACCTCTGCACCACAGAAACAGAGAGGCAACTACTTGCAGCCAAAACTGAACCCCAATTGGTCAGCTAATGGTACGATATGAGATTCTCAGAAGACGTTTCCCAGTCAGCAGGTGAAGATCGAGAAATATCAGCCATGTGGGTCTCAGCTTCTGAGATATCCTGTTTATCCATTTCTCTCCCCAAAACCATTAAAATGTGTTTACAGTTTTGAGATGCAAACACATGGTAACACCAGGATGAGGGGGGCACTGGACTAAATGACAGTTCCACTCTGGTCTTGGAGAAATGTGTCAGCTAAACACATTAAATTAAATGAAGAAGTGTTCATGACCACACAGTAACATGTATATACACACAGACACTTACCCTGTACACTGCAGAATGGTCAGTGCTTTTCTGGCAGGGGGCTCCAAGGGTAGACACAGACATCCCAACTTCCAGACAGGCAGTTTGCCCTCCATCACATAGTCGGTGGCAGGAACCCCCAACTTCCTGAGGAGCAGCCAACCACACCCCTCTCATTAGCATATCTCCACTTATTCATTCAGTTGACCACCCCCAAGTCCCAATTGCTTCACCAATTCATTCAGCAGCATAATTTTCACTGCTGTAGTACTCTTGAATAAAGTACTTAAGAAGGGGAATTCAAAGCTGTCCCTTTAAGTGAAAGGAAACAGATCTAAGAACTGCGCCACCTGGTGTCCAGGGTAGTGCCTCACACTCTGGGACAAACCCTTGCAGATCAGGGCAGAACACACACACACATACACCCTCATACTGTACTAACATGGGAGTGACGACATTCTAAAAACCTCATCTTGTACACACACACACACACACACACACACACACACACACCTTTCCAGGAAGGTTTGAGACACATGCCAAGAGGGATTAGTCCATGTTTGAACATTCTGACTCACTGTGCCATAAGCTTCTGGACGTTATCTGCATAGAGGGTGGGGTCCCTCTTCTCCTCCTCGGATGGACTGTATACTGGCAGGAACTAAGGGCACGCACGGTAAACAAGTTACAGCTGAGATCAGGGAGAACGAGCGACTGCACCCAATGCACATACGCACATTACAAAATCTTTTTCATACTACTGACCCAGCCATTGCTCTGGTTGTACAACAACTAGTACTGGAACATGTCAAATTAAAACTAAATGGGGTGGGGGAATAAATAAAATGGGAAAAAAGTTACACAACATGTAACTTTCTCCCTTTATAAGCGAGGGAGGGGAATCAAGAGTAGTCAGGCTTACCTCCACAGTGATGTTGGTGTAAAGTTGAGAAGTCGTGTACCACAGTGCCTGTACCCTGAAACCAGGGGGGGTTATTTACCAGTGCTGTTATGAAGGAGCGATGTTATGTGTTATTTACAGTGGCAGTGCGTGCTGGGGGTGGGGTTCCTCCTTACCAGCCTGTCCCCTTCCAGGTCCAGCGAACAGTGTCCTGTAAAAGGACAGGATGTTTATTCTACACATTAAAAACAGAGCAGCAGTACTTTCGTGGGGGGGGGAGGGTTTCAAACCTACACTGACAGAGCAAAAGAGAAGCAACTGTTGTATAGTGGTATTTACGGGGGGACGGGGTATACATATACATACATAGCACTGCTTAAAAGGTGTGAGAGCCCTGTAGGGATAGTGACTTCTGTACAACAAAACAAAAACCGTAGAGCTTAAATTGCTCATTTATACTGCTGATCCTACTTAACTACTTGGTTTACCCAGTGCAACTTGGGATTCACTTACTTTCACACCCGCAATATTTGCAGGTTTCTACCACACACACACACACACACACACACACACACACACGATTTTCTCTAAGCAACATGGGGAACTTGTCATTACACACCAGTTATGTCACATGAGAAACACAATCATTTAGTAACTTTTGTGGTAAAAGTAAGGGACACAAAGGGTTACCATACTCTGAATCAGCACTGGATATGTATTTTTTTTCCATAGACGAGTTAATGTTTACAGTTTTTAAGTTGGTCCTGAATGTACTACTGTAGTAGAAGGCAGCTTTCCCCACTATGAGCACAGGTCCTGTTGCCAGTGGTCGATCGGGGGGGGGGGGAATGGGGGCAGAAATCTCACCAGTTTGTTGGGGTACCGCAGCAGTACAGGCTGGACGGGGACTCCTGGAGCAAACCCCCCTGAAAGACATGACAGAGTCCCTTAAGTGCTCCTCTTTGCTTTTTCTTCAGGGTTTGGTAGCAAGTGTTACCACAGACACCTCTGCTTCCCTGTTGCCCACATTACACCCTGTAATCACAGTACCAGAGTACACAGCGCTATTGATTTCTCTGAATGTTTACAACATTGAATTCAGTCAGATGCTTTGTCAGTTCCAATAGTAAATTAAGGGGGGGGGGGGGGCACCAGTGTTTTGTTACAGCCTTGATATGGAAGGTGATAAAATGTGCAAAAGTAAGAGCCCTCCCCCATTAATCTGAGTAAAAACAGAAAGACCTGATCTGAGCAGCCCTCTAAAATACAGTTTGACACCAACAGGACCTGGTTACCTCTGCCTGCTTGATGGTCTCTCTCTCTCTCACACACACACACACACACACACACACACACACACACACACACACACTTTGGTGGTGGAATGACCTCCCCCTCTCAAATTCAAGTGTCTCAAAAGATGTCAAACTCACTTCTCCACCGACCTCCCATGTGCTTAGACAACATAGTGTATGGTTAAGAATTAACACCCTGTATGTAGCCACTCCTGTAAAGTAAACTGGTTCATACCATGGTATGAAGGAAACTAATTTGAACTCAAGAATCACATCTGCATTCAGATCCCTCCTCCTGAGGATGTAGTGAACTTTGTGGAGGTTTCCTTGCACCCTTGCCACTCACCATGCTTGAATTTGATGAGCGCCTGACCGTTGGTTGTGGTTCCTTCTGGGAAGAGCAGCATCTAACAAGAATAACAAAATTTTATTGAAGACCTCACCTCTCCGCACATCAATCCAGGAGGAGCTATGAATGTGCAAAGTAGTCTGGCTACCACATCCACACACCTGAGGCCAGCGACCATTGGACTGCAGTCTCTCACTGAGCTGTGCAGCGCAACGTCTTCTCGATTCTGGATCCTTCCGGCT
Source organism: Scleropages formosus (assembly GCF_900964775.1). Lineage (NCBI taxonomy): Eukaryota > Metazoa > Chordata > Actinopteri > Osteoglossiformes > Osteoglossidae > Scleropages > Scleropages formosus. The sequence continues at coordinate 26,452,462 of NC_041816.1, forward strand.
CACTAGCAGTGACTGGTTGAACTCCAGCAGCGCTAAGAGGGAAGGAGTGACATGACATTGTGTCACCTGGAAAGATACTAGCAGTCATTTTGTTGTCATTGGTACCAGGGTTTGTCACCAGAGGGTGTTCAAGACCTCTGTAGTTGAACAGGTAGAATCATTGATTAGGAGGACTTGATGATCATGTTTAATATGATACATTGAGAAGTCTGATTCAAAATGGTCAAAGTTGTGAACTGCATGTTTTTTTCTTCTTCTCCCCTAGAAAGCACTCAGACAGGACAGCTGGTAGCATAGCAGTTAGAGGTACTGCCTTTGGATCCAAAGGTTGCAGGTTTGATCCCCACCTTTGACCGTGGTACCCTTGAGCAAGGCATTTACCCTAAATTGCTCCAGGAAGTTACCCAGCTGTATAAATGGGTAAATACCAGTTACAACCTTAAGTAATTGTAATATTAACATTGTAAGTTGCTTTGAAGAGACATGTCAGCTAAATTAGTGTAAATGTCAAAAATGAAGTGGAACTGTGTCAAATTGTGACTGATAAAACAAAAGCCACAACTGGCTTTTTTTTAGAGTAGGAGGGTACGACTGGCAGAGAAACATGGAGGGGTGGGGTCTGTGCTGGTCAGTATGAGGACAGTCATCTCAGGAGATGAATTTCCAAACAGAAATTTAATCAACTAACAATAGATATACAGTTTGAAAGCAGGAGGAGACTGACTGCATGGAGTGACATCAGGGATCTTGAGTCTTTACAGACTCAGGTCGTACCGCGTCCTGTTAACCATGTCTTGCACACTCAAAGTAACCTCCACAACCTGGCATAAAGTCAAAACGCCTCTGGAAAAACAGGCAACCTGAACATGTTCTCAGCTGGTGGCGTGACAGTAAGGCAGGGCAGCTGTCGCCAACACCACGACGTGGTACTGAGAGCACCAGTCCTGAACTTGAAAACACTGAGAAGCTCAAAACCTCCACCGACATATGTATGAGGGCTGAAGAAAAGGGCACGACCCAAGATGGAAGTAAACAGAGATCCAAAGCTCCTTCAATACAGAGTAGACATTGGAGGTCCACCTGGACAAGTGAATCGCACTCTCAGACATAGACCAGTAGAGGTAAACTGGTCTCCCAGAAGGTCACCATCATCACAGAACTAGCAGTTTCTTGGGAAGAGGCACCAAGAAGCTTGAGAGAAGGAAAGGAAAGGAAAACATGCAGGAGGCTGAATGGCTGGTCACCTCCAGTTGATAGAGAGCTGTGGTTTTCTTGGACAGTCACTCTGGAGAATGTTTGGGGAGCTGGGGACAAGTGGTAGATAGGACAGCAGTCCAAAAGGTGGAAGACAAAGTCCCAGGCTGGCTCTGAGGGACCGAATGAACACATGCGGTCACCACAAATAAGCAGTGACCGATGACCACCTCTGTCCTGCTATCCGGAAGAACTGGGTTGAGGAAACAGCTACTGACTGACTGACAGATAGGCAGACACAGATGGTGATGCTGAGCCACAATTAGTCTACAGAATTGTTTTATTTTTTTTTTTTTTTTTTAAATATAAACATTTACATTTATTTAGCAGACGCTTTTCTTAAAAGCGACTTCCAATGAACTCTATGTAGCGTTATCAACCCACATACCTTATTCACCACAGTGACTTACACTGCTAGATACACTACTTAATGGGTCACTCATCTATACATCAGTGGAGCACACACACTCTGTCACACACACAAATACAACCGAAGTTCCTTGAAGTATCTATTTTACTGTATCATTTAAATTTGTTTAAGAGGTATAATTCCATCAAAAATGTAATTTTGAAGCTTGTGAAATTAAAAAAAAAAAAAAAAAGTTTCTTCCCATTAAGACATTTTAAACTTAACTTTGTTTTTTCTGGTACGTTCTGGAATTGAACAAATGCAGAAATTTACTGGACAGGTAAAACGTCAGACATACCCATCTTGCAGACTAAGTTTTATTTTTTTTTTTTTAAAAAAAAGGTCTCGGCAACTTCCTTCATTCTGCTACATTCATCTTGGCTCACCTCCAATGACAGGGAGGGTGGTGTTTTCTGAGCGGGACACTACGGTGGGCAGTCCAGCCACACACAGAATCAGCATGTCCAGGAAGCTGCTGTGAGGGGCTACGGCGAGCAGCGGCGCCTCCTTCGGTGCCGCTTGGCGGCCCTTGACCTTGACCCAGAAGAAGCCCAGGGAGAAGAACACCGCACGGCTGAGGAGCAGCATCATGGGGTGCAGCACCCAGCTCCTCCACCCCCGCACGGGCTGCGCCCTCTCCTCCGCCGAGAGGCCGGCGAGCCGCAGCTTCGCAACGGGCCACATGAGCAAGAAAAGCAGGGCGGCCAAGGCAACACGCACTGGGAAGAGCACCAGACCCATAAGCAGAACCTGCGGAACCACGTGGGACAGTCAGTCAGTCTACAGTAAAACTCAACAGGCGCACGCACACACACACACACGTCATATTTCAGGAAGACTAGAGAAAATATTTCAGATGTTCTCTTAATATGTCTCGAGTCCCTTTCCACAGGGACTCCGTTTATCCAGGATTATCTGAAGGTACTGGACACCAGTGTAGAATGAGATCATGTCACATAAGAATACCCATAATGCTGGATTCCTACAATAATATTTATCATCCTCAGCATCACTTGATCAGTGGGATGCTTTGAATAAACTTCCAAAGACTGAGTTACATTTTTGGATATTAGAAAGGGTCTCTCTCTCTCTCTCTCTCTCTCTCTCTCTCTCTCTCTCTCTCTCTCACACACACACACACACACACACCGCTGATCAGCAACTGTAACCCTTCGGGCTGCATTATTTACCTGTAATTATTTGCATTTTGTCCAGATATTGATTATGGCTCCAACTTGTTGTGGAAACAGTTCCTTTGCTTAGGAAATTAACACTTAATAACTGGAGTTTTGTATCTAACTTTCAAGGACAGCACTTTTTAACAGACGTCACAAGCCGAAACTCCAGATTTGGGCCATTCTGTAAAGAATCCCTGAGCCTTAATCTGCGTCACCAGTAAAATATCACATGTGGACGCCGTGCGCGCGCGCGCATCACTGTGACCTCGCCCTTCGGCCACCGACGGATACCTCCGTTCGGATCGATACCCTTCCATCGATCCAGCGACCATCATCCATCCATCCATCCATCTTACCTGGAGCTTCCGCCAGGCGCTCAGCCGGAGCTCGTGCACGAAGGGGTTCGCGGCGCCGGCTGCGCGCGCCTCGTTGTTGTTCCGCCCCATTACGACACGCGGCGACCCCGAGTCTCGCGCCGCAGCTCCGTCTCCCGCTCGAGCGCCAATCGTCTCAGCTGAGGAACCCGGTGAGATGCGGTCGCTACACAGTAGCGATATGGACAAATAATTCACTCAAAACCGAGAGAAAACGCTGGAAACTTTCGCACAAAAGTTCTCTTCTCAGTACCGTATAAAACGGGGAGAAGGGAAAAGTGAAAGATACTTCGGAAACTGGAAGGAGAGGAAAAATAAAACATCCGAGGGTCCAAAGGTAAGACACACACAAAAAAAAAAAAAGTAGTATCCGGCTTCCTGGTTGCGTGGGGGCTTAAAACTCGCCCAGTGTGTTCATGGTGTACGAACACTGACCGTCCGTCCGGCTGCACTCAGGGGGCGCCCCCCACTCTTGGAGCTCTTATAGCCGGAGCCTCCCAAGGCCTCCCCACCCCAAACCTGCGGGACCAGTCCGTCCGAGACATTCTTGCGCGCGGCACGTGCGAGCGAGTGATAAGCAGCAGCACCTGGTCGCGGGCCCGCGCAGCAGCGCCCCTCGTGGCTGCCACGTGCCTCTGCCGCCTGAATGGCGGGGTTACGCAATAGGAGCCAGAAGAACCGGCTCCTGGCAGAACACTGCGCGTGCGATTACTTGGATTTTGCCATCACCATTATTATTATATTAATCTTTATTTAGCTGACGCCATAGTCCAAAGCAAGTTAGAGTAATCTTGTATTCAAAGCTACAGCATTTACAGATGCATTAATAGTTATGTAATTTTCCTGCAATAATTAAGTACCTTCACCAAGGTTACTATAGCAAAAGGAGGGAACCAGGAACCTTGAAATTGCCAAAAGACAGCCCTAAACACTACACCCCCTGCTGCCTCCAGAGCATGTGTGAAATGTACATTGTACACTGAAAATTCTCTGACATTTTCCACTTAAACTTGCTCAGGTTTCAGGTAATGTCTCCCTCAGGGTGTTATGTTTGCTCTGCCTGTTGCCATATTGCTTTGGGGAGGACTTAACACCCAGCATCCTACTCCACACACACACACACACACACACACACACACACACACACACACACACACACACACACACACAGAGCTGCACAAACCAGACTGACTGTAAAGGACTGTGTGTTGAGATACAGTACAAGACTCACTAAGGCAGTAAATACCACTCTGCCTAGACAAGCATGACCTCAGCAGGGCAGAACCTGGTACAAAAGGTGATTTACTTTTCTTGCATAAGACATTGTAGATTTCTGTTGAGATAAATGCAAAATATGCAAGTTATGCAGGGGCACATTTCTGAGAGCTTTTGTTCAATAACAAGAGTAAAAACCAAAACCACTAATGGTCTAATTGCAGGTTAACATTCAACATTACATTAACCCTTCTCAGACATAACATATTGCAACTTAAACATATAGCTCAACTGCACAAAAAGCATTTTAGTAATTGATTACCTTGAGTACTTAATGAAATGAGTGGTTACTTGGAGACGTCATGACATAAATACAGGGCAGCTTGGGCACATTTCAACAAAATATTTTTGCGTTTCTCCTCTCAAATAGTTATTAATATTTATTAATCACTGTGTAACAAATTCTGAAGCTTGAAAGTAGGGAAGATCCAGAAACACAACCCAGGTTGCAAGTTATCAAACTGTCAGAGGCAAACACTTATAAACAGCAAAAGGTAGGTTTTGTTTGATCATGAAAACTTTTATTGAGCAAGAAAGGTAATGAGGAACTCTGTGCACCAACAACAGCATCATTGTGAAATCAGCAATTTCAAGAATGCGTACGGAAAGGAATCGGGGCGTGGATACGTTTCTTCATTCTTTTTACAGCACCATACCTCCACCCATTATCTCCATCCTCTGAAGAAAAACATGTAAACACTTAGTATTAAATGGAAAATCTGTGAACCAGAGTGCCACTACTGAAGTGTGTTACCCAAGCAGGCTCACCTGAGGAGGTTCTATGAAGGCCAGCCAGTCAGAAGAATGTGTGGGTAAAAGCCCCATGGACTGACACTTGTATATGGCCAATGCTGACCCAAGGAGGTTGCCGATGAGATAGACGATTCCTTGAAGCCACTGCTGGCTGGAACTTTCTAGAAGCTTAAAAGCTAGGGAACGGGAAGCAGAGTTATGCAGTGATTGAAGGGTGTACCGTAGAGTAAATGTCACACCTAGATGCCCAGCGGGCACTGTAGGCTGCGAGGGCTACTTACTGGCAGACAAGGACATCAGCGCTTGGATGGGCCTCCAGGCCATCATGCAGACCATCATGATGGGGAAGATGGAGATGGTGTTGCCAGACATGTACATGATGAACAGATTCATGGGAATCTGCTTCAGGGGGCCAAGAGCCACATCCCAGCACCTCTGATGGAAAGAGAGAGGGGGGACGGACGGAGTCAGCACAGGACCGGACCAGGCCACCTTTCAGGACTGACCGAGCATGAGGATGAAGGCCACCAACATGTAGCTCTTCTGCAGTGACACTGTTGCACCACACTGTAACGCAGACTAGCTTTAAGGGAATTTCCTCTGTCTCCCACATGTACCGAGTCATACAAGACGTCACACATTCTGGTCTTACCTATACAGGTGCGCTCATGGTGACATCACCTGCACTCTAAAGTGGTTTTTATTGCTATTCCTCTATATAGCCTGTATACAGAGGATCGAAATGTAATTTCTCTGGAGACCATGGTGCAACACAGGACAGTACGCAGGACTACATAAAGTGCAAATACACAAGAGTACGAGACAAGTACAGGAGAATAAATACATAGGACATGGACTGTAAATTGTAAACCATCTGTAGTGCATCGAGTCGTGCTGGGGTAGCTATTTGACTGTGCCAGTTGAGTGCTGGGAGGCAGCAGGGTGTTCAGTAATCTGACAGCCTCAGAGAAGAAACTGTTGTGGAGTCTGCTGGTGGTGGCACGGATGCTCCTGTACCTTCTGCCAGATGACAAGAAGGCAAAAAGTCCACGAAGGGGGTGAGAAGGGTTGTCCGCAATACTGGTGGCTTTGCAGATGAAGCGGTTGTTGTATGATTGTTCAATTACTAACACGAACCAGATCACCGCAGAGCCGTAGCCACTGATTCACAAAGCAACAACATTTTCCAGAGTTCTTCTGTTCATTTTTGCATTGATTAGAAAAATACCACCACTTCTCTTAGAGTGTCAGTTTCAGCTAAGAATCTTGCAGCCATTAAAAGATTCTAGGAGACACTAGAACATTCTAGACAACAGACCCTAAAAAGTAGTGGAATATCTGGTGCTTGGAACCCAATGCCACAATTTGCCGAAATTTTCTAATTTCAGTAATGTGGAATATTCTTCTAAAACTAACATATAGTACGAACTAACGGTAAAAGTATGTTTAATCCAACAAAACTGAAAATGCAAAAATGATATAGTAAAATGTCTACTACATTGTGACAATGGATGAAGACAGAAAAAATTAGTCCAATTTTTAAGGATGCAGCCCAACGCTGTGTTGCAGAACAGCTTTACTTCTTTCACCAGAACGAACGAGAGTTTGTTCAATGAGTTTAGAGCTACAAGCTGGATGTACAACATTGAAGAGACAAATGTAAAAAACAAAATCCTGAATATAAATGAAAGAATATAATCTAAATTCTGAGAAACCAAAAAAAAAAGTATTTCTACATGGATGTTTTAGTTTCTGTTCGCGGACCAGCTATATGATGCTATTCTCATTCAGGTACAATTTCTCCACAGGCTATGAATGACTGAGTTACAAATATTACAAGTTACAAACATTTTTGTTCAAGTGTTAATTTACTTGTTTGTTTTTTAAAACTTCCGTTTGCAGTGGAAAAAACGTAATCTGTGTTTATCCACTGAGAGAATAGATGTCAGTAAAAAAAAAAAGAAGGGGGGGGGGGGGGGGGGGGAAGAGGGGGGAAAAAAATAAAATTGGAACAATGGACCCTCAATTCAATTCAGTCCCAACGTGCCAGGCAGTCCTTTGGGCACATCTTTGATCGGCATCTCATGGTGTTCGTTCACTTTATTTAGATTATCACCTTTTTTTGTAAACCAAAACATCCTTATTAATTTATATTTTAATCTTATAAATTTTGAATTGTTACAAATTCCAACCATTTATTTAATCTTGTTTTGTTAACATTACCCAGAAGAGAGACAAATGGAACACAACATCTTACATAACTGATTAGACAGAGGAAACAATTATTCTTATAAACTTGTGTTAATTCATCTGTTGAAAACCTGTTAAATCATCAGTAAAAAACTGAAGAAAAACCAGCTCCAGTAATAGCGCAGCTCCCTCATCTTTTCCAGTGGAAATGCAAATTAAAGTGTGTTGCCAAGCAGCACTAAAATGACCAGGCAGGTACGACAGGATTCAAGAACAATGAAAACAACAGATGAATATGTTTACATGCCAAAAATTCCCAGCAACTCTATCGGTGTGGTGGTGACGCTGGAAATGTACCATAGTAACACAGTGCCATGTCAAGAGAGTCCTAATCTCTTGCAGTTCTATCTGTGACTTTACAATTTCGTGAGTGATCTGGTTAAGCCTGGAAAACCTGTGTTACAATTATGTTGTGTTACAATTTAATTATACCTAATTTATATAATATTTACTGAATACCAATATCAGGGAATGCATACAAAGTTTAAAGAAATAAAGTTTGTATGCATCCCCTGATATTGGTATTCAGTAAATCTCTGTCTCATCATGCAAGACACCGGTGATCACAAATAATTTACATGTGGAATAAAGGCATTTCGGTTAATGAATTTAAAACTTGCAGAGTAGGAGTAGTTAGTTTACCCCTTGATAATATTAACTGATTTTGATCATAAAGCAAATAAAGGAGTAAGAGCACCACTGTGTGGACCATCATCAACACAAATAGTGCACTCAATATTGAAAGTACGTAAAACATCACAGTAAACACAAACAGCTCAGGATGTCAAACTGTTACCGTCCTCACCTTCTCCACAAGGTTTCTGTCAGCCTCTTGGACGCTTGTGTCAGGTACAGGCTTGTCTGAATATCCGATTGGGTATAAAGTGTCCCCTTGGCTGCTTTGCCTGTCACCACGACTTCTGCAAGATGGTACAGGAAACTGAAGTCACACCAGACACATCCAAAAATCATCATGAATGAGTATCATCTGAAAGACTTTGAAACTGCCTCCCACCAGCACATGCGCTGCAGGTTAATCCACCTATCCTTCCAAACACCAGCTATGAGGATTCCAATCCAGCTCAGTCTGCGTGGAGTCTTCCATGGGTTTCACAGTCTAAAGACATGACTTTCAGCTAATTGGTGACTCTAAACTGCCTATAGCCTGTGTGTGTGTGGCTGCCTTATGATGGACTGCGATAAACTCTGAAAACCCATGACCCTACCAAAGAAAAACAGTTAATGAAAGAGAGTGAGTGAGGCAGTGTGTTTTCAGTACTGCAGTTCTTCAGACCCTGAGATGGCCAGGAAACACACCAATTTGAGAGAAAATCTACAGCTACTGGAGAGTCTCAGTTCACATGCAGCACCATTAAAGTCCATCTGGGGATTTTTCAGGTCACCAGTGAGAGCGGTACTTGCCTTGTATTCCCCAGACTCAGTTCCAATGCCCACTTCATTCTTCTGGTGCCGCCTCCTCCTCGGGTGGACACTGCACCTCCTCCATGCCCCCCTGGAGATGCCATGGTAACCTCACGTGCTACCACCAACTTCTGAGCTCCTGATCTATAAAAAAAACAATGGACATAAAAGGTGACCATCACATCTGAAGAAGTGGAATGCAACAAAGTTCAGTGGTTGAACACTCTTCAAAACATGCTTGAGGACACTGTATATAATGAACATCAAAACTTCAGATAAGAGAAAGGCACATCTTTAATATGACTAACTTCTCATTGATTGTGTCTTAGGCATCACGACAAGCGCATGCGCAGTGCGCCCCGCGCAGTCGGTACCGCATTACAATCTCTTCTTGACAGACTCAGCTGCGGAGCTATTAGAGGTTACTCAATTTGTCCGAAGAGAAAAACTTGCTCCTAATAATTTATCTAAAAATGAACGAAGAGTTTTCTTCTAATTATTTTCGTTCGGTAAGTAATTTAAAAAACCGATAGTCTTACTGGCTAGGTAGGTACCACATCTTTAACACGATAGTTAGGGTACAACAATAGGCAATATTTACATAGAAATGGGAAAACGAGATAGTGAAGGAGAAACACTCGCCGTTCCGTTCGTTCGATGTTTGTCGTCGAGCTGTTCGCTGGACGTTCGTTCGAACCAGGCAATAGAGAAGTGCACTGACCTGTTGACGTCGACTTTAAAAAAGCAAATAAGTTGCAGTCCGTTCCTCAAGCAAATGAGTGGGTGGATTGGTATTTTATAACAATTTACAACGCAAACTGCACCATAGAACAGACGTCAGCTCTTCTTTTGACTCTTGCGCGGAATGATGACGACACGAGGCCGACCAGTGCAGCGTCGCGCACAAATTAATCGTCACAAACGTCCGCTCAATGCAGAGTCAGTGTGAAGCGGAAATTTACTCATATAGCAATGCTGTATATTTTACTTACTGGTCAAGGTTAGACCTTCGCGTAATTATTGACACCAAACAAAAAGGCTAATCACACATTTGTATAAATGTAACATGTAAATGTATTATTGTATTATAAAAATGAACATACAAGTAAAATGAATACTTTGAAAATACTTTTCCAGTTATAGTGACAGTTACATACATCGCACAGCAAATAAAACTGCTTAAAAATAGAAAACATTGTGAACGTTAGCTCCACTTTTAGTGATCCGTTTTCCCTGCTTTGCTTCATTACGGGGACTAATGTGAAAACTTCTAAAAACACTGCTTATTTCTGCTGTATTTGTATATTCCTGTAATTATGCGTGTCTATATTTGTGTATACGTGTCATCCTGTGTGTCTTAATGCCTAAAGTTTGTGAGTCCGTGGATGGCTCCTGTCGGAATTCCTGCGAGTTCACACTTCACTTGTACAGGCTTAACTGGGGACTGTGGTACAGGCACATGTAAGAGTCGCAGAGCAGGCGACGGGCCGGGTCGCGCAGGGACGAGAGCTCCAGTCTGCTCAGCTCCTTCTCGGACATGCTCAGGTAGCGGCTCACCTCGGGACAGGCCCGCACCTGCGGTACATTGAAGCCATTTTCCCCACCTGCAATACAAAAGTGACTCGCTGAAGTGTAACCAGAAGTGCTGGGATGCTGCCGCAGCAGCCAAGGAGAGCAGGGGAGGTCAAATACCGCAGCGAGTCTGACCCTTCATTTATGGCGTGGTACAAGGGACACGAAGCTGCTGCTGTCCATGGCAGCCGACATTCTGACTAACAAAATGCCACACAACAAATGTAATGGTCAGTTTGACATTATTAATTTAAAAAAAAAAAAAGACAAAAAGTTTGTTTTATATTTGCCATGATACATATGAATACTATTTTCCTGTGACGTATGATCTGCGCTGAGCTAACCTCTATATAAAGAGCCTTCAACATGTGTTCAGGATGAATGTTTCTGAACTGTTCTGCCTCTCTTACCAGTGCTGCAACAAAGCGTCTACTAAAATGTATGCCTTACTGACTCCGAATTCCATAACGCAACACTGCCTGGATTGTTGCGCGAGACATGTATTTTCAACCAGGTTCGCTGCTCTGAAATGTACTACCACATCAAGTGCTGAACCTAGATGTCAGTGCTCTGACCCTAAACCACACCGCTTCATCTGGCTACATCTGGGCTCTCAAAATGCATTTGACCAAAATGCATCATCGGCAGACAATACCATTATCTCCAACAACCCGTTTCTCACCTTCCCTGTCAGCCATGCTATCGAAGAAGAGCCAGTCTGTGGCGAGGGGTCCGTAGCGGACAAAGCTCACATAATGGCTAGTCTGGATACACGTGACTGCAAAGAGCGCCATTCGCTGGCGAGCACCATGTACCGGTCCTGCCCATGGACCACCTGGCACGCCCACCTTTCCCGGCGCGTGTGAGAGTCGCTTCCTGTGGCTGTGCACCTACAGAAGAGAAGAGGTAAGTGGATCTACCTGCGTCTACTGATGCAGTTTTCTCACAAGCAAGTGAGTGAGTGTGTCCAGATAGGTTGCTCTGTGTGGTGCAGATATTGGGAGTTTTCCGCTGATATGGCACAGATCCCTTACACAGCACGCCTGTTCGTTATCGCAGACAGGAAGGTGCGGCAGTTACCTGTGTGTTGCAGGTGTTGCAATACTGTTTGAGTCGACCAGGTGTGATCTCCAGGTCTTCGTAGCACTGAGTACACTCCCACTCGGCAACGGACTGACAGATACTGCACTCTCGCAGAGCTGTGGGAAGAAGATGAATGGAGCAGCGCTGCACACGTGGTCCTGCACAGCTTTTCGCAGAGCTTAACATTAAACATGCTGACTTGCCTCTCTCAAGTCAAACTGCTCTGTGTGAGATTTGAACTGGGAGTCTGCTGGTTAACACCCTCCCGAATTATATCGCAGTGCTCCTTTGTTTATGCACGTTTACAGACTTACAGCATTCCTGCCATCCAAACAGATAATGTGTATAAAAAGCTGTGTAATTTCAGATCAAAGTTTCGCAGAGCCTTACTGTCATCCAGCAGATCGGTGATATCAAGTGTCAGGGAAGGCAGGATGGCATCAAACATTTTGTAATCCTTTCCAAACCTGGGCATTAGCAGCAGCAGACAGGATGGGGCCTGGTGGTCATAGAGACACATCACACGTTACTATCGCAACAACATTTACTTTGCAAGTGACCATAGAAAGTGTCAGCAATGTTCTGCTACTTGTAATGATTTATGAAATTATACAGCTGAGCGGTTCAGGGTAAGTACCTTGCTCAGGGCTACTATAGACTCAAATCTGTGACGTTCAGGTCAAAAAGTGGCAGCTTAACAACTATGCTACCTGCTGCACCTGCTGTTGAGCTCCTGAACACCTCAACAGCTACTGACATTTATTCCCTTAGCTGACATTTTCCTCCAAAGCTGTTCATAGTATTAAACTACTCACAATTATGTGCCTGTTTACCGAGGCGGATAATTGTTACTGGAGCAATTTAGTATCAATGCTTTGCTCAAGGGAACTACAACAGTAGGTAGGATTCAAATCTATGACCTTCGGATCCAAAAGGCAGCAGCTCCCTTCACCATTATCAGCCACCCCATTTCTATTTATATTAGTATGCGCAGTAAGAGCAACTTACAGCGTAGTGGCTATCTGAAGGCTGCAGGTTCGAATTGTACCTATGCCACAGTACTCTTACTTAACATACAATTGCTCTAGGAAAGTTACTGGAGAAAAACGTCTGCTAAATTAATAATGTAGTAAATGCAGTAGTATTTTATTAGTCTAAAACAAAATCCGTGGTTTGTTTACGGTTATGTAGGCATGTAACTGAGGTCACCTCTGCAAACTTCAGCCCAGCATGGACAAAGGAGGTCTCGAGCAAGATCTGCACAGTAGCCACCCTCAAGGGCTGCGGAGTGGATGGGGACAGAGGGAGGGAGGCAGAACGAGGTGGAGGGAACAGCTGGTACAGGTGGCACTCTTGAGGTTTGTGACTCAGCGACCTGAGGGAGAGCAAAGGACACCGGCATGCAGGGGGTTGGATGGGCTGCACAATGGAAGCAGGTAGTTGAGAATGTACTACAATGCAAATGCAACAAATTTGAAGGCATGAGGGTCAGACAGTACTGGCCAGAAGTTTGAGTACACTTTGTAAAAACTATTGCTATACCCACCCACCCCCCTCCCAATATAGATCAACCGCCAATGTGTCTTCCAAGCTCTTCGGCAACAGGTCCCAGAGATGTAGGACATGTGTGCGCGGATATGATTCGCACTTCTGTCCAATTTGTCCCATACAGCTATTGCCCAAGTTGAACAGGTGTACTCAAACTTCTGACTGCTCCTCTACATTATTTAGATTAACATTTATTTAGAAGGTTGAGGGTAAGGCTCTCCACCACTTTAGCCTATGTGTCATCCAATAATTTCTTTCCACTTGGACAGAGAGGAGAAAATTTCCAAAGGGAGGAGGAGTTACCTAATCCTCAGTAGAGGTTCAACTCGTAACAGCTGGAACAGTTTATTGATGAATTCCTCTGGATCTGTTGGGGAGAAAGGAATTAACACAGATGAAGAAAGTAAAGGGTTGCTCTTCACACACACACACACTCATATGAAGGTGAGTTTGAATACACTCTCAATACACTGCCTTACCTTTCTCTTGGCTGGTAAAACCTGCGTCAGTGCTCTCTGCTTCCAGCAGCCGTCGCAAGGCCATGGTCTTACTCGCACAAACATAGCCATTCCTGGAAGACGCATCATTTACCAGTTTTTTTCCCCCCCCACCTACCATAGATTCATACATATGAAAGAGACACAGATACACAAGATACATAATACCTACAGAATTGGATGTAACAAATAATTGTGCCTCTAAAGGACATGCATTTCCGGCTGGTCCGCACATGGGCACAGCCATTAACCCGCGTGCGCAGAAGTGACCTGACCTCCGCAGGGGGTTGACAATCTCGCAGCGCAGCAAGTCCTGGGCATGGTAGCAGTGGTGACCATCCTGGGGCGTGGCAGGCCACAGCAAGATCCAGTCTATGGCGCTCGAGCAGGAGAACAGACTGATGAAGAGCAGGGAAAAAAAAATAAATAAACAACACAAACAGGCTCCCTGCTCTTTTTGTTATAACTGAAATGTTCACGACAAAATAAAGAGCACTCAACTAACACGGGGAGTAAGACACAGTAAATGGTTCAGCACTTCCGTGGGAACATGCTTATGGAAGAGACCAGAAAAAATGGAGACAATGAAGAGACGGTAATAAGATGGACTGGGAGGATGAATTCGGACTGAATACAAGACCTGTGTAAACAAATCCAGAGCCTCTACTTTAAAAATAAGGCGAAGCAGTTCCTGAAAAATTAGACTTCATAGAGAATTTTGCAGCGACTTAATTACACAAGGTGTCCATGAAGCTACATGGTGCAGGGTGTGAGTTCTCACCCCCTTTCATTTTTATAACCATCCTCAGCTTGGACAGGACAAGAGTGGGTGGGAGGGAATGAACAATGGGTGTGGCAGTTGGGTACCTGTGGGTACCTGTAGGTGCCTCTCACCTGAAGAGTGAAGCATCCAGGTAACACGAGTTGAGATGCCCCTGAATGCCTTTCTTCCAGCCGCTGTAGCACTCGCGAGCCGCTTCCCCGTACAGCGGGGGTGTATTGTCCTCTACTCTTTCGCTGGACCACTCTGCAAACGCTGAGGTAGATAGAGGAGGACAAGGGGTGAATAATTTATGTGCCATGCTTCGTTTTCAAAAAGGCCACCTTCGCCTTCTCTGTACCAAGCACTATTCTCAGCTCAGCTGCTTTCAAATTCATATGACCACCATGTGAGCAGGACTGTGTTACATAGCTTCCTCTTCAATTACATTTTCCTTTGTGCAATCCATGTGGATGTGCAATACATATTACAGTATACGTATGTATTTTTTAATCTAACTCTTATTTCTTTGTGTTCTTTCTGCTGCTGTTTTCTGAGGGCTGCCACACAGAATTTCATAGTATTGTGTACAATGATAAAGTTTCTTATCTTTTCAACTACTGCTGTTTTCAGTGAAGCGACTGCGTTTATACATTAAACTTTTCGTGTTTAAGTTATTGGCTCTGGAACTGGTGTCCCGTCCACAAAGTACCCTGCTCTGGTTCCTATGCTTCCATCTTACACCCTGGAGCACAACCCAACACAGGACAAGCGGCTACTGATAATGAAAAACTATTTGTCGAGCTCAGGTTTATACACACAACCCTTCATGTACCAATTTTTGAAATGCAGTTTAACTGTTTTGTGGTTTGTTCCCATAAAATTTAAATAAAGTTTTTTTTTTTTTTTCTAAATTTGATCACATAAGCATCTGAAGAAGCAAGGAAGTCACCTGCCTGTAATGATATTTTTTAAAACGTTTCCTCATCGTTCTATGTCCGAAACTGTAGAAGTCTACATTTAGAAAAGATTTAAAAGAGAAGAATTTTCATTAATTTATCTCACGCTTCTCTCCAAAGCAAATAGTCACCCATCTATATCTGGGTAATTTTACTGCGCAAGTACCTTGCTCTAGGGTACTACAGCTGGAGGTGAGAACCTGCAAACTTTGGGTCCGAAGGCAGCAGCTCTAACCACTATGCCACCAGCTGCCCTTTTCATTCCATTCTATTTTAGGTTTAATGTTTGTGTTTACTCTGAATTATGAAAAAGAAAAAAAAAAAAACACAGATTTCTTACTTCACAGTTGCTATTTCTAAGGCTTACTGTGTCTATAGAACACCAACGAGGTATTCGTGAACACGGAGGGTCTCTGAAAATATTTTTTCAACTGGACGAAAGAAGAGAACAGAAGTAACAGTAATAGAAGAGGCTGATTTCCCACATCCACCGATAACCCTCAAGCTCCTCTGGAGAGCACTGCTGCACCATTCAGTAAAACCGATGCTCTGCAAGAAGAGAGGAAGCAAATGAGGAACAGAAGCATCACACCTATGGAGTTGCATCGTTCCACCTGGTTGGCCGGCATCTCGGGGGCAGGGAAGCGCGAATCTCGCCGACAGTTGCGCAGCTTTACAAACAGTCCTTTATTTGGCGGGCAGCGGAAGTGGCGCTCGCCAAGGTAACTTCCGTCTGTCGCTGCGGTCAACTCCTGGTCCTAGGTGAGGCGATTCATTTCTTGTTACTGAACAGCAGCCAAAAAAGAAGCGCGGAAGAGAGACAGAGAAAAGACAGAAATGGAGATGTTACCAGTTCCAGTCCAGCTACAAGCTCCGAGACGCCGTTGATTTTCCCAATCCAACGGATTACGCCATAGAGGGGAGGGTCATTCACCTCCACCATGGAGCCCACCTCCAGCTCCAGCTCCAGCTCGAGGGCTGGTCCTGTTCTTCCCCCCTGGTCATCATCGCGTTCCGGCTCAGGCTTGGTGGGAGACAGAGGTACCAGTGTCCGTGGGGAGTGACACAATTGGTCAACAGCACTAGGGGAGGTGGGGCCGCGGAGTTTGCTGGCTGGCGAAAAAGAAGGGCTCTGGCAAAGCTTGACACTGGGAGAGCGTGTCGGGGACTGGTGTATTCTTGGATCTTTGAATGGTGGGGGTAAAGGTGACAGCAGAAGAAGGCAGGAGCGGTCAGGGAATAAAAAGCACAAAGGGACATCAGTGTCGAGCCACCCGAAGGACACGTTGCAGTACAGACGCAACGGTGTCAAACTAACATCAGCTTTTATTTTAAACCTTTTGATGCATTTTAAATCCACAAGGGGTACATCTGAGGAACACCGAAGAGTTGTGCTTGTACCTCGAGGCACCTTGGCCTGTGAATGGAAGCGTCCATCCCAAATATCCATAGGGCTGTCCTGCATAAACAAACATAAAATTACATTTCTTCATTTAGCTGACACTTTTCTCCAAAGAAACTTACAATTATTACAGTTAAAAGATCAAAATTATGTACCCATTTATACAGCTTGGTCATTTTTACTGACACAATTTACCCTTGCTCAAGGGTACTACCCAGAGGTGCAGATCGATCCTGCAACTTTTATATCCAAAGGGATTAAATCTAATCATTACACTACCAGCTGTCCCACACACATATCCACAAATTAGTGATATGCACTGTCTCTGATCATAAACTGCTTGAAACAGCAAACTGGATTGTTTTAGAAAGGACTCCGGCAGGAAGGGCTACAGTATCAGACCTTGCTTCCCAGCCCCCCATGAAGAAACACACCCTCTGTCCGGCCTGCAGCGATGGACCCGGTCCGGGTTTGGGGTTGCAGTCAGCAGTCCGGGGAAGGATGGCACTGTGATTAAAACCACGGTCACGGCTGCGGTCAAGGATCATCTCCGTATTTCCACTGCTGACCCGAGAAGATGGCAGGGAGAGCTTGTTGACTGCCACAAAGATACCACAGCCTTCAGGGCAGTGGAAGAACTGATGTCCCTTGTAGGAGCCATTACCACTTCCTCTTCCAGCTACAGGTGACTTTAGAAGGGGGAGGGGTTCACAGGGAGAGAGTGGTTTTTAACCCACTTAAATCCACTGTACATAAAGTCAGTTTCACACCCAGAACCTGCCAGTTTTCTACCACCACTGTCCATTACCTTCAGCTGCACCCCAAAGTACACGGCAGTGCTTCCGCCTGTCAGCGGACCGCGATACCGCAGTATTCCTCCCACCAGCTCCACTGACTGGCCCACTTGCACCTGCAGCTCTGCCCCCAGGGGCAGGGTGGCTAACCGCTGGAGGCGCTGGGGCCTGAAAAACAGGAGAAGGCGGATTTCTGGGTCTGACACAGCTTCCAGCAATGCCGCGTGGTCCGTTGGAACTTCCACTAGAACCTGCCGCTCGATCTTCACGAGGGCACCAGAGTCCAACACCTGTAATAAAAGTGAAAAACTTTTAAAGCAACATTTCATGAAAATGTAGCATTGCCACTGTTATAAACCACACAAAGGTGGTACATTCTGCGTTTACTGCCGCCACCCCATTTGACGTAACATGCAGTGCGCTATATTACAAATGTAATTTTAATAAAGTTATCGAGGCAATCCAGTGAGACTCTATAGGTTATTATTATTTTCTTGTTTAGCAAACATTTTTAAAACACAAGGGGTTGGATATGGGTTTGAATCTGTCTGTCCTACTGCCTTACCGGTCTACTGTATAATTTTGTTTAAATTGCAGGACAGCAGCTTTATCCACTATGCCACCTGCTAGCTTCCAGCTACTCACAATCTTGTACATTCACATTTATTCACTTAGCAAACGCTTTTGTCCAAAGCGGCAAACCCAGGCATGCAGCTGGGAAATCTGACTGGAGCAATTGTGGGTTAGTTACCTTGCTCAGCGGTACTAGATTGGGAAATGGGATTCAAACCCAGGTCCTTTGGATGCAACTTGACTGTGCTAACCGAACAGTCAGTGCTGCCTGCTACCCCAGAATAGAAAAGAGAACTTAGCAGAGACACAATCTGCAGCAGGTAGGATAGTGGTTAAGTTCACCTTGCAACCTGAACCAACCTGGTTCAAACCCAACCCTACTGTAGTACCCTTGATCAAGGTTTTTACCCTTAATTTATCCAGTAAGATTGTGCTGCTGTGTGAATGGGTAAATCATAGCAAAGCTGCTTTATTGAGCCTGGACAAAGATGTCTGATGATGATGATGATGAGGAGGAGGAGGAGGAGGAAGGTGAGGCCCTTACCTTCACCCACAGCAGCTCCCCTCTGCCCCCCTCCTGCACCTGACACAGGCTCCCGCGGGGCAGCCGGATGGCGCCCTCAAGGTGATCCTCGACCCTGTAGTCCGACTGCACGATGTACATTCTGGGAGAAGGGCGCCGCCTCCGGCCGCGATCAGCCGCTGCACACATGACGTCAGCGTTTGAGTCCGCGCCGCGCGCCTCGCGCCTCGCGCTCCCCTCTCATTCAGTCCATCTCGACCGGCTCGGTCGCCCGCGCGGTTCGTGGAGAGGCCGATGTGTCACGGGTTCGAGCGGCACACATTCTATAAGAGCGAAGGAGAAAGAACAGTTTCCTGAATTCAGTGTGGTTCAAAAAACGACCGAGCCGGTGACCGTGCGTGTGTGTTGACGGTGGTTTTTACAAGTTACGTACGAAATAACTACGTACGGCAAACTGTAATATGTAGAAATGTATACTATAATAACATTTTAACGGTTATAACATCGTCAGTTTCTTTTTTTTCACATTCACATTGCGGATCATTTCCTATCTCTCTTCTAGCGACTGCTAGGCAGCTTGTGACGCACCAGTCTGACAGACAACACGCACTTCCCCACTTTCTGACTTCCCCGCACAATAAAAACACACGCTTACACAAAGGCTGTTGCGAATTAACGTGTAATTTTTTTTTTTTAGTTGTATTTCTAAGTATTAAAAACTTACTTTTCTAACAAGCGACTCGTTCTCCAGGTTTAGCAAATGAACATCCTGAAAACGAGGTAGCGCACGCCCCAAAACGAGACATGTATGACGGACAGTCTCAAAGAACCAATGGTGTTTGAGAAAAGTTTTGCCCTGAGTTGCGCAGGCCAATGAGAGCGGCGTATGGGCGTGGCTGACGAGTGAGGGAAATTCCACAGTGTGTGAAAGCCGCAGCGGGGAAACTGCATTGGGGAGCGATGGTCGCGTGTCAGTAGGACCGTCAACTGTACACTGTATGTAGTGTACTTTTACCAGGTTTTGTCAACATGAAATAAAATAAATAGTTCACCTGACATTAGTGTTTTAAATGACGACAACGGAGGTTCCCGATAATTAAAATGGCTGGATCGCACCTGGGTTCGGCCCGTGTATGTGTGTGTGTGTGTTCCTCCCTCCCTCCCTCCCTCGACGTGTGGGACAGGAAAGAATAAAAGTCCCAAACACACACACTGTCTGAACCGCTTGTCCCATATGGGGGTCACGGGGAACCGGAGCCTAACCCGGCAACTCAGGGCATAAGGCCGGAGACACACCCAGGACAGGACGCCAGTCCGCCGCAAGGCACCCCAAGCGGGACTCGAACCCCAGACCCACCAGAGAGCAGGACCCGGTCCAACCCACTGCACCACTGCACCACTGCACCCCCTTAAGTCCCAAATAGAGTTAGAGATATTAGCCACCTTATTTCCATGAAGAGCCCAATGGGCAGTAACTCCCAAGTTTCTCCAACACACACACACACACCTATAATGTTAAAAATCTGGTTATTATAATTCAGTACAAGAAACATCTCATTGTGGGCAAAGCACTTGAGCTATTATTACTGAAGCTGAAAATCGGCTCCGTTTTCATCTCTTTCCTAGTGATTTGGAGCTAAAGAGAGCTTCTCCACTCTGAACTGTGGTAAAACACGGGCCTGGTGGTGTTCAGTTCTTCTGTAGTGTTGTGAAGTGTTTGGAATGAAACTTACCCAAAAAAATTACCGAGAGAAATGTAAAAAAAAAAAAAAAGAAAAATTAATCTGCAGCATATTATGTGGCTTGTGGAACCTGGGCTGTGGCAGGAATTTACATTCTCTCCTTCTTTCCTTGCCTTTCCTCCCTTAATCCATTTGTTTCAAAACAATCGGTAACACATATTCAATTAAACAATTAGTAATTGGAGTGTAAACATTTTAATTTATTATTCATTTATTCTCTTTTTTATTTTATTTACTTGCCCATGTTTTGCAATAGTCTATAATTAAAAGTACACAGCAAAAAGGTAATATGGGATTAAATTGCTGCGTTTTGAGGGCATTTAGTATAGTGGGCAGCTGATGGTTAGAGCTGCTATTTTTAGCCCTGAAGGTTGCAGGTTCAAGTCTCACCTCTGGCTGTTGTACCCTTGAGCAAGGTACCTACAGTAAATTACTCTAGTAAAATTACCTAGCTGTGTAAATGGGTAAATAACTGTGAATAGCTTAAGAGTATAAGTTGCTTTGGTGAAAAGTGTCAGCTAAATGCATAAAAATAATGTAATATGTAAGCGCAGTCTCCTTTAACTGTTTTTTTGTGGCCCAATGAAGCCTGGGGCCTGGTTGGCATGGTGGCACAGCAAGTTGTGCTGCTGTCTCACACTGCCTGGGTGGTGCAAGTGGACATGGGTTTGATCCCCACTCAGTCTGTGTGGTGTTTGCATGTTCTCCCTGTGGGTTTCCTCTGGGTGCTCTGGTTTCCTCCCACAGTCCAAAAACCTGCTGCTGAGGTTCCTCATAGTGTGTGAGTGACAGAGAGAGGGTGTGTTCCACTGATGTATGGATGAGTGACCCAGTGTAAGTAGTATATCTAGCAGTGTAAGTCACCTTGGTGAATAAGGTGAGTGGGCTGATAACACTACATAGAGTTCATTAGAAGTTGCTTTGGAGAAAATTGTCTCTTAAATAAATACAAAATAAGGTGATGTGCTTAACACACCTTGAAGGAGATGAGTGTTGGAGTTCATACTTCTGAATTTGGTATCCTACTTATATTGGGTGAGAATAATTTCACTTGAAATGTATTTTTATTTCACACACTTCCCAAGGTGGCAGCACTCAAAGAGCACAAATGGGACACTTGAACGACAGGAAATGACAGGAAAGCAAAATAAAAATGAACTCAGAAGGCAGTTTGTGAGTGTATTCACAATCTGGCAGTTGAGGAAAAGAAAACAGAACAAAAAACTTTCCAGCCAAGAAACTGTGATAAATACAAATCTCTAAGTCTCCAAGTACCAGTGGCTGCCTAACCCTCCTGGGCATTTAAGAGGGTAAATGCTCGGGAAAAAAGAGGGAAAAAATGCAATATCTCAAAGTATAAAAATCCTGTATTTAATAATGTAATAAGGTTACAAATTCATGCATAATAACAGTACAGCATGCTTAACTCACAGTTTTGTAATTAGACAATAATATTAACATGAGTATTAACGGATCTTTAATGAATCAGTAAAGATACAGTACAAAACCATAGATTTAAAATTCACATACTCAGTGCTTCATAAAGACAAACAGCCTTTATCGTACAATAACGATCAACAATTATACATTTTATACCTAATAATAAAGTTATCATAAGAATGGTTGCCGTCATTACCCGGTAACACTATTTACAGGGAAGTATTGCACAATTTATCTCACAGAGATGCAGTTTTTACTAGAGGAGACACGTAATAGGCGGATAAATTATTTGCTTTTGTGATAAAAGAAACATGTTTATAAGCCATTTAAATAATCTGAAACATATTCTTATGTCACTCTTATTCCATCAAGACAAAAAAATTAAGTTTTGCAAGAAAGGGCTTAGAATCAACAAAAACAATCTTACAATTATTCCATGTGTTTTTTCAGCGCTCTGATATATATATATATATATATATATATATGAGTTTTTTTTTTTTTACTTTCTTGGTCCTTGCTCACAGTTTTAATCCATGACACTTGAGGTTTTTTAAGTGACTCAAAAAGGTGTCCTTCATTTATCCTTGGATTTGAATCCACATACTTCAGGTTACAGCGCCCAGGCTCTTGAACTCAACGCCACATCTTCGATGTCATGTGGACGTTTTGTGTCATTCATGGACCAAGTGTGTCAGCTGACATACAGAAAAATACAGGATCAAATTTTCAGTGGTCATCAGGTCACTAATCCGGGGTGTGTAGCGATGGTGTAACCAGCAATGGTTAACTTTTGATTGGTAACTCATCTAGGGTCAGCAGTGTCGGAGTGACTGGTTCGTGGTCCGTATTGAGGAAGTAAGTGGTGAGCTCCCCCTTCCCCTTTACCATGATCACTCCTCGTAGTGTCACACCGTACCCCAGAGACTGCACCACCTCTGCTGTCTCCTCAGTCACCTGTAGATAACAGCGCAAGCAGGGGAAACACACACTGAGACAGCTGGCATCAAGCATCAACACTCTTTACAAATTTTTTCTTTTTCTTTGTTTGTTTTTCTTAACCTGAATCTTGTCCAGGACCCCAGTGCTCTCCATCCTGCTGGCCACATTTACAGCATTGCCCCAGATGTCATACTGAGGTTTGTGGGCTCCGATCACCCCAGCAATTACCGGACCGTAATTTATTCCTATGAGGGGGAGGGTCAAAATGTATCATGAATAGATTTGGCGATTTATCAGAATATAATACAAGACACATTTCGTCCATGTGTGACCAGACATCAACTGAGAGGATACTGGAAGACCATACAGCTCAAAAAACAGTTAAAAAATCTATTAATTAAAATATTTCAACAACTGATTTTGCAGAGTTGGAAGAATTTATATTCTTTGCATTCTTCGAGCGTCCTCATCCTTTTCTCATTAAGATCATCGGTCATTTTCTTACCCCGTTAATAGGATACTGGGGCAAAATGAAACAAAAAATTTTACAAAATAACTTTCCTTCAGTAGTTCTGTTGATTTGTATACAACTCTACACACACATCACAAAAAAACATTCAAAATTCTTTTTTTTTTTTTTAAACAAAGCATTCTATTTACTTGTATCAATGTTACTACCACATCAAAATGATTTAAAAAAATTTCACATATGACACATTGAGCTGACAGCCAGATGACCACCTCTCCCCAATTCCTCACGATGAGTGTATAATCAACAAATGCTCATTGGGACACTAGTTTTCTACACAGTATTGTATAAAAATTAGGCAGATTTAGTAGAATCCACTGAGAAGAGGGAGTAAAAAGAAGAGATTATACACACCAATTCGGAGTTTGAAGTCATTGAATGAGTGTGTGTTGATCTGCTCCAGCTTCATCCTTAGAGAAATGGCAAACTCCACCATTGTTCTCACATGGCGACTAGCGACATTATACTCCTGTTGGGGGCGATGAAAGTATGGCTGTGACAAACATGTACCACAGCACTTTTCTTTAACTGAGAGCTTCACTCATGTTACTTCTATTTATTCTGTAAAGTCAAATTTTTTAATGAAGAGCTCATTCTTATATTGCTTTGTGACTACAGTGCATCCCAATACCAGGCTTTCTTCTCTCTTTGTCATACATTCCTTATTCTATTCCATCATCTCCTACCTTCTTCTCCATCCCAGCATCTGGGACAGTCAGTCCAACAGCTGCCATGTAGGTGCTGCCAATGGTTTTAATCTTCTCCACACCACTAAACTTTGGCTTAGACAGGAGCTGCAAGAGAGGATGAGTATTCAAAATTCCGTCAAGGCAAACCCAACAGCATTTTAACTGTGTTTCAGGACAATGGCAAGAATCTTTTTCTTCGTTCTTCATATCGTTACTGAAAGTGGGACACATGGACGAATGGCCCCTACCTCATCAAAGTCAACAATTATCTCATTGAGAAGGCGAAGACACTCCAGCCCGTCTCTGTTCTCGTTGCTCTCATTGTAGAACTCCTTGAACTGGGGCACCGAGGCGAACATCACGCAAACACACTCACAGGACTGACTGTACAGATCCTACAAAACAGAACAACCTCTTTTTCACAGCAATAAACCTTTGAGAACTTCCTTCCTCTATACTGCACTCTTACATTCGTGGTGAGCTCCTGCTACAACCTTTTCCCACTTTGTGGCACCATTTCTCACAATCCTTCCTCTACTTGATGGCTGTTATTACCAAACCACCAGCTCTTATTATTGTTCAAACATCCTGTGCTTTCTCTTGCCCCGTTGCTGCTGGTAGACCCCGGTACGCTCATTGCCAGGACACTGCTGATACACCCTCTGCTCTTGCCTGATTATTGCGTTTTTTTCCAATGAAGACTGAAGCGACGTGGGCAGGAAGGACATTGTGCAAGAGATTCTCATTGATGTTCTCCATCGTTTCAGTCTCCTCTTTTTCTTTCACAAAGCACTGCTGCAAAAGGAACTCCATACGGCAAGCCAGCTCATCCTAGGAGATGAGACATAGTGGTCACACTGGTGTCCAAGTGAGGGAAAGTCAGGGAGGGACAGGATCAATCATTGCATGAATCACACAGCTACATTACAGGAGAAAAATGGGCAAAATATGATTCAGAAACAGAGATGAACTACTCAGACCACGGCAGTGATAGAGGTTGGAAAGAGAGAGAACCAAAGGACTGGATGTATGCAGAGGCACATGAATCGTCAGTGGATTTACCTTTCGCACCAGTATTAAGGTAACAAAGTAGAACATGAAGAGCCAGACCCCTGCCATAATCTTGGGCTCCTTCAAGACACCAGGCCTGGGGAAAACACGAGGTTATGACATCATCTGTATCACTAATGAGGGAGACAAGTACATGTAGGAATGACGATGGGCGAAGAAGACCTACTGGCTGGTTTCGTTGTAGAGCTGGTGCATATAGTGGTCGGAGCGGCAGACGTAGACGTAGAGAAATAGGACGAGGTAGACCAGCAAAGCCATGGTGAGCAGAAGCACCTTGACCTCCTGGCATGTTCGAATAAACACTACCACACCCAACATGGCTAGCAGGCAGCAATACAGGTAGTACTGCAAGGACAGGGACACATCAGTACTGACCGATCATGGTAAAGGTGCTACATTCACACTTGTTCTATTGGCAGATGCTTTTCTCCAAAATGATGTACAGTCATTATGAACTAGTATTTAGCTACCACCTATCCAAGGTGACCTACAATGCTGGGTACACTGTAGAGAACTCCCTACAATCATACACCAGAGCAGTGTAACACACACACACACTGATATGTTGTACAGATACACACACTATTTGGATTCTTTGGAGTGACCAATTGACCCTCACCTTCAGTCTCTGGACTGTGGAAGGAAACCTGAGGGCTTGGAGGAAACCCACATGTACAAAGGGAGAACATGTAAACTCCGCGGAGACTGAGCGGGCGTCAAACCCACGTCCAATTGTGCAGCCCAGTATGGTGTAATATAGGGTAAATATGTTTTTCCTACTTAGTGTGTATGGGGAGAATAGAGCTGGATGCAAAGTGAGCAGAGAGTGATTTTTTAATATAGTTCTGTTTGTGTTTAAGGACATTCTTGAATAGCTTTGGGATCCCAGCGTCTACTTGACAGCTACACGCAACATGAACGAGTGTTAATAAAATACCGCGTTGCGACACTTACAGGTGCAGTGTAGAATTTGAAGGAATCTAGTGATGTTGCATTATGGGAGATATTGGCACAGCCGTGGTCTGGAAGAAAGAACTTGTGGGACAGAAAGAATGTGCATTATATTTCGCATCAAACAATTTGAGTGTTTGTGACTGTCAGACTGTAAAGATATATTTTCATTATATAATGTCTCTATATGTTAAATTATATCAATTGCACAGTGTAAATAATGCTTAATATTATTGTTTGCAAATTTGTGTCAGCAAGGCTGCGCATTTTATCGACGTAGCTACAGTATATCATATATATAGCAGCGTGTTAGATAATGTGCGGACATGTGTGAAAACACGGTAAACTGTAGCGAGGCTTACGAAGTTGAGAATGGCCATGATCAGTGTGATGAGCAAGCAGAGGATAACCAGGAAGAGCCGCAGTGCTGCCATTTTGGCGACTCCCTGAGACAGAGAGAGCACCCACTGAATGCCCTCCGACATCTTGGGTCTCCAGCGCTGCGACACACAAACACACACACACACACACACACACACACACACACACACACACACACACACACAGGGATGCACAGGTACACACACACAATTATATGAGCAGGAATGAGAGCAGCACCCACTTACATTTTTTAAATAATTATTTTAGCAGTAGTTCTAAAATTGTGACACCGACACATTTCAATAAGTTAATGCATAAGTAATCTAATTAATTAATAGTTACCTAATATGGTTTTCCTGTGTGCAGATCAGTAGTAAATACAATATTGATGATCTTAATGATGGCCTGTATAACATCAACAACAACAACAATAATAATAATAGCAATAATTTGGTTCTAAAATGTATTATTATTATTTATTATTACTATTATTATTATTATTATTATTATTATCATTCTTCTTCTTCTTCTTATTATTATTATTATTATTATTGTTGTTGTTGTTGTTGTTGTATGTGCCATACAAAAATCATGTAATGTGTTTTCTTTTTAATCAGGGTGTACAGTGTTTTATAAATCACCGGAAAAAATGCACATTGAGACGTATGGCAGCATACGGGACATGTTTACATGTTTAAACATTAATGCTGTGCGGCGCAAGAAAGACACGCACTGCTCTGAAACACAATTCCGAATTCAAGGGATCACAGTCTTACCTCCATGTGCCCTGTGAAGACGATGAGAAGAAGCACAGCTAACGCCACAAAGGTGATACCATAGGAGACACCCAGGGTAACGTTCCTGAGGGTCACAGAGAATCAATGTCACTGAGCGGAAATGTCCCAGAACCTTTAATATTTAGTATCTGACATCTCCTATGAATTGTTTGACAATGGAAGTCAGTTAACTGTACACGTAGCGAAAAGAGTTTCAGTGATCACAGGGGTCTGTAGGGAGATCTGCTGCTGAATAAATGCAATTTTAAAACAAAATTCACTTGCTATTATATAATTTGTTATGATCATTTTTATTGTTTTAATTTGTTAGAAAAATACAAAGCCAAGCTGTGACTCTCTGGATTGTAACAACTTTTTTGTGGGGAAAATTAAATTCATTCACACTTTTACAGCTTCCGAAAAACAAATGTTTTCAGTGTCTTCATCTATCTATCTGTCTTATTGGACTGTTTTTTTTTTAATTATTATTTATTTTTACATATACGTATCTGTATCTTTGTATCTAAATACATATATATAATATAAGGGGGGCGCGGTGGTGCAGAACGTTTGGCCGGGTCCTGCTCTCTGGTGGGTCCCGGGTTCGAGTCCCGCTTGGGGTGCCTTGTGACGGAATGCTGTCCGGTCCCCTCCCCCTCCAGCCTTGCGCCCTATGTTGCCGGGTTAGGCTCTGGCTTGCCGTGACACCGCTTGGGACAAGCGGTTTCAGACTGTGTCTGTGCATGCATGTATAATTTCCTACATTTCTTTTATATATTTGTCCCCGGTGCTGGATTGCGTGAACGTGTGTGAAGCTGCACTCACTTCTGGGAGGTGAGCATTTGGACCACAAAGAGGGTGATGAAAATCAGAGCCATGCAGCTCACAGACAGATAGAGCTCCATCATCTCCAGAAGGCGGTACTGAAAAACAGCCAGTTTTTATACAGTCAGCAGAAATATAACACGTTATATTGTACAGCACTTACGAAATGTATTCATCCCCTTGGACTTTTTCACGTTATTGTATTACTGCATGTAACTATGACTTATTCACTGCAAAATTTTTGCCACTCTTCAGCACAAAGTAGTCTGGGATGTCAAAGTGGAAAAAAATCCAGTAATTTTACTGAATTAATACAAAAGAAGAGACAATAACTGAATAGATAAATATCAGGAGTGAATACTTTTCATAGGCACTGTAATTACAATTATGCAGCAATACTTTTACACACAGACAGACGTAAACCATGTGAACAACACCAGCTCCAATCCCACCTCCTTCTCCATTTTCCAGGTGTTGAAGTACAGAGTCAACCAGTTGAGCTTCAGCTTTCTTTTCCCCTGCCTCGGAGAGAGAAACAAAAAGAGCAACGGCTTTTTTTATTATGGGAAAATATACACGAGTCGGTGAAATCCACAGCTGACTGCTTTTTATTATACATTTGACTTTAAATGTTTTATAAATTCGTTTTTATTTTGAAAGATGTCAATTTTTTTCAAATGTAGTTTACCCATGAACACCGTGGTGACCACAGAGACGTCCCACTGCAGTGTGGTAAAGAATACTTACTCTTTGAGATCCAGTGTTTCTAAGGTGTCACTTTGTCCGTCCTCCAAGCCCTGGGGGGACACACTGTGAGAAGGGGGGTTGGGGGGTGAGGAAACACTCAGTGAATTGGCTGTCTGTCTGCATATCAAGAAAAAAAAAGAGGTTTTTAGAGAAAAGGATTTACCTGTATTCACTTGTGGGATCTGTCTGAGTGGTTTGCCCTTCCTGGAAATAATATAACATATTTATAACCACATTTCCAGTTATGCAGATGCACCAGCACAAATGCATGTGCACTAACAGCTCAATACACCACACAGCACACATATACACACACTTATGGCCTCATAAGGGAGTGGCCGGGGGGGGGCACTGACCAGGTGCGGTGGCTCTGCATAGGCAGTGGAGTGAGCTGTGGGTTTGGTCTTAGGCTCCGCAGGCTGGTTGAGCACTGAGAAAGGGCTCACCGCCTTCCAGGACTGCAGGTACTTCGACATCCTGACCGAAGCCCTGAGCCTCCTGTCAAAGACCCTGGGAGCCTGAAAAAGAAATAGAGAGAACAGTATAAATAAACTGCACGAATTCTATTGTGAGCACATTCCTTACGTATTATATCCGTTTTCAAGAATCACTTGTCTGGGTCAGGGTTGCAGTGATCTGGAGCCTATCCCAGAAGCATTGGGGGCAAGTCTGAGTTGGGCACAGGACACCAGTCCATCACAGGGTAGACACACACACACACACACACACACACACCCTAAGGGCAATTTAGATTGACCAATTTACCTGAACAGCATGTCTTTGGACTGTGGGAGGAAACCAGAGCACCCAGAGGAAACCCACACAGACACAGGAAGAACATGCAAACTCTTTGCAGACTGAGCAGGGATCAAACCCACATTCTCTCACACCATCCAGGCACTGTGAGGTAGAAGTACTACTTACTGTGGCACCACATTGCCTGTGTATTACATCCTCAGACATTACTTTACATCAATTGCTCTAGTAAAATACAGTACCAAATTGTAAGTAAAGAAAATTATTAAAGAATTATTACGATTACTAATTATGAAAACATCAATAATAATAATAATAATAATAATAATAATAATAATAATAATAAGTAGGGGGTGAGAGGTATTTACTTCAAGGTTCCTCGGTGTGGCACTCTTTATCTTTGGATCTAAGACCAAGTATGTCTTCCTGCCCTCAAGGTAGGGGTCCCGACTAGCTCCATTGCCCTCCTCCACCTTGTACGCCCCACCCAGGTTGTCCAGCGTTTCCTCGGTGATGTGCACCCGCCTACGTTCACAGAAACATGAGAGCACGGCTGTTGATGGCGTCAAAAGGAATAGTCATCAGGGCCGCATCTTCAGACTTTTTAGAGTTTATTATATTAATGCATTAATTTTTTAACCAATTTTTTCACATCGGAAGCATGGCTGCAGGCTGGTGCACGGTTACAGCCTCTTTTTTCTAATTCCAAGCTCTGTTGTAGCAAGACGAGGATTTTCCCTCCATTCCTCACCCAGGTAGACCTCCGGACTCCATGTGATTGGCCAAGGTGACGTCATGCGACCAGACATCGTACTGCCACTTCTCCTTGCCTATAACACCGCAGAGCACGTTCCCGGAGTGCACGCCCACTCGCATGCTGATCTCGACCCCCGTTGCCTCCCGCAGGTTGCTGGAAGAGGGAAGAACATGTGGAGAGGTGCAGTAGCGGAAATCACGAAAAACACACGGAACCGTTTCTGAGAGCCGACTTGGGGCACTGACTTGATGGCGGTGCACATGTCCAGACCCATCTGCACACAGTTGCAGGCATGGGAAGGGATGGGATCAGGCAGACCGGACACACAGTAGTAGCAGTCCCCCAGGATCTTGATACGCAGGCACTTATTCTTCTGCAAAGGGGTTCAAAGTCGAGGAGAAGTTGGTAGAACAGACGCGGACTATGCAAATGAGGCTTATTCATTTCATATGTTCTAAAGAGCGACAGGGCATTGTCTCACCTTTGCAATGTCATCAAATTTACCAAAAAGTTTGTTGAGGACTGCAACCAGCTCCTCGGGCGTGCAGCTGCTGGCCAGCTTGGTGAAGCCCACGATATCGGCATAGAGGATGCTGGGAATTAGAGGAGGGAGAAACAACCGTTGTTGGATTTCACAGGGTGCAGTTAATGAACAGCAAAATATTTAGCAGAATTTCACCCTTGGGTTGTGTCCCCATCAAATCTGACCCACTAACAACTGCTGTCTATCACAAATACAGTTGTTTTCTTTCGTCTAATCCCCCATAGAGTTTCACAATGTCCAGCAGATCAGACATTCAAACTCATAAAATTAACGACCCCCCAGTTTTGCTCAATCTTACATGTTTTCTTCACATTGTGCACACATGTGGAGTGTCCAGTCACACGTGGACATGGGAAATGAAAGGGTGAGACTATGCTGAAGAGCAAAGAGTTGCGTAGAACTCGTGATAGTAACTAGGAAAAAAGTTGGTAAAAAAGAGCAACACAATGTTCGGTTAAAATCTATACAGTGCTGCTGGAAAGTACGTGAACCCCTTGTGTCCCTTAATTTTACCACAAAGTGGTTATTTAATGTGGGGGATGCGGTGGTGCGGCGGGTTTGGCCAGGGCCTGCTGTGTGGTGCGTCTAGGGTCCGAGGCCTGCTTGGGGTGCCTTGGGGTGGACTGGCATATTGTCTTGGGTGTGTCTGCTCCCCCTCCAGCCTTACGCCCTGTGTTACCAGGTTAGGCTCTGGTTTGTTGCATCCTCGCTCAGGAGAAGTGGTTTTAGACTGTGTGTGTGTGTGTGTGTGTGTGTGTGTGTGTGGGGGGGGGGTGGTTATTTATTTAATGAGAATCAGGGTTTCTCATGAGACATAATAGGTGTGTAATGACAAATTCTATATGTTGCCTTGGAGGAAATCATATGTGTAGTAGAAACACACAAATAGTGCAGGTGTAAAAACAAGTGAAGCCCAAATTACACTGGTTACATCAAGTTGGTAAATAGAATCAGGGGTGCAAATCAGTCATTTACCCATTTTCTGAGTTTACTTTAAGATTTAACATTCAAATTTTATAAGTTTATTTAAAGATTTCAAGAAAAATGACCATCTCTATAGGGTTCACATACTTCCGAGCACCACTGTATAAGTGTATATGTATATAAAATAGTGTACTGTATATAAACTATAATAATGGGCCACCTGGTTTTGGACAGGAACTCCAAAAATAGAAAGCTGTCTCACAGCAGAGTCAGCATACTGGACTTTTATTCTCGGGAACCCGACTCCGCTGTATCTGCGTGGGATGTTACCTGACGTGCTTGTGCTGTCGGATGTACAAGCTGTGGAAGTTCTGCCTGATCTCCTCATTGGAGGGTTTCTTCGACAGGCGCTTAATCTCCTCCGTTTTCAGCTCCAGGACAATGTAGCGCGGCAGCACGGAAAGCAGGAGATGCTCCTGGTCGGTGGAGAAGCGGGATGCGGGGCGTTAAGTGCTTGAGTGTGAGTGGGCGCGTGCGTCCACGGGGACGGTCACATACCTGTTGTCTTTTCTGTAAGTCCATCTGCATGCGGACCTGGTTGAAGTTCTGCTGCTCTCGCATGGACTTCTTGTTGGCGCGTTCAGTGAGCCCTCGGTGGAACGCACCCACGCAGTTCACACACAGGAACAACACGGCATTGGCCACCAGCTGGAGGAGAAGATTCTTAGTATGAACCCAAACAATGACATTTTTCCAGTGGAAGCTGGTCAAACGTCTTACGTTTACTTTAGCAAGTGATGAATTCTCTACGCAAGCATGGAATGCTCCTCAACGGGTTTGCGCTGGGTGTATGAGCAGTCCAAATTCTGTCTTATCACCTTGCCAGAGATCTTTTAGGAAGGACACATCGCAACACTCTTTCACGCTCTTGAACTGCCTCCGATTATACAGAACTTTATCAGTCCTACTGGTCCACCCCCCCCTTGCGTGAATCAAGCAGAAGTGAATGAGAAGAAGAACGTGGTACAAAATTATCAGTTTACTTTGGCATTTTACTGATTAATGTGATTCTGATAATTCCATCCATCCGTTATCAATAACTGATTATCCAGAGCAGGGTCACAGTGGTCCAGAGTCTACCCATGGAGCACAGGGCATGATTCAAGGTACATGCTGGATGGGACACCAATTACATCCTGATGATTACATCCCCCCCCAAAAAAAATTTAAACTTGACATCAGGAAGGTTTAAATTAAAAAAAAAAGAAATTGGGGAATTTTTCGTAGTCTGCGACTTTGTGTTTTTACCTAAATTGCTCTGCGACTTGTGGACTAGTGAGTTTATTTTGGCTTATTTTGGACTTCAGACTCAGAGTGCATACTTGAGTGACTACTGGACTACTTAGGATTTTTTGTACTGTTGTGTTCGACTGTACGGGGAATATTTTTGTCTGGTAAAGTTGACTTTAGTGCCTTCATTTGACTCATCAGGGTATAACAGGAGGAGTCTCATAGAAAGCGGAACTTTCAAAGGAGCCAATTTGAATATGAGATGGATACGTTGGGGTGTGTGTTGCTTTGTGTGTGTCAGCTACATTGTGGTTTCCACATCGCAGATAATGGATCATGTCTGCTGGCAAACCTTCCCTCTATCCTGCTGGCCTTACGTTCCTCTACAACCCATGTTTGCATGTGACCTTTAGCACTGCAGTCACAGACATCGTTGCAGTTGCCTCTCACCTGCACGGCCAGGTCCGTTGTGCCGGGCGCCGTGACACTCATGTAGATGCTGAAGATGATGATATGAGACACGCTGGTACCGATTCCAAAAATGAGAGCCCAGAGCAGGGAGAGAGGAAGCACAGAGTAGACAGAGAATGAGAGGAAGAGGAAGAACGCGACCTGGAGAAGAAACAAAGACAAAGAGTGTGTGAATGACTGGGTCACATGGCTTCCGAGCTACAGTATCCTCTGAAACATGGTATAGCCCTCCTATTGTATCCCACAATACCATGTATAGTCCATGATATAACCACCTTGCGGCCCAAACCCCCATGTCCCCAATGACCAGTGAAGCTGACCTGCTCCCAGGCGGACACCGGACCCCCTGTGAAGGCGAAGACCATAGCGGTGATGTACAGCAATGCCCAGACGAAGAGAGCCAGAACCCCACCGCAGCGTCGCATCACTCGAAACCATGGTAACGCCACCAGCAGGGCAACGCTCAAGCACAGCACCACACCCAACACAGAGAGAGCTCCAACATGCACTCTGACATCCTGGAATGGAGAGAGTGTGTTAGTGCCGTCCGTACACACTGTCTGAGCACAACGCTACATCAGCTTAACACATCTCAGACTTTAAAACATTCCTTGGACACTGAAGTAAATTAACACTGCACTTAGGGAGAGGTTTAGTACAGTATATACATACAATCTGACCACAATACATTAACAATCACCCGAGAGCAAGGGTGTGTGTAGTAAATACACTTCTTAGACACTACAGTACATTAACACTAAAGTAAGACACAAGTTTAGTAGAGTGTGCGCACGCTACCAGTGGAGAATACATTAACAACACTCTACAGGATGACCCATAAGCTACGGTACCCCTTCTTAGCTATGGATCTAGAGAAAAGCTCATTTGTCCCAAAGTGTTGCTTTGCACAAAGAAGGTTTTCCGAATCTCTTCTCAAACTGCTTTATAGTCTATTGCATTATTTGTCCGGAATTTTGCTTTTGTTGGACTCAAACAGCCAACCACTAAATATTGTTCGTACTTGCAGTTTTTTTCATTGTTGTGTCACTCTTCTGATTGATACACATGTTCCTAGTAATCACTGGTTGTTATTAATATATTAGGGGTATGGTGACTAATAGGCTACCCCGTACAACAGAGGATTAGTGCAATATGTATGTGCTGTCAGGATACTGTACATTAACACAGAAAAGACACTTCTTTGCATGCTCGTTTGAGCCTGTGCACAATACTTGCACAACAAACTTGCACAATATTTCAGAAAATTTGTGTTTCTCACCCTATGTGTAGCAGCAAAGATTATGATCATAGTCACGCAGAAGAGGATGGTGAGCACCAGTCCTCCCACCATGGTTGGCGTTTCTCCCACAGCGTACATGCAGCCCCTGTTCACAGCACGCAGGATGTTGCATGCAGAGGCCAAGG
The DNA here is from genome assembly GCF_900964775.1 of Scleropages formosus. Lineage (NCBI taxonomy): Eukaryota > Metazoa > Chordata > Actinopteri > Osteoglossiformes > Osteoglossidae > Scleropages > Scleropages formosus. The sequence goes on from NC_041816.1 coordinate 26,487,345, forward strand.
TGGACCTGGCAGGTCGATGGCGAGGGGCACGTGCAAATCCATGTTGTCTAACACCCTCATCGCTGTTACCGACATTTAGAGTTTCATCAGGTGAATTGGCTATTGACCCATTCACAGCATCAGTCGTACTGCTGTCAACCCTGTCATCCTTTAGTTTACAGCTGCTGGTATATTCCACAGTACTGTCAACAGCCAGTCCATTCAGTCTGATTTTACTTGAATCATCAGTGTCCAAAACTTGGTCTATTCTAGATTCCATGTGTGTTAAGGATTCATTGCTCATGCTGGGATCTAAGTGTCCTGTTTCATTGGAGCCAGAATTATACACATTTTTGATGGTTGTGAGTCCAGTGCTGTTACAATTGTCCTCGATTTTCTTTGTAGGGGTAGTGGCAGTGGTCGCAGTGATGGTAAGGTCATGTGTCAAAGGGCTCTCATCTTTCCCGGATGCTGGTATCAGTTCCCCATTCATCACACAGTCCTCATCTTGATGGGATTCTTGTCTAACATCCATCCTGCAAAAGTCCTTCTTAGTGTAGACTGCAGCAGTAATGGTCAGAAATAGTTTTCAAGAGCTTTCACAAATCAAAAAATAAATAAATAAATTGAGCTGGCCTTCCTCAGGTCCAAGAACGACATGGGAGCAACTCGGTACGTTTAAAGAAGGGGATCAATCCTACAGTCAAAAGTTTGTGTTTTTCTATACAAGTAAAATAAAATCCATTGTCCACCACCAGGATCCCAGCAAATGATTGTTTTCTTGTTTGGAAATGCTGGTGCCGTTGTGGAGACCTTGAGGAAGCTGTGAGCACTGGCAAAAAAGTGGCAACATGGGAAAACTTCAGGATACTTTACATAACGCAAAATTTGCAAGATACATAAGAGCATAACTCAGGTTTGGAACTCAGTCTGAGAGCTATGTCAACAGGGATAACAGAAGACCATCACAATCTAATAGCTTCAGAAACAGGTAACATATTTAGGACTCTCAGCAGGTAACACAGAGAGTGATTACAGTCAAGAAGAAAACACACACAGTCTACAACCACTTGTCCCAAGTGGGGTTGCAGCAAACCAGAGCCTAAACTGGCAACACAGGAAGTAAAGGCAGAGGGGAAGATAACACTCCCCAGACAGGACACCAGTCCATCGTAAGCCACTCCAAGCAGGCCTCGAACCCCAGACCCATCACACAGCGAACCCTGGCCAAACACACTGGACAACCACATCTCCCAGGAGCAAAACAGGCAAAGATTATTTGGAGACTATCACTGCCTAGGTCAACTTTAAGACCCTGGTTATGGCCTACAAATGCATCAATAGAACGTCACCCAGATATCTACTAGACTTGATCATCTGCTGCACCCCAACCAGACTGCTTCACTCTTCCACATCTGCCCGCTTGGTGGTCCAATGCATGAAAGGTAAAGTACAGAGGTTTTCAGTTCTGGTTCCGTTGTGGTAGAATGGCAGAATGATAGAATGACCTCCCTTCTCACTCAGAACTACTGAATCTCTGTCCACATTTAAAAAGGGTCTTAAAATTAATCTCTTCCGGACTCACTTCACCCATGATCCCTTAAGTTCATGCAGTATAACTTTAAGATCATGCCCGGATAAACCTTTATGCAGCTACTCCTGCAATGTAACATAAATGTTTTTATGTATCTAAAAAAAAATTACTAGTTGATCAGGAATCGTCAATATTCAGATAGAGTTTTATGCAGCTACTCGTGATGAACATTGGTTCATATGGTGGAAAGAAACAAACTAACTGCACTTAAGAATCACACGTCTGCGCCTATGTCTCTCTTTCTCCTAATGTAATGTACATTGCTTTGGAGAAAAGTGCCCGATAAATGAATAAATGTAAATGTACAATGCTGACAGAGGTCAAAGGCCATCAGTTTTGTTTGCAAATTCAGACGAACAATGCATGTCCACACCTTGGACTTCAGGGACATCACTGACCACTGAAGGACAGATGTGGTTTTCACACTGCTTTACAAACAGCTTTATCACATCTTTACACAACCCTAACCCTAACCCCTAACCACTAACAACTAACCCCAAACCTTCCCACTAACCATAACCTGAACCTCTAACACTAACTCTTAACTCTAATCCAAACCTTAACCACTAACCCTGACCCTAATGACTACTAACTTTGCTCATACTTCTGACTTTTATTCATATTGCCCTTTATATGAGTGCACACCTATTCCAACTCCTCTAAATTCGTAATGAAGGTAACACTATCCATTGCTTACCTTTCCCTTTACCGCTTGGTCTTTTCCTCTGTCTAGTGTCTCCGGACCCCTTTTCATTCACTTCTGCTCTCCTCGTGGCACCTCTCTTTTTCTCTAGTCCACCTTTGCCCTCTCTGTCTTGTGCTTCTGCTTTGTCTCTCTTTTTATTTCCAGTCTTTTTGAAGCCCTTCCAAAGCTTATCTGTGACCGACACATAACGTGGGAGACTGAATGTGTGTCGGAAAAGTGGCGCCTCTTTCGCTGGCCCGGGGCGCTCTGCCGATCCAGCAGTACCTGTTCTCTTGGCTCCGCTCTCCCTGTTCTTGTAGATGCTTCACACACCTCTTCCTCCTCCCTCTGTAGAAGCTATCATTATTACGGCTTTGAACTTCACCGCTTTCTCTTCCCTTCTCTTACATTTTCCTCACCTCGTGACATGCCAAAGTGTTCTCTGCTATCCCAGCGAAAGTAAACAACTTTAATTAACACACACACACACACACACACACACACACACACACACACACATTTTCAGAACCGCTTGTCCCATACGGGGTCATATTTTTTTTAATTCATTTATTTATTTACTTATTAAAACGTGTTTTTAATTAACAACAGAATAGCACTGGGTCACATGGTGCGTTCACATCCAGGAAACAAGGGCAAAAGGTGACCAAATAAAATCGGGAATGATTTTCACGCTTTATACAGCAGGGTTTTACGCTATCAATTCAGGGTCAGTCCCTTGAGAGGAACTATAGCAGGAAGGGATTCAAACCCAGCACCTTTAGACTGCAAGGTGACAGCCCTAACACAACTTGCTGCCCTCCTACCTTCTAAGAAGACACACCTGCTGATTTCCAAAAGAAATTTAAATTGCACTGGCAAAAAAGGAAGTAAATACAGGAGTGTAATAATATTAAGACATAAGGGAGCGCTTCATCGGTAAGTCATGCAAAACAGCGGGCTGTACATGCCCTGCTAATCATTTCCATACAGGTCAGCTTCCTCAGCATCATCCCACAAGCAAAACATGGCGTACAGGGAGCAGCGCGTAGGTGTGTAGTGCCACCGCAGCACAGAGGGCAACAAACCCAACATCATTTACATATATTCCCTTGGGAAAACAGCAGACTTTCACAGAGCCCGAACATGGAGCAACCTGAGCTGCACGGGGCAGAACGAACAGTAAGGTGCGGGAAAAATGACCACTGCATGGAACACTTACTGCAGTGCTACACAATTCGCTTTTCACAACGTGAGTCAACAGGAACATCTGGGCACCACCAGCTCGGACCTGTCAAATGTATCTGCTGTACATTCTCGGGGAGGGTGCGTTTCAATAAGTTTCTTCAGGCCAGACATGTAAGGCCTACAGAAAGTTCTTTTAATACAATGTATTTTCTGGAGGTAGGGAAGCTCTCATGTGAGTCATAGATACAACAACAACAATAAAGTAATGTACTAAATAAAAATAAGAAAATATGTATGAATATATTATTTGATCACTGAGGGCTAGCAGATTCCGTACAGACTTTTGAATCTGCACCCAGTATAGAACAACAAAAACAACAACAATAAAAACAATTATAATAATATATCCAATAATAAATTATTATTATTATTATTATTATTATTATTATTATTATTACATGTACATGTTCGTGTGAAGTTTGGGAGAAGCTGACAGTCTTACCTGTTGTCGGTCCGCCGAATGAGCTCCTAGAGAACAAACAGTGACGCGGACAAAACAGAGTGCGATGCACTGATTTATGTTTTCAATGTTGTAACTCGATTCTACCAGTGAAATGTGTGAAATCTTCGCGGGCGATCAATGTATCAGTGTCGCTCATCTGTCTCGCGGACAGATGCGTGTATTTTTAGCGCAGTCGCTGTCCGTCGGTTTTTAATAGTAACAACGGCGCGAGGCAACGTTCCAAAATTTATCACGGACACATATAATTACTAATAGATCGGGTATCAGTAAATCGGGTCAGCGCAAAAACACTTTTTTTGTGGTCACTTCCTTCCTAGCAGTAAACTTGAGCTGAGTTGTGTGTGTCTGCAGCTGTGTTTCTGTATGTCTGTGCATCCATGTGCCCCTGTGTCTGTCTGTACGTGTGTATGTGTCTAAGTGTGTGTGTGTGTGTGTGTGTGTGTGTGTTTTGTGTGTCTGTACTTCTGGCATTCTGTGTGAATGGCTGTAGGTGTGTCTGTCTCTGTGGCTCCCTGTGTATGTGTGTGTACCTGTGTGCCTGTAACAGTGTGTATCTCTTGTGGAATGGAATGTGCGCACAATAATTCCAGCTTCTCGTTTTTACCCCAACCTGACAAACCGGATCTGCAGTTCATGCTACACAATGGCCGAGATGATGATGAGGCGCACCTGCATGACAGTGAATTTTTGCGAGTGTGTGTGTGTGTGTGTGTGTGTGTGTGTGTGTGTGCGTGTGAGGTCCTCTCAGTATCAAAATGAATAAGAAAAGAGGAAAAGTGACAGGAAGTATTTCAAAATATGCATTGTTACTCCAGCAGTTCTTGCCAGTTATCAACAGTCCTTAATTTTAATAACTGGTTATGTATCTTTAATCAAGATGTGGTGAAAATGTCATACTGATCCTGCTGCAGTGGGTGGAATCAGTGGTGGAGAACAAATGGGTGGTTCAGACTGTGTGTCTGCTGTTAATCCTTCATTCCTTCATTCTTCATATTCTCATCATTGTCATTGATTTCATTCTCACATTCACACACACACACACATTTTCAGAACCGCTCATCCCATACGGGGTCACGGGGGAACCGGAGCCTACCCGGTAACACAGGGCGTAAGGCCGGAGGGGCAGGAGACACACCCAGGACGGGACGCCAGTCCGTCGCAATCTCACATTCATCATGTAGAATTAATACTATTGGCATTATTATCTGGTGATCAGTACTTCAATAAACCCCAGGGGACCAGGTAGGACAATGGTTAGAGCTGCCTCGAGACTTAAAGGGCCCAAGTTTGAATCATTTACATTTATTCATTTACCAGATGCTTTTCTCCAAAGGAGAAATCCCACCTCTGTAGTAACCTTGATCTAGGTAATTGCCATGAATTGACACAGTAAAGTTACTCAGCTCTATTCATGGGTAAATAATTGTAAGTACACTAACACAGTAAGTTGCTCTTGAGAAGAGTGTTAGGTGAATGAATAATTATATGTTAATCTAAACCTCGCAAACACAACTGGGGTGAAGAACTGAACCATGGGATCTGGCCATAGTTTCCTTAAAGGAACAAAATTAATTTAATCCCATATTACTGGTTGTTTGTACATGTCTGAAGTTGAAAAATTATCTTACAATTTTGGATAATCAACAATGATTTATCCATTTGTATGGCAAGGTGTTACCGTATCAATTCAAGGCAAGGACCTTGACCAAGGGAACTAGAGCAGGAAGGGATTCAAACCCATCATCTTTAAACTGCAAGGTGACAGCCCTAAATAGAGCACTATCAGCTGGCCCACACCAAAAAGCAAGCAAATATTGGGATATAACAGGACATAAAAGAGCTGTTCTTTGGGAAGCCATGCAAATCACAGGGCCATACACAGATGGTGTCGATTCCACCGAACGCAGCTCTGTTTAGGGACATAAAATGAACACAATCCCAAGTTCTGAGCTGATTGCCTCATATTTTTTTTTATTTAGACTTGCTTTCCTGAATTCTGGAATTGCATGATTGAAGATGTTCTAAGAGTCATTAGAGCCATGAAATCTGCTCCAACAATCACGCAAGATATCTTGGTAAAAAACTTGATTACTTACATTATTATAGATTGCTTAATATATCAGTTAGATAAATGAAAACACTGATATGACAGGACATTTAATTTTCATAATCATTATCGTATCATTATTATTGTCATTTCTCACCGGGGAAGTGACATAAGCACAACACTGTATATTTTCTCAGGCACTTTTCATATACTAATAGAACTGACAAAAAAATCTGATTATATTTAAAGTCAAAGAGCTGCAGAAACGGAGAAAATTGGATTTCAACTGTTTTTTTTTTTAAACGGAGCTGTCAATATTAAATGTAAATAAGGAATAAACATATTTTAAAAGGACTGCAAACAGATTAGAAATATAAAAGAAAAACGCATACTAGATACATGCATATAGTAGTTTCTGTAGTCTGAAAAAATAAATGAAATATCTGCTGGCTTTTGCTCTCCCGAACATTTACTACTCCCTTCCCACATGCTTGTGCAGCTTCTGTTACATTAGAGCACTTTGCTGCCCCAAATGGCAGAAAAGAAGAACTGCAGGCATCAAGAAACTAAAAAAATTGAATGGTGAAAAAAAGCTGTTTAAAAAACATAAATAAACGTAAAAATGTTGGGCTATTCATCAGTTTGTAAATCTGATGTTCGTAACACAAGGTACAAGTGTTTGTGTTTCCGAAATATAGCTGCACAAACTGATCCATTATAAATAAAAAACATGTAAAATTTGTTCTGTATTAATTTATAATTCACTAATTTTTTTAAACAATCTTCGTATTGACAAACAACATTTATGTGCACAATCTGGCCACTTTCCTACTTCAGACAGTACAATCACTCTCTCTGGTATTTCAAGTTGAAGTTAACAATGCGTTTAAGTAAATCTCTTTAAATAACAAGGAGTCCAGTGTAGGAATGATTTAGCTTTATTTGGAATAAACATCAAAAGTCATTACAGTTTATGATTTGTTTTAAAGCAATTTGACAATTGTACTGTGATTAATAACTAACTTATACATTTTAGTCAAACTACCACTTTTGTATGTCTGTAACAGAGTCAAGTTTATGTGACACTATTGTTATTGAAAACATCAACAAACAGAAAATCCCCTCCTATTTATTTAAAAAAGTCTCAGGAACTTTTTAGTGAAAAACAATACAGTAAAATATGCAGTACAAGATTAGTCAAAGGAAACTTTACTTCAAACAGTAACATTATTTTTCCGCTTACTTCAAAGTTGATGAGAAAGAGAGCATGAGAGTCTGTAACTGTTGGGATCTACAAGATGTTGATGCGATCCTTGTTCCCTAAAGTAGAAACAAAGGAAAAAGCACTGGTGTTTTCTTGTCCATGTGCAGCTCAGACAGACAGTCCTACAGGTCAGTGGATCAGACTCACCTGCCTATTTGGAGCAGATGAAGTTGAGCTTCTGAGTCTCAGGCAGACTGACCCACTGATGTCCTCCTCCAGATTGGACAGCCCCAGTGTTCCCACAGTGTCCAGCTCCACTCCCGTTACCCGGAACCCAGTTCTGGTAGCAGGCCACGCTTCCGGTGACCCAGAACCAGAGTTTCAATCTGCAGGAGAAGCGCAGACCCAACCACACATGGGAACTGGTGGCACTTCTAACCATCCTCTCCACCCAGTTCTGGATCTCCTCACTGTAGACAGACACCAGGTCCACATTGTTCTCCCTGCAGTAGCTCTGGGCTTCATTCCAGGTCATGTTCTCTTGTACCAGGATCAAGGGAACTGAAATTGAAATGAGAGGTAACTATGCAAATATTTTATTCAAACTTGTTATCCTTACTGGCAGACTCTTCTTTTTTCCTTAATGTAATGAGAATATGACAGTCCAGTAAAATGATAATTACAGTTTTATGCAAAGCTTGGACAAGCACCTGCTGCATCAAACCATATTTCACACATCTTCAGAACCGCTCGTCCCATACGGGGTCACCGGAGCCTACCCGGCAACACAGGGCGTAAGGCCGGAGGGGGAGGGAACACACACAGGACGGGACGCCAGTCCATCACAAGGCACCCCAAGCAGAACTTGAACCCTAGACCCACTGGAGAGCAGGACTGTAGTCCAACCCACTGCGCCACTGCGCCCCCCGGACTATATTTGCAATTGTTCATTGCTATTTTCTATGTTCTCATTTTTGAAAGTTCACGAATAAAAAGTTCACAAATAAAAACTGTTCAATAACATTTGCAGATATGTTGTTTTTCAACAGTTTCCTGTAGCAGTTGTTTACTACTTTTCACTCACACACTTAACCAAATATGTAATTTGGCCAGAGGTGCCCAAACTTTTCCCTAAAACTATATTTCTGAAGAGGCACTAAAGCAGTTTCACACATTGCCGGTCTACACTTGGTATAAATACACTGAAATTCAGATGACTCACTGTGGTAAAACTCACAGTGACCGAATGCTCTGCTGAACCTTAGTCTCACTCACATTTTCACATTTTCAAATGGCGATACCTGCAGTAATCTTGGTTGGTGATATTCCCCCCCACTGGAGTAGACCAATTTGAAAAGTAAACAGAAGCATCCACAAAGTATTGTGTCTACAGTTCTTGGCCTAGATCAAACTCAGCTCACCATCATAACATAGGAACGGGTGATTTTCACCACACTGTTGATCGTCCCATGTTCCACTGTGTGTCTGTGTGAACCAGGCTACAGTGCAGTTCTCATTCCCATTGTCAGGTTTTTCTGGTGCCCAGTAGCGGAAGGAGGAGTTTCTCCGGTCTGACCACTGCCAAGGGTCTCTGAAGAGGCCGATCCACACTGTGCTTGACACCAATGACTTCATCTGCTGTTGATCAACCTGGGTCCTCACACTGGCCAGGTCTGTGTAATTCTCTCTGCAGTATCTCTGAGCCTCTCTCCACGTCAGATATGTTTCTATTAATATGTAGGGGTTTGTGGTACCTTGTGCGCCTGTAAAAAATGCAGTGACATTCAAATTCATATTTACCATCTGGCATACATGTCAATATGTTTACAGTAAAGCATCATTGACAACTTAATGATACAGGAGCTGGATTCATGAATGAAAACTTGGTGTCAAGCCTCTGAAGCAACCAAATTTCTTTTATAAAGTTTTGCTTTAATATTTATTTAAAGTAATGGTAATGGTATAAGTGAAAGTATATGAAAATTAAGTGCAAAACTATTAATTATGGATCAAAGCATCTACTATACAGTCCCCCCTCAAATGAAATGCTTTATTTGGCCAATTGAGTTTTTCCTTGTGTATCATTTATTTTTGAAATGTGGAGTTATGTTGGGTCCAATGATTTTGGCCAGCAGATGCGGGGTGGTGATGGACACATTTACACCTCACTTCTGTCTCACCCAACTAACAGCCGTTTGTCTCATATCAAACTTGATTTGTTTGTTTCTAAATGCAAGTGTTGTTTTCGAATCTGGTGGTGGTGCAGTCATGGCAGGGGATGGGATTGATTAACAGTTGCCCACTGCCCTCCGCTGCCTTAGCATAATTGTGACGACCAGCTGCTGACAGGTGAGAGAGAATCAGTGAAGTCTTTTAAGCAGCTGGTCTGAGAGACTTTTGGGGATTATGAGCAGGGAGCTGTAGGTTTGCCCTGGTCGGAGTAAGAGACTGAGCGTTTACTCTACTAGTATCCCGTAGCTTTTCTCCATCACTTTGCCTTCATGTTGTGTTTTGAAAGGACCCATAGTGCCAGGTGGTTTGTTTGAGAAATACTGGTTATTGGGACAATGGGATAGTGACTCAGGACAACAGGGTTCAATATATTTACTCTGGAACTCTTAGACTGTGTGTCAGTAAGAATGAAAAGTGAGGATGGTCTTAGTCCCTCTCTGTCTCTTGTTCCAGAACAAGTCCTTTCTCCCTGTCAATCTGGGGTTTAAATAGGGGTGTCTATGTGTTTATGGTAACTATGTGCATGCATGTAGGTAGCATGGTTACCAGCATGGCAAGTAGGTTGCAGTTTCATGCAACAATAAAAGCACAAACTTAGCTCCAAGAACTAAATTTTTCGCAGTAATTTTTGTCTTTTTAAAAACTGATATGGTCAGACAGCTTACCATTGTAACAAACGAAATATGCTTTGAAGTTACAGGGATAGTCATGCCATTTCAAGTTTTCCAGTCTTCCACAGTCTTCAGTCCCACCGATCATCCAATTAGGCTGATTAGCTGCCTTGTCCCACAAGCCAATATCATTTTCATTATAGGAAGGTGTGTCTGCCAGGGACCACTGCCACTTCCATGAGTTTCCCTTCTCCAGTCCTATCCAGGCTGGTCCAGTATAACCAGTGAGGTTTACCCTGTTAATCACTCTGTTCATTTCCTCTGGGTTGTCAATGGTAACCAGGTCAGTGTAGTTCTTTCTGCAGTAACTCTGTGCTTCAGTCCAGTTTTTACTCATGTTCACAAAGTGGTACTGATGAGGTAAACATGAGGACAGAGGGCAGAGTCCTGTATTGTACGAAGACACACAATTACTTGAGTCGCTCAGTCACTCAGAATGAGGCAAACGGTGCAAGTTTGTAAAACCCTGTGATAAACAAACACAGGCAATGTGAAAAAAAAATAAAAAATTGTTGCCTTTTTGCATTTTTTGTAGTTCAGAGATTAGGATTTTGAACACTTCATACGCTGAATCTTTCTCAGTTTTTCAAGTTATTTTTAATTAGTTGCTACTACTACTTAATTGTGTAATGTTGCTTTTTCTTCTGCATCATATTTAGGATTCTGCTTTGTTTGGTATAATGACTTTTGTTCGCTGATGACGATGAACGTACAACATCATTTCAATATTTGAATGCAATACACTGACACATGAGGTTGTGGCCTTGTCAGGAGCTGAGTTCTGTTATTTAAAGTACTGTACACATGTTCCCAGTGCACAGTTTGTTCCATTGGTGAACAAACTGGATACGCTCTGTTGAGACTGCAGAGGAATCTTTTTGGATTTACGTATTTATGGATTTTACCGCACCTTAACAATAGCGGACCAGAAAAATTACTGGAGTTCTGTAACAGCTGGATGTTCACAAAATTGAACTGACTAGGGAAGCTTGTGGAAAGCACACAAAGCCCCGCAATTTGGAAACATGCAGAAATCTGCTAGTTTCATGCAAATTATAAGAATGAGAGCAAGAATCCAAATTTGACCAAATTTATATTCCTGAATCGCTGCAGGATTTGTGTCCTGGATATTATTGCATACAGTGAGTTTTCAGGTACGAAATATTGATTTCGACAGTTCATTGGACAGAACTGGTTTTATGTGATTGAAAATACTGACCTGCAAACAGCAGAAGGAAGGTGACACTTTGTTCCATTTCTACGTCGATCTGCTATAGTAAGAGCAGTCAAAGATACACACACATCAAAATCCTTTAGAAAGACAAGACATTTTATTGTTCATGCATTCCTTTCAGTTACACGGACGGAATTTTCCTGTTTTGTTCAATAGCGTTGAAAGCATTCTCCATATCCAAAATATGTAATTAATAAAAATAATCATTACTGATAATAACTATCGTTACAGTAGTATTCTTTCATAAAGTTCGCAAACGAATTTATGAGAAATCCATGTGAGGATCATCTTCAAATTATTATCCAAAAACGAAAAGTCATTGTATGGATGTGCAATACATATTATATTATATTATATTATATTATATTATATTTATTTATTTATTTATTTATTTATTTATGTATGTGTTCTTTCTGCTGTTGTTTTCTGAGGGTTGCTACACAAAATGTCATTGTGTTGTATAGAGTGACAATAAAGTATCTTATCTCTAAAAGACACATAATAAGAAAACGGCATGCAATTCTCCTATTGATGGAAATGTGTCTTGGGCTTCAAGACCTTCTGAGTTGTGTGAATGCTCTCACAGTCTAAGGTTTGAATCCCCTTCCCACCATAGCACCCTTAAAGAAAGTATTTTTCCAGTAACCCAAGTAAAAATTTTGCAGCTGTATAAGTTTGTAACTATTGCACAAACATAACTTTGAAGAGTGTCTGTTAAATGATTAAACAATAACGAACCACATCATAAAACAATATCTCTCTTTCTGCTAATGTAATGTACACATTGTATTGTCTATATGTAAGTCGCTTTGGAGAAAAGCATCTGCTAAGTGAATAAATCTAAATGTAATGTATTTTCTTGTCAAGAATTCAGACCAATGCAACTCTGAAATGATCTTTTGTTTTACAAAAAGGTACCCTCCCCACATTTTAATAGTTATTACAGACCTTTACTACTTTTATAGACATTATGGGGGTGGGGAATGTCCCCTCAATATACAATATGTCCCTTGTAGCATTTGTGCATAACTACTTCGAGTACTATTTCTAATTTTCTTGCTCTCCAAATACCTGTCAAGCTCTTGATCCAATTACCACCGGTGTTGACATTCCTTACTCCGAATAAAGGCAAGATTATTTTATCACTGATACACACAATGTTGTTTTATTTAACTGCGTAATATCACCTCATTTACTAATTAGAGAAATGCAAGAATTCTTACCTCTGAAGATGATGTGTCAAGTTAGTGTGGTCAGTGTTAGACTTTCTGGGATCTGTGTGCAAACACAAGCCGATCACACATGCAAACAAGTTCTCTTGTAGTTACAAAGAATGGAAGAAATTTGTTTATGACAATTTATTTTTAGAATTCAGCGTTGACTTGGACTGATGAAGCAATTGCGTTCCAACAAAGGATGATTCATATACCAGTTACAAATACCTTTCCAAATATCTGTATTAAATATATGCCTTTATAGTGCATCACGGGCCCAAATTTTCCTGGGAATGTTGCATTATAGAAGGGCGTTCGAGTGCAATTGCCGGTCGCAACTAGGATCTGAAATGCATATTTATGTGTCAGTTTGCATACCTGATTATTCTACGTTGTATGTGTCAAATGAATGTGTAGATGTATTGTGTTTCAGGTATTCTGTGCTTTGTATGGATATGGTGTGTAATGTTGTTTTAAATATGGTATAATCTAAGAGGAGTGGGGCTTGTAACGTGTAAGGTGGGCATGAGTGTAATGAAGCAAGAGAGAGGAGCGGTGAGAGGGATAAGGCCTTGAGATTGAAGATGAAGAGTTGTACAGCCCTCTGTGTATTGTGTTGTGTTGTATTATATTACATTGGGGGGTGCGGTAGCGCAATGGGTTGGACCACAGTCCTGCTCTCCGGTGGGTCGGGGGTTCGAGTCCCGCTTGGGGTGCCTTGCGATGGACTGGCGTCCTGTCCTGGGTGTGTCCCCTCCCCCTCCGGCCTTGTGCCTTGTATTGCCAGGTTAGGCTCCGGTTCGCCGTGACCCTGCTTAGGACGAGCGGTTTTGGACAGTGTGTGTTGTATTCAGTTTGAGCCCTTTTGTTTAGATGTAATTCCAGTTTGAGCTTAATCTTCAGTTTGATATACATTTTAAGCTTACATTTATTCATTTAGTTGATGCTCTTCTCCAAAGTGACTTACCATATTAAACTACTTACAGTTACTTTCCCATTTATATAGCTGTGCAATTTTACTACAGCAATTCAGGGTAAGTACCTTGTTCAAGGGTGCTGGAGGTGGGGCTCAAACCTGTGACCTTTGGGTCTGAAGGTAGCAGTTCTAAAGACTACACTACCAGCTGACAATCTTAACATGGTAAACATGGTAAACATAGTAAAGTCCTTAAATGAAATCTCTTAAAGAATGGAAATCCAATATCTGCTTATCTTGTTGTACAGTTTACTGCATGTTTCTTTGCCAAAATGTAATGGATGTAGTTGTCCTAAGATGTATACAAGAAGTTATAAAGTGTAAGTACACACACACACACACACACACACACACACACACACACACACACTCTGTCTGAAACCACTTATCCCAAGTGGGGTCATAGCAAGCCTAACCTGGCAAAACAGGTTGCAAGGCTGGAGGAGGAGGGGACACACCCAGGATGGGATGCCAATCTGTCATAAGGCACCCCAAGCAGGACTCAAACCCCAGACCCCACAGTACCATTTTAAAGAACAACAAATGAAAACAACACAAGTGAGACAATTCATATGCAGACATGAGCTAAATTGCATAGTTTCTGGAGTTTAATATAAAAAAAATGGGAAATGCTTACCATCATAACAAACTAATAATCGTGGCATATCACTGTGAGTGTTGTTACTCTTCCCAACACCCTACATCTGAGCACAGCTCTCAGTCCCATCATTATTGTTTGGTTCCAGATGTCTTTTTATTGCTTTTTTGTTTTTTTTTCCCGAGGACCACCACCAGCTGTTGACATCATCATAACGGCCAGTGGTCCCTATATGTGGGACAGCTGGTAGTGTAGCGGTTAGAGCTACTGCCTTTCGACCCAATGGTTACAGGTACAATCCCCACCTTTAGCTGTAGTATCCTTGAGCAAGGTACTTATCCTGAATTACTCCGGTTGAATTACTGAGTTGTATAAATGATTGTAAGCATGTAGTAATTGTGACCTTAATGCTGTAAGTTGCTTTGGAGAAAAGTGTCAGCTAAATGTATAACGAATGAGGTTTACAGTGTGTTCACGTCCTCTGTGTTGCCAATGGTGGCCAAATCACTGTAGTTCTGTCTGCAGAAGCTCTGAGCCTTAGTCCAGTTCACAAAGTGATATTGATGATGGAGGTGTGAATAAAGTATGCAGAAGAGCTCTGTGGAGATGAATACACATATTTGCAGCAAAGAATTTACAGTTTTTTTCCTCCACTGTATCGTACATATTGTTACATGTAACATAAACTTCACAAATAGCCTTCATAGAAACATTACATTGAATAATTATAAACCCTAGAATGCACATTAATGTTCAATAAACAATTATTCAGCTGTATAAATGGGTAAATAATTGTAACTTAACATTTGAAGTCATAAGTGTGAGCTATATGAAAACCTCCAAACTACACATCCAGTCCCTTAACCAATATAATGCCTGCAATACTCCAAACTATTCCACTTTGGTGATTATCTTGTCAATCTTAGAAAACTGTAACCAGTAGAGTATTGCCCATTACTGATCTGATGTCTGATACTTCAGCAAGCTCAACTAGTCTTAGTGAATCTGATGCCTTACAACAGCGCTGCTCATCTCAGGGAGGCTAAACATTGAGTGTGTAGCGAGATCTGCTTTGTCCTTCTATATATGTGTTTACTGTGCATGTTCAGTTTACTTTTGCTGGATTTCAGATCCCTTGTTTTACAATTTCCATATTCATGAATTCAGGCGAAATGCGCTTCCCTTATTTGAATAACACAAACATGATGTTTTTGGAACAGAAAAGAAAGAAACGTCACCTTTGAAAGGTTAGTGTCTCTTAGCATCAGGATAAGATCAGATTGCAGGAACATATATTTGTTAGACATTACAATACAAATGTTTTCAGTTTCATGCACAGTGCATGGAAGTAATTTCTTTATGAGAACTCATCAGAGCATCACAAACTCTTTGTCTTCCGTTAGATCTTCTCATCACAGTGACCGGTCCATAACTGCTTTGCTGTCATCATTACTGAATGTAAGGGATCTCCAATTACAGAGAGGTTCTATTCAGTTCTGTATCTCCAGCAATTAATATCATCTTGCTTCTTTGAAACTCAACAATATGAACTTTACAGAGGATCAGTCAAAATACGTCTCAGAATGCCTGCCTTGAAGACGAGTGACCAGCAGCTCATTATGTGAAAGTAAGAAAAAGCAGCTAGAGTTTAAAACACCAACCTTTAAAGGGAGTTTCACAATTTAAAAAAAAAAAAAAAAAATCTTAGTAGCTCTTTGTAATCGTCAGTATAATGTATTTTTCACCACAACTTCTCTGCTACAACAAATTCAATCTTCTTGTTCCTTTTATTAAAACGGGTACGACATGTGAAAAAATAGTTTTTGGATCCTTCTTCCTTGTTGTAGATAAATTTCTTCAACATGATTATAGATTACAAGCAGAGGCCATTAACTTTTTAGTAACTTTGCAAAACCCTACATTTCGGCCGAATTGTCATTCTTTCGAATTTCCCCTTTAAAAGGTTGGCTGTCCGAAAACAGTGGTGCTGTCGATGTCATCATATCTCTTAGTGAAATATGGTATTATACTGTACACTTGATGAAATTTACAATGTACACATGTTCTGCATTGGATGAGGTTTAAAACAGATTTGACTACAGTCAATGAGGGGATGCTAATTTTTATTATATGTCTTTAACGGAAGAAAAGCACATCTGATGATGACAATACATTTAAAAATTTTCAGTAGTTGACAGGTGACAGCTGAACAGTGCAATTAAAACATATACACTTTTATTCCATCTTACATATGCAATTGGGACCAGTTGAGTGTCACTTGTATATTTATCAATGAAGCTGCAAATTCTGTTGACTGGGTCATATGTAGATAAAAAGAATAATTCAATACAGAATGTAAATGATTTTGTCAGCGGCTCATGTCTCACATCATCTGTCTTGGGGATGAAAAATGAGATCAGAAATCAGTTTCATACACTGGACAGAAAACAAGTGAAGAGAAGGGAACTCACTTTGCAACACACAATCAAGCCACACAAATACGTTTACATTAATAATTTGTCATGATTTGAGAAGGAACCATGAACACTGAGCATTTTCATGTTATGTTACATTTTCCTTCATGGCCAGTGCTGTCTTCCTCACTAAAGTGGAAAATCTGCCCATCAGGTTGAATCCTCCAGCATAGCTGTGTGTCCTCCAACATCGCTCGACCGATCAGCTCCTTACGCAGCTGGACAACACAAAAACTTGCATAAAATTCTTTGTCTGAATATCTGCTTATTTTTAATCCTTTTGCAAACATTGTAAAAGTCAACAAAACATGAAATTCCACTGGAAAAGGACATGAGGCTAGATCTCATTTCATAGCAGTATGACTTCAGTTTAAAATGTCATGAGGAAAATTTACTGTAGAGTTTCTGTGAGTTGAAGAACAGCGATGGATACAGTATGTTAAAACTAATGTTGTTGGATATGGAGGTTGGAGGTTCGAATCCCACGTAATGCTGCAGTTCCCCTGAGCAAGGTACTTACCCCAAACTGCTCCAGTAAAATTACTGAGCTGTTTAAATGGGTAAATATCTGTGAATAGCTAAACACTGTAAGCTACTCTGGAAAAAAGTTTCAGACAAATGAATAAGTTTTATATCACAGGATTACATTTATTCATTTTGCTGACACTTTTCTCCAAAGCAACTTACGGTGTTAAGGTTACAATTAGCTACTCATTGAAACAGCTGGGTAATTTTAGGGTAAGTAAGTTAGAGAATGGTACTACAGGCAGAGAGGGGCTCAAACCTGCCACCTTCCGGTCCAAAGGTAGTTGTGCATTATTATCTAATTCCTCATGAAGTTTGAGTTAAAATCTTGTTCAATACTGACCTGCTGTAGAATCTGGTCGCTGAAGTCAGGATCTTTTAAATTTGCAGCAGAACTCAGTTTCACCTTCACCACTGTTCTTTTTCCTTCGTACGGTGGGGGCTTTTCTGTATGACATAAAAAGAAAGATTCATATGAAACGTCTTAATTAGGAACCATCATAAACATCACTGTGAGCACTTAGAGGTGCTGGTAGAAAAAAAAAACAACTTTTTTTCACTATTGGCTCCACACTACTCGCAGTGCTTTTGTTTAATTTCTTTTATTAATTTTGTTAATTAATTTCTTTAATTTTAGTACATCACAATATCAGGGGACTGAGAGTTGATGTGTTGAAAGATGAAGGTAGAGGAGAAGGAGAGGGTTCTGCAGGGACATTTAGTGTGCACACTTTTTCTCTCACATTATACCACAGTAAAAAGCGATAGTTCTCTTCATAACTACAGCTCTTAAAAATTAAAATGTTAAACTGATTTAAACTCACCATCATAACATATGAACGGGTGTTTTTCACCACACTGTCGATCATCCCACGTTCCACTGAGTGTCTGTGTGATCGAGGCTACAGTACACTTCTCATTCCCATCATAATTATCAGGTTTTCCTGGTGCCCAGTAGCGGAATGAGGAGTTTCTCTGGTCTGACCACTGCCAAGGGTCTCTGAAGAGGCCGATCCACACTGTGCTTGACACCAATGACTTCATCTGCTGTTGATCAACCTGGGTCCTCACACTGGCCAGGTCTGTGTAATTCTCTCTGCAGTATCTCTGAGCCTCTCTCCATGTCAGATATGTTTCTATTAATATGTAGGGGTTTGTGGTACCTTGTGCGCCTGTAAAAAATGCAGTGACATTCAAATTCATATTTACCATCTGGCATACATGTCAATATGTTTACAGTAAAGCATCATTGACAACTTAATGATACAGGAGCTGGATTCATGAATGAAAACTTGGTGTCAAGCCTCTGAAGCAACCAAATTTCTTTTATAAAATTTTGCTTTAATATTTATTTAAAGTAATGGTAATGGTATAAGTGAAAGTATATGAAAATTAAGTGCAAAACTATTAATTATGGATCAAAGCATCTACTATACAGTCCCCCCTCAAATGAAATGCTTTATTTGGCCAGTTGAGTTTTTCCTTGTGTATCATTTATTTTTGAAATGTGGAGTTATGTTGGGTCCAATGATTTTGGCCAGCAGATGCGGGGTGGTGATGGACACATTTACACCTCACTTCTGTCTCACCCAACTAACAGCCGTTTGTCTCATATCAAACTTGATTTGTTTGTTTCTAAATGCAAGTGTTGTTTTCGAATCTGGTGGTGGTGCAGTCATGGCAGGGGATGGGATTGATTAACAGTTGCCCACTGCCCTCCGCTGCCTTAGCATAATTGTGACGACCAGCTGCTGACAGGTGAGAGAGAATCAGTGAAGTCTTTTAAGCAGCTGGTCTGAGAGACTTTTGGGGATTATGAGCAGGGAGCTGTAGGTTTGCCCTGGTCGGAGTAAGAGACTGAGCGTTTACTCTACTAGTATCCCGTAGCTTTTCTCCATCACTTTGCCTTCATGTTGTGTTTTGAAAGGACCCATAGTGCCAGGTGGTTTGTTTGAGAAATACTGGTTATTGGGACAATGGGATAGTGACTCAGGACAACAGGGTTCAATATATTTACTCTGGAACTCTTAGACTGTGTGTCAGTAAGAATGAAAAGTGAGGATGGTCTTAGTCCCTCTCTGTCTCTTGCTCCAGAACAAGTCCTTTCTCCCTGTCAATCTGGGGTTTAAATAGGGGTGTCTATGTGTTTATGGTAACTATGTGCATGCATGTAGGTAGCATGGTTACCAGCATGGCAAGTAGGTTGCAGTTTCATGCAACAATAAAAGCACAAACTTAGCTCCAAGAAATAAATTTTTCACGGTAATTTTTGTCTTTTTAAAAACTGATATGGTCAGACAGCTTACCATTGTAACAAACGAAATATGCTGTGGAGTTACAGGGATAGTCATGCCATTTCAAGTTTTTCAGTCTTCCACAGTCTTCAGTCCCACCGATCATCCAATCAGGCTGATTAGCTGCCTTGTCCCACAAGCCAATATCATTTTCATTATAGGAAGGTGTGTCTGCCAGGGACCACTGCCACTTCCATGAGTTTCCCTTCTTCAGTCCTATCCAGGCTGGTCCAGTATAACCAGTGAGGTTTACTCTGTTAATCACTCTGTTCATTTCCTCTGGGTTGTCAATGGTAACCAGGTCAGTGTAGTTCTCTCTGCAGTAACTCTGTGCTTCAGTCCAGTTCTTATTCATGTTTGCAAAGTGATATTCATATGTGAGGCAAGAAGAAAGTCTGCATAGCCCTGTGATTTTGAGATATGTGGAAACATATTCAGAAACATGCATAAATAATTATACATAGATATATCAAATATAATGCCAAAATGTCCTTATATACTCTAGATGCTCTTTATAAGTTAGAAACACAATGTATTTAACACAGAGATGTTGTTCTGTGTTAGATTTGTGTGATACTGGGAACACTGGAAACACTGACCTGGACGGAACAGCATGAGGAAGATCATGGTTTTCCTCATTCCTACAGACATTGTCTGTTTGTAATGGAACCACTTCTATACAGCAGTGATCCAGCTGCAAAGTTTGGCATGAATTGCAGAAATAGGAACAAGAAAATAACTACAGTGACACATGATCAATTTCACAGGCCAAGCACATGAAGGGGCAACTGTGACAGATTAACAGACTGCAAAGGGACAAAACAAAAATGAATCTCAGTTAACTCCGAAATAATTTGATCCTGATATATATGTCAGGTATTTCTTATGATAATTATTTATTGAGTTTGTATTATAAAATTTTATGCCATTACTTTTCTCAACTGATAGCATATTTTAAGTAACACTATAGGTATAAAAATGCAACAAGAAAGTCATATTCATGCAGACATATATTTGTGAAATGTAAAACACTATTCATATTAAATTTTTTACATACTTTTCAGAATGGTTTGACTTCATTCATGAATTCATGCACAGTGAAAGCAGCAACATTAGATGAACTTAGGCATAAGACACAAAATATTCTGGTTCAGCTTTATCAAATAATAGAAAAGAGAATGTAGAGAAACTTATTGAACCACCAAGCAGTATGAACCATTTGCGAAGAAAAATTTTTGGTTAATTATATAATCCAGTCAGCAAGTATTGTACATTGAAAAAACTCCCGTTAACACAGTTTGACAGTAGAAGTTGCAGCATTATTTTTATTGCTATTGTTCTGAACATTTATTTTAGGTCAATATGTACAACGTACACAAAGGACAGCAGTACTGCATCCACACAAACCTTACCTACGGAGAGCGATGCATCCAGCGAATCACAAGGGTGTTCAGATCTCTTTCACGTCTCTTACGTCTCTGTCCACAGTGACATCGGTCTCCTTATTAATATGGAATACTTTGTGTGTAACAGCACTCCCTACACATCATAAAACTGCTTCATCAGAAGTCTCCCTCTCGGACTCTGTTTCCAGGTTGTAAATGCAAAAATAGTCCCGTTGCCCGGAACCCAGTTCTGGTAGCAGGCCAGGCTTCCAGTGACCCAGAACCAGAGTTTCAATCTACAGGAGAATCAGAGACCCAATCACACAAGGGCACTGGTGGCTTTTTTAGCCTTGTTCTCCACTCAGTTTTGGATCTCCTTATTCTGAACCAAGACCAGGTCCACTTAATTCTCCCTGCAGTATTTCAGGGCTTCATTCCAGGTCATGTTCTCTTGTATCAGGATCAGTGGAAGTGAAATGAGGGGTGATTATGAAAATATTTTATGCAAACTTCCGAGTCTTCCTGACAGTGTGTTGTTTAGGGTCAAAGGAGTTGGGTGTTGGATGTGTTGGCAGGGTATTTAATGTTTTTTTTTTTTTTTTTAACTGAAGAAACCACTATTTTGCATGTGATGATAAAAGTACAACCAATATTTTAATTGTTTTTACTCTCCCTACCCTGTATTGTTCCCTCAGCTACCGGTGTATAAAAGTCAAAAAGTAATTTGACTGAGACATTAAACACCAAAAAACCAGTCACCACCAGTTTTAGGGACCAAAGCTCGTCCGGTTACTTCACTTGACTGGTGGAACTTACCATCTCAACTCAACTCACCATCATAACACAGAAACAGGTGATTTTCACCACACTGTCAACAATCCCATGTTCCACTGTGTGTCTGCGTGAACCAGGATACAGTACAATTCTCATTCCCAACATAACTATCAGGTTTTCTTGGTACCCAATAGCGGAATGAAGACTTTTTCTGGTCTGACCACTGCTTCCCTTAAAGACGAGTGATTAGCAGTTCAGTATGCGATGGGGA
The DNA here is from genome assembly GCF_900964775.1 of Scleropages formosus. Taxonomy (NCBI): domain Eukaryota; kingdom Metazoa; phylum Chordata; class Actinopteri; order Osteoglossiformes; family Osteoglossidae; genus Scleropages; species Scleropages formosus. The sequence continues at coordinate 26,509,210 of NC_041816.1, forward strand.
ATGAAAACAACTAGAGGTTCAATTACCAGCCTTTAAAGGGAGTTTCTTCATTTTTTAAAAATCTTAGTAGTTCTTTGTAATCATCACTGTAATGTGTTTTCACCACAGCTTCCGTGCTACAACAAATCCAGTTTTCTTGTTCCTTTTATTAAAACGGGTACGACATGTGAAAAAATAGTTTTTGGATCCTTCTTCCTTGATGTAGATAATTTTCTTTGAAATGGTTATAGATTACAAGCAGAGGCCATTAACTTTTTGGTAACTTTGGAAAGCCCTGCATTTAGGCTGAATTGTCATTCTTTTGAATTTCCCCTTTAAAAGGTTGGCTGTCCGAAAACAGTGGTGCTGTCGATGTCATCATATCTCTTAGTGAAATTTGATATTATACTGTACACTTGATGAAATTTACAATGTACACATGTTCTGCATTGGATGAGGTTTAAAACAGATTTGACTACAGTCAATGAGGGGATGCTAATTTTTATTATATGTCTTTAACGGAAGAAAAGCACATCTGATGATGACAATACATTTAAAAATTTTCAGTAGTTGACAGGTGACAGCTGAACAGTGCAATTAAAACATATACACTTTTATTCCATCTTACATATGCAATTGGGACCAGTTGAGTGTCACTTGTATATTTATCAATGAAGCTGCAAATTCTGCTGACAGGGTCATATGTAGATAAAAAGAATAATTCAATACAGAATGTAAATGATTTTGTCAGCGGCTCATGTCTCACATCATCTGTCTTGGGGATGAAAAATGAGATCAGAAATCAGTTTCATACACTGGACAGAAAACAAGTGAAGAGAAGGGAACTCACTTTGCAACACACAATCAAGCCACACAGATACTTTTACATTAATAATTTGTCATGATTTGAGAAGGAACCGTGAACACTGAGCATTTTCATGTTATGTTACATTTTTCTTCATGGCCAGTGTTGCCTTCCTCACTCAAGTGAAAAATCTGTCCATCAGGTTGAATCCTCCAGCGTAGCTGTGTGTCCTCCGACATCGCTCGACCGATCAGCTCCTTACGCAGCTGGACAACACAAAAACTTGCATAAAATTCTTTGTCTGAATATCTGCTTATTTTTAATCCTTTTGCAAACATTGTAAAAGTCAACAAAACATGAAATTCCACTGGAAAAGCACAGGAGGCTAGATCTCATTTCATAGCAGTATGACTTCAGTTAAAAATGTCATGAGGAAAATTTACTGTAGAGTTTCTGTGAGTTGAAGAACAGCGATGGATACAGTATGTTAAAACTAATGTTGTTGGATATGGAGGTTGGAGGTTCGAATCCCACGTAATGCTGCAGTTCCCCTGAGCAAGGTACTTACCCCAAACTGCTCCAGTAAAATTACTGAGCTGTTTAAATGGGTAAATATCTGTGAATAGCTAAACACTGTAAGTTACTCTGGAAAAAAGTTTCAGACAAATGAATAAGTTTTATATCACAGGATTACATTTATTCATTTTGCTGACACTTTTCTCCAAAGCAACTTACGGTGTTAAGGTTACAATTAGCTACTCATTGAAACAGCTGGGTAATTTTAGGGTAAGTAAGTTAGAGAATGGTACTACAGGCAGAGAGGGGCTCAAACCTGCCACCTTTAAATTCAAAAGGTGATTGTTCTAACCACTACACTACTTGCTGCCCCAGCTAGTCATTAGCTGATTCTGTTGGCAGCAAATGATTACAAGGTATTCCTTATTGAATTTCCATGGGGGCAGTGCATTATTATCTAATTCCTCATGATTTTTGAGTTAAAATCTTGTTCAATACTGACCTGCTGTAGAATCTGGTCGCTGAAGTCAGGATCTTTTAAATTTGCAGCAGAACTCAGTTTCACCTTCACCACTGTTCTTTTTCCTTCGTACGGTGGGGGCTTTTCTGTATGACAGAAAAAGGAAGATTCATATGAAACGTCTTAATTAGGAACCATCATAAACATCACTGTGAGCACTTAGAGGTGCTGGTAGAAAAAAAAAACAACTTTTTTTAACTATTGGCTCCACACTACTAGCAGTGCTTTTGTTTAATTTCTTTTTTTTTTTTTTTAAATTTTAGTACATCACAATATCAGGGGACTGAGAGTTGATGTGTTGAAAGATGAAGGTAGAGGAGAAGGAGAGGGTTCTGCAGGGACAGTTAATGTGCACACTTTTTCTCTCACATTATACCACAGTAAAAAGCGATAGTTCTCTTCGTAACTACAGCTCTTAAAAATTAAAATGTTAAACTGATTTAAACTCACCATCATAACATATGAACGGGTGTTTTTCACCACACTGTCGATCATCCCACATTCCACTGAGTGTCTGTGTGATCGAGGCTACAGTACACTTCTCATTCCCAGTATTATTATCAGGTTTTCCTGGTGCCCAGTAGCGGAATGAAGAGTTTCTCTGGTCTGACCACTGCCAGTAGTCTCTGTACAGACCGATCCACACCCAGGTTTTACTTGTAAACATGTTGCGTATGAGATCATTCTCAGTCTGGTTCCTCACACTGACCAGGTCTCTATAATTCTCTCTGCAGTATCTCTGTGCCTCCGTCCAGGTCCTATTATTTTGATTAATGAAGACGTAGCTCTGGTTGGTTTGTTTTCTCTCTGTAAAAATATAATTGATTCATTAATTTACTGCTGATTGATAAATTGGGGATACACACACTGCATATGTTCAGACAAAGTTGGGCAACAAAATTTATTTCCCAGTTCAACAGGTACCTGTGCTTTTACTCCTTGTGAAAAGCCCTGTGTTTAGTTACCTGTGTCAGGCTGAATCTCAGTTCATGTCCGTGTTGAGTGTTGAGTGTTGTTGTCATGTTTCCCTAATATCATTCACCATCATCATTGTAAATGATCGTTATACTTGATTTTAGTTTCACCACTATGTTTGTGTCACTCCGACAGTTGTGTCACTAGGGCTTTGTCCAGGGTGTGTGTCCCTCTCAGCATTAGGACCATGGTTCTGTGATAGGCTCCGGATCACCATGGCTCTGCCAAAAAGTGCTTATTGACGTTGTATTTAGAGACGATTTATGTGAAGAGTAGTGAGGACATCTGTGGTCAGAGGACGGCTGGTAGTGTAGTGGTTTGAGCTCCTGCCTTTGGACCCAGATCTCACCTCTGGTGGTACTATGCTTGAGCAAGGTACTTATATTTACATTTATTCACTTAGCAGACACTTTTCTTCAAAGCAACTTCCAATGAACTCTACATAGTGTTATCAGCCCACACACCTTATTCACCACGGTGACTTACACTGCTAGATACACTACTTACACTGGGTCACTCATCCATACATCAGTGGAACACACACACTCTCTCTGTCACTCACACACTATTGGTGAACCTGACCAGCATGTCTTTGGACTGTGGGAGGAAACCAGAGCACCGAAAGGAAAGCCACAGGGAGAATATGTAAACTCCACACTGACTGAGCAGGGATCAAACTCACATTCTCTCGCACCACCCAGGCACTGTGAAACAACAGCGTTACTCGCTGTGAAACCATGCCGCCATGCCGTACTTACCCCAAATTGCTCCAATAAAAATTACCCCACTGTGTAAATGGGTCTGTTTCCTGCCTTTATTTTTCAATTTGGACACCTTGAATTCTCAAAATTTGCCCTGAAATTTGTCAGATGTGGATACATGTCTCCTGTCGTAATGTTTTTATTGTTATTTTTCATATTTTTTTTTAAAATTATGTTTCACCCAATGGGGGTGAGGTGGCGCAGTGGGTTGAACCACAGTCCTGCTCTCCAGTGGGTCTGGGATTCGAGTCCCGCTTGGGGTGCCTTGCGACGGACTGGCATCCCGTCCTGAGTGTGTCCCCTCCCCCTCCGGCCTTACGCCCTGCGTTACCGGGTAGGCTCCGGCTCCCCGCGACCCCGCATGGGACAAGCGGTTTCAGATGATGTGATGTGTGAATAAGTGACTGACTGTAAAAAAGCAGTAATGAAATCGGAGCACAAACGTTACTGTACAATTGTATGGATCAGTTCTATTTATGGCAGATGAGGTTTACATTAATGTTCAAAGGAATACATTAATTAATGTGTGTCCCTGTTTTTCACTGAATAGGACAGTGTTACATTCCAAGAGCCGGGGTGCGGGGATGCAGCAGGTTTGGCTGGATCTACTTTTTGGTGGGTCTGGGGTTCAAGACCTGCTTGGGATGCCTTGTCACAGACTGGCATCCCGTCCTGGGTGTGTCCCCTGCCCCTCCAGCCTTGTGCCCTGTCTTTCCAGGGTAGGCTCCAGCTCACCACGACCCTGCTTGGGACTGGCAGCTTCAGCCTGTGTGTGTGTGTACATTCTGAGATTTTCAGGTTCTTCTCAATTACAGCTATTTCCATTTCCATCATTTTTCACAGTACAACAATACACAATAAACAATATTATCTAATTATCTTTCAAGTCTCACTGTTACTGATTCTCCAAAATATCAACCTTCTGTGATTTACACAATAAATATCCCAGTACTCACCATCATAACAAACAAAGAATCCTGTGGGAGATTTATAGGCACAGGGAATATCATTCCATTTCCCGTTGTCTTTCATCCCCACACAGTTGGTATTCCCATCCGCAGTGTGAGGTGCTCCTACGCTGCTGTCCCAGTTTGAGAACCCAGTCTGTCCATCACTGTAGAGACGTCTCTCTTCCAGGGACCACTGCCACTTCCATGAGTTTCCCTTCTCCAGTCCTATCCAGGCTGGTCCAGTATAACCAGTGAGGTTTACCCTGTTAATCACTCTGTTCATTTCCTCTGGGTTGTCAATGGTAACCAGGTCAGTGTAGTTCTTTCTGCAGTAACTCTGTGCTTCAGTCCAGTTGTTATTCATGTTCACAAAGTAATATTCATATGTGAGGCAAGAAGAAAGTCTGCGCAGCCCTGTGATTTTGAGATACATAAAAACATATTCAGAAAATTGCATAAATAATTCACCATAAGGTCACATGTTTCATGGTTCCGATACGAGTTCAGTGCTGGTATACCGTAAGTATTTTTTAATGTGCTCCATACTCTGTATGATCTTGAGAAGCCATAAAGACAATGCATGAAACACAAAGATATTGTTCTACTCTACATTTCTGAATCATCTCTTTATTATAATTTGCAGCTATTATATTTCATTTGTGAACACATGTTTAAGGTGTTCTCGGAACTAGTGAGGAGATGAAAAATGGTTTGAGGTTTATTGTGCTTCAACAATGTTCTCTGATTATATCTGTGAGCAAAGGACACGTATGATACTGGAAACACTGACCTGGAAGGAACAGCATGAGGAAGATCATGGTTTTCCTCATTCCTACAGGCATCATCTCTTTGTAATGGAACCACTTCTATACAGCAGTGATCCAGTTGCAAAGTTTGGCATGAAATGCAGAAATAGGAAGAAGAAAATAGGTAAAGTGGCACATTTTCAATTTTACAGTCCAAGCACATGAAGGAACAGCTGTAACAGGTTAATAGACTGTAAACTGACAAAAAAAGGGACTGCAGTTCAGTTACTGCTAAATAAGTTGTTCCCAGGGTGTGCAGTGGTGCAGGAGGTTTGGCCAGGTCCTGTTCTCTGGTGGATCTGAGGTTCAAGTCCTGCTTAGGGTACCTTGTGATGGAGTGGTGTCCCATCCTGGGTCGGTCCCTCCCCCCTCCAGCCTTACACCCTGCATTGCCAGGCTAGGCTCTCGTTTGCTGCGACCCCACGGGGGACAAGCAGTTTCAGCCAGTGTGTGTAATTAGATCCTTAAACATGTCTGTTATCTCTTATGATAATTATTTATTCAATTTTTGTGTACTTCAGGTTGAGGTCAGTTAATATTTTGATATTCAGTGCCAATATTTTTCTCAGCTACAAGCACATAGTTAATAACAGTATAGGTATTAAAAAAAAAATTACATTCCTCCAAAGTTTTAATCAGGAAATGTGAAACAGTAAGGTCTTATTAAATTTTTTTCAAACTTATCAAAATGGTTTGTCTTGATGAATTCATACCCAGTGAAAGGAACATTAGATGAGCTTTGTTGTAACAGACATACAAAACATGCAGGCTCAGCTTTGAGAAAAAATGGAAAACAGAAAGTAGAGAATCTAAAAGAAACACACTGCTATTCGAACAATTTGTAAAAAACAATTTTTGGTTAAATATAAAATCCAGTAAGCAAATATTGTACTGTACATTGAAAAACTCCCATTAAGATAGTTTTGCAGTTAAAATCACATCATTGCCCTTATTCTTACTGTTATAAACATTTATTTTAGGCCAATATGTACAATGTACACAAAGAACAGAAGTACTGGACCCACACAAACCTTACCTACGGAGAGCGATGCATCCAGCGAATCACAAGGGTGTTCAGATCTCTTTCACGTCTCTTACCTCTCTGTCCACAATGACATTGGTCTCCTGATAAATATGAAATACTTTGTGTGTAACAGCACTCCCTACACACAATAAAACTGCTTCATCGGAAGTCTCTCTTTCTCTGACTCTGTTTCCAGGTTGTAAATGCAAAAAGAGTCATAAGGTTAGCAAACACAGCGTGTAACACTGAATAGTGCATACATGGGCTCATCTCTTTAGAGATGATTATAACTCACTAAAATTAATGCACATTGTTTAATATAACAGTTGTGTAGCTTCTGATCTACTATTATTTGCAGAAGTCCTTTGCGAAAATGTGCAGTGGAAGGTACGATGGAGGTGGTGTGAGTTACTGAATCTCCCCCAACTGCATCACCAGCATCACTGCACCATAATAAAATCATAAACCAGGTCCTGTGGAATTCAGTGGAAACTGTGGGATATGATCAGAACGTCTGATTATTTATTTCATGGGTCAAGTACCATGTCTTTCATTGCCCTTAAGGTCTCTTTGGATCTATATTGTTCTTTCAATGTAGCATCAATATTTACCTATCAGAACACAAAAGAACTAAAGATATAACTATCTCTGTCATTCTGGCTCACAAGTCATATGCTAAAGAATCATTTTTTACGGTTTCTCCGTATCATTTTCGTAAACCACACATAAAGGGACAGCATACAGAATGTGGGGAATTATGGTGATTCATGACTCTCTGTTGCTCTCTTGTTGGAGAGCTTTTGGCCGGTCCTAGGTTTGTGTGTGTGTGTGTGTGTGTGTGTAGGTGTGCTCTGTGAGTGCTGCTGTCTAACAACAGGGAAGTACAAAAAACCTTGTGTTTCGACATTTCTATCTCCTGAGCTATCTTTCTGTAATGCCACTGATAACTTCAATTAATATGGAACAGTATGCTGTGGTATTTTAATATATTATTATTCAAATAATTCTTTATTATTCTACAAGTCTGCAAGATCCACCCTTATCTCATGACAGACTCCAAGCAACTCCTGGTGGAAACCATGGTGAAATCCTGCCTGTTTTACTTTTTACTGCAACTCGCTCCTGTCTGGCCTTTTGGCCTCTACCATCAAACCTGCCCAGCTGATTCAGAACACTGCTGCAGTATTTGTGTTTGACCTACCGAAGCTGGACTGTAGCATTCCAGATAAAATTCAACGCTCTGGTAGCGGGTACAAAAGCGTCAATAGATCTGCTCCCCGATATCTACAAGGCCTGATCACTCACTATACCACAAACACAATGCTATGTTTCTCCACCTTTGCCTGCTTGGTGGTCCCACGTACAAAAGGTCCAAAAGCAAAGGCACAAAGGTTTTCGGTTCTGGCTCTGATGATGTGGAACGAACTCCCTCTGTTACTCAGAATTGCTGAATCTCTCTCTACATGTAAGTGTCTCAAAATTCACGTCTTTCAGACTCGCTTCTTAAATAGTTTTTTTTATAAGGGGAGGTAATATTTTCTCTAGAAACCAATAACCTGTGTCCGTCTTTTAATAATTGCATGAGAATGGATTTTCGTCCTTCTGGGTGTTCATGACTTCAGTGTTCTGAAGTTTTTGTTCTGGTTTATTTTGTAGTGATTAACAGTTCTAAGAGAGCTATTTCAATCATCTAAAGCATTTTAAAAACTATTATATTTAATGAAGTATAGAAATAAACATACAATTAATAAGCAACACTTTTTTTTAGATTCTTGTCCATACACCATGATTCAAGTAGGACTGTGTCCTGAAGAACTGTAAATATAGAGTAAAAATGGATTTTTACAGCAGTAGACACTACCTTTCTGGAAAAAAAAAAAATAAACAAGAAGGAGTCCAGTGCTGGAATGATTAAACACAACTTTCTTCAGAGAACAAATCAAACTTTATTCCAAATTTCATTTTATTTAAAAACAATTTAGGAGCAGGGCTATGACTAAATCTGTTTTTTTATTTTAACACTTTAGCCATATTATTGTTATTGAAAACATCAACAAATAGAAAGTATCCACTGCCACACCCACGCTGCCGGGGCAACAAGGCACACCTGGAGCATGACGCCGCCAGAAGCATAAAAGGAGGTGGCTGTGTAGGAGCTGACGCGGAACCTTGTTCAGCCTGATGACTCCTGACCTCGCTCGCTGCCTTACCACTCTCCTAGCCCTCACGCCCTCTTCCAGTTCCCTTGCCCTACTCCTAGTTCTCTCTGACTCTTTCTGATCTACGACCTCTTGCCTATTTATGGACTTCACCTTCTGGATTGCCTATTCAACGACGTCTGCGCCTCGGAGACTTTTTTCCTGTTCTGTGACTACGTTTTCTGGATTTACCATAATAATGCCACTTTTGCTCTGCACTTGGGCCTGCCACTTCCTTCTGGGACCAGCCATGACATCCTCCTAAATATGAAACATTTTTTTTTTTTACTGAAGACCATAACTGTTGGGATCTACAAGATGTTGCTGTGCTCCTTGTTCCCTGAAGAAGAAACAGAGAAAAAGCACTGAAGTGATTCCTTGTACATGTACAGCACAGACAGACAGTCCTACAGGTCAGTTGATCAGATTCACCTGCCTATTTGGAGCAGATGAAGTTGAGCTTTTCAGTGTCAGGGAGACTGAGCCAATTCTACGTGATTGCAGCGCTGGAGACCCCGATGATCCTTAATTTCCATGGATCTCCCAGCATGACCTGGTCTTCAAGTGGAGCATGGGAGAGCTGGTATCGTGGGGACTACACTGCGTAGAGACCTGTTTGATACTCCCCTGCAGGGCCACTTCGGTGGAGGGTGCTGATTCTCCACTACAGGTGGATATACCCCCCGATTACCAGGACTTGGCGGAGGTGTTCAGAAAGAACGAGAAAGGAGCAGGCAGCAGTGTGCCCTCCTCGTCGGCCGGGGATTGCGCCATTGACCTCCTCCCGGGAGCGATGAAGGACGGGGGCCTCCATCCCTGCATCGATTATTGAGGTTTGAACCGCGTCATGGTCAAATACCCGCACCCGTTACCTCTCATCACAGCAGCCTTGGAACATGTCCACCGAGCACAGTGGTTCACCAAGCTAGATCTGCATAGTGCGTACAACTTGGTAAGGATACGTGAAGGCGATGAGTGGAAGACCGCTTTTAGCACCGCCCTCGGCCACTACGAGTCCCTCATCATGCCCTTTGGTCTTGCTAATGCGCCCAGTGTATTCCAGGCCTTTGTTAATCACGTCCTTGGGGATCTTATCAATCATGGTGTCCTACTCTACCTGGACGACACTTAAACACCTAACTTTACCCATGTGCCTTTTTTTTAAAGAAAGATTTCCCAGGCCAAGAGGAATTATGACATCGGAAACCGGGAGCCCCTGGCTGTGAAGCTGGCCTTGGAAGAGTGGAGGCACTAGAGATGGCCGAGCTCTGGTTCCACGTATTTAGACTCTTTGGTTTACCGGAGGACTTAGTGTCAGACAGGGGCCACAGTTCACCTCTCGTCTGTGGAAGGCGTTCTGGCACAAACTGCGCGTGTAAGTCTAACGTTGGGGTACCATTTGCAGGCGAATGGGCAAGTGGAGAGACTCTAGCAAGATTTCAGCCAGTTCCTTCGCAGTTACTGCATGGACCAGCCCCGGCAGTAGGTAAAATACTTACCATGGGCCGAATATGCACCACATAAAGCCCTACCTCATGAATCTACTGGCTGCTCTTCCTTTCAGTGCCTACACCAGCTGCTGCTGAACTCACAGCTTCCACCGCACTTGCTGGACAGGGAAGGCCCCACCCACAGGGTGTGGGATCTACTGGACTCCCGTTGGCAGAGCGGCAGTACCTGGTCGACTGGGAGGGTTATGGGCCGGAGGAACAGTGCTGGGTGGCCGCGCGGGACATCCTGGACCCCGACCTGATCACGGATTTTCACCGGGACCACCTTGATTGACCCGGGCCACAGCCCCAAGGACGTCCGCCTGGTCGTCGCATGGCGGCGGGGGCCACTCGTGGAGGGAGGGTACGTCATGCCCTCCACCTCGGCAATGAGGAACACCTGCGGCTGATCAGGGTCTTGGCAAATACAAGGACAGCCTGAAGCGCAGGAAGACGCGGAACCACGTTCTGTCTCACTGCTCACTAACGCTTCTCGTATCGCCTTCCTTACCTTTCCTGACCTCCCTGTCCTAGCTCCCGTTCCTCGACCCTCCTCCTCCTGACTGTCCTCGTCTTCCTTGTTTCCTTCGACTCATTGCCTGTTTTTCGACTCATGGTGTTTTGGATTCTCCTCGTAACGACGTCTGCTCCTCGGTGACCTTCGCTAGTTTGCTGACCACGACTCTTGGATCATCCCCTCATCCTGTGCGCCTCTGCGCTGCACTTAGGTCTGATGACCCACTTCCTGGATGGAAACATGACACCTACATATGACCCTCATCAAACACTCCATTTTACAGTTAACCTCTACAAGATGTGGTCACACCCTGAAGATGCTTCAAACAAGAGAAGCGAAATGTTGGAACCAATGTTCCACATGACGTGGTTTAATCCAGTGAACAAAACCTCTAGTCAGTTGACACCAATCATGGAAGCCTACGGATTTTGATTAGCAGTTCAGTATGTGATGGGGAATAAAAACAACTAGAGATTCAATTACCAGCCTGGATCTTATGCAGATAAAAAAATAATTTAAACTAATAGATTGAGATGTTCACTTATTTTCAATAGAGAATCAAAATGATTTTGTCAGCGGCTCATGTCTCACATCATCTGTTTTGGGGATACAAAAAAAATTTGATATCAGATGAAATCACAGAAATCAGTTTTATACACTGGACAGAAGACAAGTGAAGAGAAGGGAACTCACTTTTCAACATACAATCAAGCTACGCAGATACTTTTACATTAATAATTTGTCTTGATTTGAGATGGAAAAGTAAACGCTGCCCTCAGACCCACACCCTACAATATCACAGCAGAAAATCAGTCAACATGCTGCACAATGTATCATACTGTACTATACATAATGCTGGAAAATGAGCTTTTCATGTTATGTTACATTTTCCTTCATGGCCAATGCTGTCTTCCTCACTCAAGTGGAAAATCTGACCATCAGGTTGAATCCTCCAGCGTAGCTGTGTGTCCTCTGACATCGCTCGACCGATCAGCTCCTTACGCAGCTGGAAAACACAAAGGTCCACAGAAAATTCCTTCTCTGAACATCTGCTTATTTTTAATCCTTTTGCAAACATTGTAAAAGTCAACAAAACATGAAATTCCACTGGAAAAGGACATGAGGCTAGATCTCATTTCATAGCAGTATGACTTCAGTTAAAAATGTCATGAGGAAAATTTACTGTAGAGTTTCTGTGAGTTGAAGAACAGCGATGGATACAGTATGTTAAAACTAATATTATTGGATATGGAGGTTGGAGGTTCGAATCCCACCTAATGTTGCAGTTCCCCTGAGCGAGGTACTTACCCCAAACTGCTCCAGTAAAATTACTGAGCTGTTTAAATGGGTAAATATCTGTGAATAGCTAAACACTGTAAGTTACTCTGGAAAAAAGTATCAGACAAATGAATAAGTTTTATATCACAGGATTACATTTATTCATTTTGCTGACACTTTTCTCCAAAGCAACTTACGGTGTTAAGGTTACAATTAGCTACTCATTGAAACAGCTGGGTAATTTTAGGGTAAGTAAGTTAGAGAATGGTACTACAGGCAGAGAGGGGCTCAAACCTGCCACCTTCCGGTCCAAAGGTAGTTGTGCATTATTATCTAATTCCTCATGAATTTTGAGTTAAATACTGACCTGCTGTAGAATCTGGTCGCTGAAGTCAGGATCTTTTAAATTTTCAGCAGAACTCAGTTTCACCTTTACCACTGTTCTTTTTCCTTCGTACGGTGGGGGCTTTTCTGTATGACAGAAAAAGGAAGATTCATATGAAACGTCTTAATTAGGAACCATCATAAACATCACTGTGAGCACTTAGAGGTGCTGGCAGGGAAAAAAAAAAAAAAAAAAATTTATTAACTTTTGCTTCCACACTAAGGGGGCGTGGTGGCACAGTGGGTTGGACCAGGTCCTGCTCTCTAGTGGGTCTGGGGTTCAAGTCCCGCTTGGGGTGCCTTGTGACGGACTGACGTCCTGTCGTGCGTGTGTCCCCTCCCCCTCTGGCCTTACACCCTGTGTTGCCGGGTAGGCTCCGGTTCCCCGAAACCCCGTCTGGGACAAGCGGTTCAGAGAGTGTGTGTGTGTGCCTCCCTCCACCCTACTAGCAGTGATCTTGTTAATTTCTTTTTATTTTTAATTTTAGTACATCACAATATCAGTGGACTGAGAGTTGATATGTTGAAAGATGAAGGTAGAGGAGAAGGACAGGGTTCTGCAAGGACAGTTAATGTGCACACTTTTTCTCTCACATTATACCACAGTAAAAAGCAACAGTTCTCTTCATAACTACAGCTCCACAAATTAAAATGTTAGATTTATTTCAACTCACCATCATAACACAGGAACGGGTGTTTTTCACCACACTGTCGATCATCCCATGTTCCACTGTGCGTCGGTGTGATCGAGGCTACAGTACACTTCTCATTCCCATCATAACTATCTGGTTTTCCTGGTGCCCAGTAGTGGAATGAGGAGTTTCTCTGGTCTGACCACTGCCAGTAGTCTTTGTACAGACCAATCCACACAAAGGTTCCAACATTAATCATCCCGTGTATGAGATCATTCTCAGTCTGGTTCCTCACACTGACCAGGTCTGTGTGATTCTCTCTGCAGTATCTCTGTGCCTCCGTCCAGTTGCTGTTTTTTTTATTAATGAAGATGTATTTCTGGTTGGTTTGTTTTCTCTCTGTAAAGATGTAATTGTCTCATTAATTTACTGCTGATTGATAAATTGGGGATACACACACACTGCATATGTTCAGACAAAGTTGGGCAACAAAACATGTTTCCCAGCTCAACAGGTACCTGTGCTGTTCTTCCATGTGAAAAGCCCTTTGTTTACCTACCTCACAGTACTTGCACTGAGTCTGCATGAAGTTCACACTTTCTCACACACACATTGACTGAAACCACTTGTCCCGAGTGGGGTTGCAGCAAACTGGAGCCTAACCCAGCAACACAGGGCATAAGGGTGGAGGGGATGGGGTCACACCCAGGACGGGACACTAGTCCCTCACAAGGCACACCAAGTGGGACTCAAACCCTAGACTCACCAGAAAGCAGGCACAGGCCAAACCTGCTGCACCACCGCACCCCCTTTGAGGTAAACTGCTGACTCGAAACTGCCTCTAGTCAGTATATGAGTGTGTGTGTGTGTGTGTGTGTGTTTGTGACAATACTGCTGATGGCTTGAAGTTCCAGGTTCTGTTTGTTCAAACTAAATAAAAACATGAAAATTATTGATGCTGCAGTCATTCAGTAATGACTCTCGTTTGTGTGTGAGTGGATCCCCTGTGATGGACTGGCGTTCTGACCACGGTGTGTGTGTGTGTGTGTGTGTGTGTGTGTCTCCTCAGCTTTGGGCCCAATGGTTGTGCGATAGGCGCTGGATCACCATGACTCTGCTACCAAATGTATGCTGATGTTGGATTTATGGATGATTTATGTGAAGAGTTGTGAGGACAACTGGGGTCAAGAGACAGCTGGTAGTGTAGTGGTTCAAACTCCTGCCTTTGGACCCAAATCTCAAATCTCACTTGGGTAAGTAATTGCAGGTAGATGAACATTGTAAGCTGCTCTGGAGAAAAATGTCAACAAAATGAATAAATGTAAATATGTGTAGGAGTCAGAAACTGAAAGGAGGTGAAAAAGTGCTGCGTAATGGTGCTCATTTTAAAAGAGTAATAATAACAATAACGATTGCAAGGTCTTTCAGTACGGACAGCTTGAATTCTTGAAATTCAGCCTGAAATTTGTCAAATTTGGATTCATATCTCTTGTCGTAGTATGTTTATTATTATATTTTATATTGCACAAATGTTACTGTACAATTCTGTGGATCAATTCCATTTGTTATATTTGTGGCAGATGAGAGCTACAGTAACGTTCAAAGGAATACAATAATTAATATGTGTCCGTTTTTTACCGAATCGCACAGTGCTACATTCTGAGATTTTCAGGTTCTTCTCATTTCTGTCTTTTTCCAGATACAAAGTATTTATCACAGTAGAGTATTACAGAATAAATTAAATTATTTTTCAAATCTCATAGTTGCCAATGCTCCAGAATGTTAACTTGTTTTATGCAATGAATATCCCAGTACTCACCATCATAACAAACAAAGAATACTTCGGAAAGCTTATAGTCACAAGGAAGATCATTCCATTTCCCGTTGTTTCTCATCCCCACACAGTTCTCATTCTTATAATAATTGTTAGGTTGACCACTGTTCCAGTTTGAGAACCCAGTCTGTCCATCACTGTAGAGACGTCTCTCTTCCAGGGACCACTTCCACTTCCACGAGTTTCCCTTCTCCAGTCCTATCCAGGCTGGTCCAGTATAACCAGTGAGGTTTACACTGTTAATCACTCTGTTCATTTCCTCTGGGTTGTCAATGGTAACCAGGTCAGTGTACTTCTCTCTGCAGTAACTCTGTGCTTCAGTCCAGTTCTTATTCATGTTTGCAAAGTGATATTCATATGTGAGGCAAGAAGAAAGTCTGCATAGCCCTGTGATTTTGAGATATGTGGAAACATATTCAGAAACATGCATAAATAATTATACATAGATATATCAAATATAATGCCAAAATGTCCTTATATACTCTAGATGCTCTTTATAAGTTAGAAACACAATGTATTTAACACAGAGATGTTGTTCTGTGTTAGATTTGTGTGATACTGGGAACACTGGAAACACTGACCTGGACGGAACAGCATGAGGAAGATCATGGTTTTCCTCATTCCTACAGACATTGTATGTTTGTAATGGAACCACTTCTATACAGCAGTGATCCAGCTGCAAAGTTTGGCATGAATTGCAGAAATAGGAACAAGAGAATAACTACAGTGACACATCATCAATTTCACAGTCCAAGCACATGAAGGGGCAACTGTGACAGTTTAACAGACTGCAAACAGACAAAAAAAAAAGAATCTCAGTTAACTCCGAAATAATTTGATCCTGATATATATGTCAGGTATTTCTTATGATAATTATTATTGAGTTTGTATTATAAAAATTTTATGCCATTACTTTCTCAACTGATAGCATATTTTAAGTAACACTATAGGTATAAAATGCAACAAGAAAGTCATATTCATGCAGACATATATTTGTGAAATGTAAAACACTATTCATATTAAATTTTTACATACTTTTCAGAATGGTTTGACTTCATTCATGAATTCATGCACAGTGAAAGCAGCAACATTAGATGAACTTAGGCATAAGACACAAAATATTCTGGTTCAGCTTTATCAAATAATAAAAAAGAGAATGTAGAGAAACTTATTGAACCACCAAGCAGTATGAACCATTTGCGAAGAAAAATTTTTGGTTAATTATATAATCCAGTCAGCAAGTATTGTACATTGAAAAAACTCCCGTTAACACAGTTTGACAGTAGAAGTTGCAGCATTATTTTTATTGCTATTGTTCTGAACATTTATTTTAGGTCAATATGTACAACGAAGACAAAGGGCAGCAGTACTGGACCCACAGAAACCTTACCTACGGAGAGCGATGCATCCAGCGAATCACAAGGGTGTTCAGATCTCTTTCACGTCTCTTACGTCTCTTTCCACAGTGACATCGGTCTCCTGATAAATATGAAATACTTTGTATGTAACAGCACTCCCTACACACAATAAAACTGTGTTATCACAGCTCTCTCTCTCTCTCTGACTGTTACCAGGTTGTAAATGCAAAAAGAGTCATAAGGTATGCAAAACGGTGTTTAACACTGAATAGTGTATCCATGGCTCCTCTTCACCAGCATCACTGCACTGTAATACAATAATAAACCAGTTTGTACAGAATTCAGTGGAAACTGCGGGATTTGATCAGAATCTCTGATTATTTGTTTTATGGGTCAGATACCATGTCTTTTATTGACTTGCATTCTGTTTGGATCTGAATTGTTTTTACAATGTAAAATCAATATTTTCCTATCATAATACAAAAGAACTAAAGATATTACTGTCCCTGCCATTCTGGCTCACAAGTAATACACACACACTTTCTGAACCGCTTGTTCCATACGGGGTCGCAGGGAACCGGAGCCTAACCTGGCAACACAGGGCGTAAGGCTGGAGGGGGAGGGGACACACCCAGGACGAGATGCCAGTCCGTCGCAAAGCACCCCAAGCGGGACTCGAACCCCAGACCCACTGGAGAGCAGGACCCAGTCCAACCCACTGCACCACCGCGCCCCCGTGCTCACAAGTAATATGCTAAATAATCATTTTTTATGGTTTCTCCACATCATTTTTCTAAGGTACACAAAGGGACAGAATAGTGACCACGAGGCTTCACCCTGTCAATAATTTTCTGTATATTTACTCCAGATTTACATGTTTAGAACCCAAATGTGCTGAAGCCCCAGAGGGTCATGTTTCTTCTGGTGTGTTTCTTTGTCATAATGATCTATGAAATGTACCTCTCTTTGTGCACATGTTCAGCTCATGCTGTAGGCTTTTTTCAAGCATGTTCAGTTGTTCAAAATTTTATGATTGAGAAGAGGCTCCTTCAATTATTGAATGGTATTTCCAGCTAATCTTGGACCTTTAAATATCTCACACTGTGAAATCTTAAATTGCATGAAGAAAGGAAGTCAAAACTAAACATTTTGTTTCTTTTTAATTTCAAGAATCGATAACAAAAGCCTGAAACATTTATTGCAGAATTAAATTCAGAATGAGTTTGTCCTCATTCACCATTGTGTTTGGGTGGTAACTTGTGGAAAAGTCAGCAAGACTGAAAGATACAGGCGAACCCCACTATGCGTCCTCTTGGTATCAGCATTTTCACTACAAACGCCTGTTGAAAATAAATATCCTTCTTTGCTCTCAACTCTGATCACTCCCGCTGTATTGCATTTTATCAAATGTGAAAACTGGCTTATAACAATGTTTTCTTATATTTTCTTACTCAGATAAAAAATTGTAGGTATTTTTGAGTTTGTAAGACTAGAATTTTTTTTGTTTGTAAGTTTCTTCTTTTATAATTTGTTTTCATTAATGAGGTGTTGCTTGAAATTCAGTAACTGATTTTTCCTTATGGCTGCATTATTTGTAGTGTGAGCTGTTTGATTTTGCTACCCTCACCAGAAGAAACAGAGTGAACCTGACTGACTGACTTACTGACTGGTGGGCAGTGAAATCAGGACAGGGAATAGAGGGGAATTTCAGAGAAAAGGGGAAACTCTTGAAAGTTCAGTGCAGTTAAGATTATTAAAGGACAATGATTTCTGATGTTTCAAGGCACCTGGTCTGAAGAACTGGAATGGAGACAGAACAGGAGAAGTTGGACTCCCTATTGTTGAGCAGGGATGTGGGTTTTTGATCATGTTTTTTTTTTTTTCTTTTCACCTGCCAATGTATTTCGTATTAAAGAGGTGAAGTACCATTTTATCTGACATGCATTTTCTAAATAAAACACCTTATGTGAAATCGCATTACTGAGATTTTGCCTGGCCTGTTTAACGACAGCTGTTCACATGTCCACTAGTCATCTTTTCAGTACAATTTAAATAATCTGGTTTCACTCATGTGCAACACTGTTTGAGAGGTGAGAAGTTCAAGGATATTGAATTTTACTTGTACTTCTAAAGATGCATAAAATTAAATTCTTTATGAAATAATGAAAAAGAGAAAATATTTGTAATATCTTTAAACAGTAGAAGCAAATATCATTGTCAAAGATGAACAACATGCAGTTGAGTGTCACTGAAACAGTAAATGCTTCACTATTGTAATAATAAACTGTCTAGAAATATACTAACATGTATTTATACTCACAGAAACATGTGACTTTTCCCACATTCAGTTAATTGTGATTAAGGTCCAAAATGAATTGAGTTTTATGAATCATTGTCAATGTATCAAGGCTGATTGTTTTGTAATGTTTGCTTCACGAACAATATACAGCATCAGCTGTAACTCAAAAGCATTAACATATCACTGTGCTGAATATTCACAACAATCACAGGAGTCTCTTTCAAACCTTACATTTTGTGGAATAAAAATTCAGGTCAAACAGGTATTTTCTTCTCCCCTCTCTCCTTTGTCTCTGTTACAAAATGTACTTTATCCAGTTCTCTTTTCTTTTTCTCTCCGTTCCTCCCAGTATTCCTTGCACGTCTAAATCCATATCCTGACCACACATGCAAACATGTTTGTGGAACTTGTGAGAAACACAAAAACTGACATTTTTGTGGCCATGAGATTACTAAAAGATTTATTTATAGATTATTTATAGATAGATGAGATTCTTGGATCACACTATTCTAGATTCCAAGATGACAAAGTTGACCTTTAAAAACCTTTAAATTTCTCTCTGTTCTTTTTTTAAAAAATGCATTTGTAGACATGTTCACTTTCACATTCGCTAATAAAATCTATTTTTCCAGAAACCCACAAACTGATCATAAATATTTATGATTAAAATAATGAAGTGTCTGAATGTCCTTCAGCTCTTTATATCTTTGTAACCCCTGTACCTTGAAGTGTGAATGCACCTGTAATGGTCACTGTGTCTGTTTCTGTTTGTACTGCAACTTGCAAAAGAGTTTTTGTTTCCTTGGTTTATCGGGCGAAAAAATTTTCATACGGAGGTTCACCATTATGACAAGGAAAGGCCATTTGCAGTGCTATTGTGTGTGTGTTTGTATGTATGTAAATGTGTGTATAATCTCCTGGTGGGCACACAGTGATTCTGAGTCAAAGCAAACTTCATATGTTGACATGCGGAGGTGTCAGAAGGAACTTTTGAACACTGTTTTCTGTGTTTCTGCTTTAGGGGAGTAAGACGAGTGCCTTCTTGCATCTTTGAAGCTCTCTGAGATTCAGGTCTGTCAGTGGAACAAGACATATTAATACAGCAAAAAACTCTGATTTGTTATTGTTCATTACACAGAAGGGCCCTTGTCCTGTTTGTTTTGGTAATGACTGGTTAATTTATTAATTTATTAGGAAAATTTATCTATTATTACAACGGAGTAAATTACATGATAACTAATTCTCTGTGATTTTGAACAGTAGCAGCTGTGCAAAGAAGAAGAAAACAATCAAATATTGAATAATTTTCAACATTTCACTCGGAATATGATCAATCATGATCAGCTAAAAACTACACAAACAAAATACAAAATAAACTCACAATCAATGAGTAAAACTAAATGTGAAACCAGGTAGAGCGCTAAGCAAATGCTTCCAAGGAAACTGAATACATGTTTGCCTACTGCTAGGAAAAAAATCAAATCAGGAAGTTCACAGCAGAAGACGTGGGCAAACATTCAAATAAGAAAACTTGACAGTGAGACATTGTGTCACAAAAGTTTGAACTATGGACTTTCAAAGATTGAAACATTTTTTGGTTTTTAATAATTTAATAATAGTTTTTAAAAATGTGTTTCTATGTTCGGCTGGAATTGAACACCTGCTCCATAGGAACCAATAATATATGGACATTTAAAACCATACTTGGATTTTTTGCCAGACCTAATACACACACCCCTTGTCTACAACCGCTTGTCCTGAATGGGGTTGCAGTGAGCTGGAGCCTGAAGACTGAAGGGGGAGGGGACACGCCTCGAACAGGAAGGCAAACCTAAGAGTAAAAATTGAAATATTGCATTGCCTTGACTACAACCAAAAGTTTGTTCTCGTATTTGTTTAACCTTTTTTTAAACATATTAAAATTAAATGTTGACTGCTTAAATCAGAATGAACAATTGACACATTAATTCAGAAAAAACAGCCATTCAGAAAAATTATAAAATATGCTTGGGGTGGGCAGACTGTGGGGCACGGACCCCCCCATACACTTTTTCCTCATGATAAGAGGACAAGGTAAAGAAAACATGAGAAAGATAAAATATTAAAAAACAGTACAAGTGTCATAATTATTATTTTCATTTTAAGAACAGTGTTTTTTGACCACAGAGGTGGAAATTAGAGGAATTCATTCATAATTTGTAGAGTAGCTGTTTCTACATGTGTGGTTCCATTGGTCTCCATTGATGGTGTTTTGTAGTCAGATGCTATTATGATGAATATAATGAACAATATCTGAGACTTTTAACATTGGTTTTACAACAATTAAAAGTTAAGTCTGCCTGAACCCTCTGTCAGCGAGGAGATAACTACATTCCACACCCACAGACACCAGACATGTCAACCCCTCAGTGGTTATCAACCTGTCACATACAGACAAACGGTCAAGAGGGTGGTGTAAAACCACAGTTGCCCTCCTGCCCTGTGCACTGTAACTCAGTGGCCCCTGCTACCTGACCATGGCCTCTGTGATGGAAGAGAGTCGCCTGGAGGAGGAGCTCACTTGCCCGGCATGCCAGGAGCTCCTGCGGGACCCCCACCTGCTACCTTGTGGGCACAGCTTGTGTCTGGCCTGCATTCAGGAGGCACGAAGCCAGAGCGTGGGCGGACGCTTCCGTTGCCCTCGGTGCCGAGAGGAGCACGGCCCAGCCGCTGTGCTCCAGAAGAGCTACGCACTGGCTGCCCTGGCCCAGGGGCTCCGCTGGCACGGAGGGGTACCCGTACCCTGTGATGCCTGCCCAGATGAGGCACCACCCGCTGTGCCCCCTGCCGCCACCAAAACCTGCCTGCGCTGCGAAGTGTCCCTGTGTGCCCACCATGTACAGCCCCATCTGGAGCGGCCTGCCTTCCGCAATCATCCCCTAGTGGAGCCCCTGGATGACCTGGGCAAGAGAAGGTGCCCTGAGCATGAGGAGATGTTCCGCTACTACTGCCAGGATGAGCGGGTCTACATCTGTGGTGACTGCATCCTGGAGGGCAAACATGGGGGGCACCAGGTGAAGACCCTGAAGAAGATGGAAAAGGACCTCAAGGTGAGATCTGCGCTTGCTCATAAACACATCTCTGCAGAGACTAAAAAGCAACTTACAAAGATAAGGTTAAAATTATTTACCCATTTATACAGCTGGGCAATTTTACTGGAGTAATTCAGGGTGAGTACATTGCTTAAGGGTACTACAGCCAGAGGTGGGGACCTGCAACCTTTGCATCCAAAGGCAGTAGCACTAACCACTAAACTATTAGTTATTCAGAGTAACTTCACCAACCTCATTTCAGAATTTAATTTGCAAAATATTTTTTTGTTTTTTTCCATACCTCATTTATAAATGTACGTTATTCAGTATTTATTTTAATCATTAATTTAAGACAATAAAACAATATCTTTTGTATGTTTCATAATTTTTAATTTTTCTTTCTTTCCTGTTTGATAAATATACAGTAACATAAACTATATTCATATTCTACTTTGCCATGAATGTTTGTTTTTGCTTGCTGTGACTGTACATTTTCCTTTGCGGGTTTTCATCTGTTTGCATTTTCATGTGTATAAGTATAAAAGTATATGTCCATGTGATCTGTCTTATCAGAATCTATATTTTAGAAGTGTATGTTTCAATTTTGTGCACCATTAGTTTGTGACAAGCAAAGAGATTTTGCCTGCTAGGGTTCATTTACAAGTATTTTTCCACGTGTGTTTCAATGTGCTCCTAGGTGGTTCTACAGGGACGTCTACAGAAAGCGGAGGCAAAACTAAAAGAAAACGAGAAAATCCTGAAGGAACACAACAGCGTTGATCGTAAGCTCACGGTGAGCAAAAAGCTTACCACAACCTGATCCCTGTCCGCAATCCAAAGAATTTCTATAGCTGCAGCCTCACGCATAACACCATAAAGCTTCATTAACACTAAACTGTCATCCCCAACTCTAGCTGGAACCCAAAGCCCTAAACCCAAACTGTCCTGTGCAGCTAAATTGCCAGAGCAGTTGCAATCTTCCAAATATGACAGAGTCAAGAGCACTTGAGGGAGAGCCTATCAACAGACAGTCAGATGTTCACCCCAAACGCCACACAAAGAGATTAAATTCACTCTTCCCCTGCCCAAGCTCTTATCAGGCATCAACATTTAGCTAACCCCTGCCCTTCCCGACTGCACCCCCAGCATTTGGTTGAGCAGACATCTGAAGGGCTTCCTCCTGGAGAATACCTGCATGGGGCTGCTGCTGAATGGAGTGTAACACCTGTAGAGCAGAACTGCTGTTTGTTCACTGGACCTTGCCTTATTAATGGACCAAATTAAATAAATTATATTAAAATTAATTTGTCGTCTGTTGCTTTTTGACCCTCAGATTTATTGTAACCCAGCAGTGCTCTGTGAAAATTAGATGCGGAGTATGTGGGATGTGGTGTAGGGGTAAGGAACTGGAGACAAACTAGCTGTGGTTAAGCAAGTTGACGAGGAATCTCTGAGATGTTATTTAAGATGCCGTTGTAAAGAAGGCAAGTGCAGCTCAACACTTGGATTACTGGAGAGATATTTGCAGATTTCAGGAGATCCAAAGGTTCCACTGTGTTCAGTGGCCACTCCTGGAAAGTGGAAGTGAAGGGAATGTACAAGTACCTGGAGTTCCACTAGCATAACAGCCTGGAGAAGACATGCATCATTCAGACCCTGTGTAAGAAAGGTCAAAGTGAACATATTGTTTCTGTCTCTATGTTGCTGTGACCAAATGTGATCAGAGTAGCTAAAAACAATATGTGTTACATTCAAAAAAGAGCTGCTCTGGTCACAAGGCTGCTTAAATTTTGGTTCTGCTCTAGGGACCCATAAATTTGATATTTTCCCCTTCCATTTTGATTTTAAGAAGTCACAATAGATAGAAATATGTCTCCTTCAAGAAAAAAGAAAGGCCAAAGTCAGCTTCACTTTCTGAGGAGACTCAGGTCTTCAGGAGTTTGTAGATCAGCGGAGATGTTCAACCAGCCTGTTGTAGCTGCTTCGTTCTTCTCTGCAGTTGTATGGTGAGACGATAGAATCACAACAAGTGATACCAGCAGACTGAATAAACTACTCAGGAAAGTTGGCTTCATTCTAGATGCTAGACTGGCCTTTTTGAAGGATGTAATGAAGAGAAGGTCAATAAATAAACTCTTACCCATCGCAGACAATAATCCGCACCCTCTGCACACCACACAACTCTAGTTTTGCTGCTCCATGGAGTGTCAGTTGAAGTCATTTCAACCAACAATCAACAGCTCAATGACATAGTGAGTCCTTATTCTGCTGGAGTTTACCAACATCTTATTCCCCAAGCAGCACTGAACTATCAGCAGCCTTTTTCCTTTATTACATTTTACTTTTTTTACTAAATTGCATACTGTGTATCTATCAATAACATTAACACTAGGAACCTTAATAGATGTTTACAGGTGTAAAACTGGGGGAAAATGACAACTTCACTGACACCTCAGTTTTATGTTGGTTTAAATCTCAAACTATGGATTGTGAGAGATGTATAATTTCCTGCAGGACTCCTCCTGGGCTGACACCCAGGTGGAGCGTCTTGGGGCCAGCCTTGGGGCCCAGGTGGAGCGGCTGATGGGATCCCTGAGGGACAGCGCTCATCAGGAAAGGCAGCAGGTCCTGGCGCGTCTGCAGGAGGACCACAGTAGAGTGATGAGGGACCTCCAGCAAACCCGGGGCATCCAGCAATACCTAGGGGCTCTCCTGGAGGAGAAGGACCCTTTTCTCCTCATCTGGGTGAGAAGCTCTGTTCGGAATATGCCTAACCAGTTATTGAGCTGTTGAGAGTAAATGTGTACATATATATATATATATGTACACATTTACTCTCAACAGCTGTTTCAACATACAGGTACACTAACCCACCTATGCTACACATGCATGCAAAGTTGTTTTAAAATACACGCTGGGCTCCCTCAGATGCTCAGATTCGTAGCTACTCTATAAATACGCACCGGTTTTCAAAAGTAAGGTAAAATGTACCAGATTTCTTTGTTCACACACAGCTAGCCTGAAACCTAATTCCAAGAATGTTGGAACATCCTTAAAGCAACCAATTAAAAAAATCTTTCTTTCCCTACAGGCATATCAATCTGAGGATAAAAAGTAAGTTCTCTTCCATAGTTTTCATTTTATCCCAGCACTGAAGTACAGCACATGTCTCATTTTTAATTTTGAACAATCTGTGTATAATTTTTTTTTAATACTACCTGGGTATTAAGTAGCATAGAGATAGCAGGGTGTACAAGTGCCACCTTTAGACACAAAGCACCCAGGTTTGAATTCCAACTCCTGTTGTAGTTCTTACCGTGAATTGCTGAATTGAAACTTACCCAACTGTTTAAAGGGCAAATAACTGTAAGAAGATTAACACTGTAAGATTCTTTGGAGAAAAGTATCAACTGAAAAATTGTAGGGTCCGGTGAAGGTGTGTGTTGTCTGTACTGGGTTCTAAAAATGAGTTCCAAATGTGCTGGTTGGGAATTTTAGTTCTGGTTCTCGTCCCCTGTGGCCCCAGGATCAGCTCAGAGCTGAACACACCACTCTTCAGCCCTCAGCCCATCTGCCTGGACAAGAAGCGGACACTGGAGAACATAGAGAACAAGTACCGCCATTTCATCTCGGAGACACTCAGGTGTCTGGAGGAGCTAAAGAAAGACTTCTGTGAGTGATATGACCGCAGACATGGATCAGAATGAGAATCTCAACCGCAGGCCTACAGAGCAGATAAATAGAACTGAATTTTATTATCAGTGAGGGGGGCCACAGTTTCGGCCTCTGTGGTGTAACGGAAGGAAAATTATGCATATAGCGAGAACTGCTAACAGGCTGCGCTGTGAAAATGTATGCAAACTGATTTTAAATTTACATTTACATTCATTCATTTAGCAGAAGCTTTTCCCCAAAGCGACATACATCTCATATAAAACACAATTTGTGCACTACATTAGGAGAAAAGAGAGACAAAGATGCAGAGTGTGATTCTTAAGTAGCTTGTTTCTTTCCACGATAAGAACCAACGTTCATCACACAAGTACCTGCATAAAGCTTTATCAGAATCTTGACGATACATTTGAAATTCGAAAAAAGGTGCTATTTTGAAGTGTGTAGACATACATGGTTTTTCAAAGCGGCCCTTGCATACTGAGAGATGTGATAAACAAAATAACCTTCCATGAGCATGTGCATTTCTTATATGTTCCCCATGTCTCTCTTCATTTGTCTGTCTGTCTGTGTCTGTTGGTCTGCGCAGCCACGTCTGTCTGACTTTCTCTGCCTGTCTGTTTGCGTCCGTCCTTTCTCTCCATCTGTGTATCCTCTGCGACCCCCCCCAGTTCAGAATCAGCTGACCTTGGACACGAACACGGCCCACCCTCTCCTCAGCATCTCCGACGACCTGCACTCCGCAGCTCGCGTGAAGGAACGCCTGCCGTACCCACCCCACCCCAGTCGGTTCGACCACTGGTGCCAAGTCCTAACCATCCAGAGCTTCGCCTCCGGGTCTCACTACTGGGAAGTGGAGGCTGAGGGATACTGGGACATTGCCGTTTCCTACCGTAGCATCGGACGAAAGGGGAGGGACGGCGCAGCCTTTGGGAACAACGGGAAGTCCTGGAGCCTGACGCAGCAAGAAGACGGGACGCTATCAGCATGGCATGACAAGCGCAGGACACCCCTAAGCGCCAGGCTCACCGGTAACCGTGTGGGTGTGTCTCTGGACTGCTGCACCGGCACTATCGCCTTCTGTGAAGTGGGAGACGCACCCAGTCACCTGTACACCTTCAATAGTAACTTCACACAGCCTCTGCATCTCGGATTCGGACTTTACAAGGCAGGGCTCAACAGCAGGATCTCCATTGTGAAGATGTGACCAGTGACCGACGTGCCGATATTAAAAAATTATATACATACTATACGCAGACAGGAAAACACGAGCGAAAATGCATGCAATTATAATACAACGCTGGCAAAGCGCAGTGCTTCATTATGAATGTTGCTATTGTGCCTCTGTCTACAGAAAGAATAGAAAATAACACCCAGAAAGTCCACAGTCCTGCTGCAATTGCATTCAGCTGACTAACTGCACTCACAATTGGTCCCTAAACACCTTTGTGTGAAAGTCATGAATCATCACTGACTTCATATTTGTAGACTGATATTTACACAGAATGACAACGAAAGAGAAGAGTCTTCCAGTCTTCCGGCAAGGACACCAAAGCAAGGTGAAAAGCAAAAGAAACCCTTCATCCAAACTTAGAAATTGTAGCTCTGGAGTCTGCTTAAAAAAAAAAAAAACGTGCATATATAACTCAGTATTTCTCAGGAATAGTCCTCAAAATGTAAAATTAATATTTGTTAAATGTATTTATTGTTTTTGGCTGAACAAGAGTGATCTATGAAGGACATAAATAACTGAAACGTTAGGCTTGTAACATAATGTACTACTTAAAGGAGAAAAGTATCAAAACATAAATGATTACAATAGATATTGTAGTATGGGTATTATTCAGTATTTTACACTTACGTTAGTCATTTAGAGGATGATACTTTCAGTATAACATTAAGATTAAAACTTTAAGAATAAACTTTAATATTGAGTGTGCCAATATTTTACCATCATTTTTTTACGATTAAATAAAATCAAATTAAACATATCAAATGCACAGAAAAGAATATTTACATTTATTCATTTACATTTCCAAATGCTCTTTCCATCATCTATTTCACATGTGTTGGAAATTTTCTCAAACTGAAAAACAGAAATTCATTTTATCCATTCTGAAGTTTTTCTTCCAAAGCAATATTTTCCAGGTGAAGTTATTTCCACCATAGCCAAATATTTTATGCTAGAAAATGTGGGGAAAATGCTACAAATGTGTTCATGCTTTAAATAATGCCTTGATCATCTGTTACACCCCAGATAGACTGCTATGCGTTTCCACATCTGAGAAAGGTAAACCAAGAAGGTTCTCGCTTCTGGCTCCTCGTGGTGGAACGACCTCCCTTACTCACTCAGAACTGCTGAATCCCTGTCCACATTTTTAAAGGCTCTTAAAACTCATCTCTTCCAAACTCGCTTTGCCCATGATCTGTTAAATTCATGTAAGGTGTAAATGTTCATGCTCTGTAACTTTATGATCCGGACAAACCTTTACACAGCTACACCTGTATGTACGTAAATGTTTATATATGTATCTCAAAAAAGAAAAAAAAATACTAGGAAGGTGATCAGAAATCGTCAATGTTCGGATAAAGTTGTATGCAGCTACTTGTGTGATGAACGTTGGTTCATGTTGTGGAAAGTAACAAACTAACTGTACTTTAGAATCACACATCTGCATCTATGTCTCTTTTTCTGCTAATGTGATGCACAATTTGTCTTTTCTATGAGATGTACGTCGCTTTGGAGAACGTACATGTGTTACACAAGCATGTGAAGATTATTTGGAAAGGTAGGAGAAACAACGAAAAAGGTCAGAAACAATGTCAGACCAACATTAATACACAATTTACCAACAGTGGAAGTGTATGAACTTATGAAAATGAATAGTCGGATGATGGGCTTGCCTTTCACCGGAAGGTTCTGCAGGTGGAAAGACCAGAGTCAGTCATCTTAAAGAAATAAAGGGACACTGGATGGGCAAGATGAGGAGCGGAGCATTTGTGGAGACAGCAGGGGTCTGTGGGAGGGACATGGGAAAGGAAGGGCGGGGGAGGATGGGGAGAGAAGTGGCCAGGGACACTTTCTGGAGCCCGATTAGACAGTGGGCTGAGTTCTGCTGCCAGAGGAGAGCTGTGAGAAAGGACAACAGACCGGCTTCAGGACGACTACCTGTTTGTGCTGTTTAACACTCATTCAGGTATGTTTCTCTTTTTTACCTTTCAGAGTTTCACGAATGTATAACTGACAAAATTCCATGCATCAGCTGGGGTCGTATTTTCTTATGGTGTACCAATATTTCTCAATATATTTCATTATAATCTGTTATGTCCTGTTTAGTTTCATGAAGTGAATGGAAACATTCACAGTAACTCACACCTTTACTAGAAGTGAACTCTACAAAGCACTGATAGCCCATGTCGTGGAGTGACACATTTAACTGAGTTTTATTTATTCATACTTCTTTTATACCTTAAAAATGAGTTATGTGTTATTGTTTCAATGCTTTATCGGGGTAAATAATTGTACAGAACTGTGCTGAATTCTACATCCTTAAAGATTCGTTTCAGTAGGGATTTGCCTGGTTTAGGAAAGATAGTTCGATACTACCATTATAGGGTTTCTTCATTATAAACCATATGAGACTGCAGTAACTTGATAGAACAAGAGGAGCTGAGATGTTATGAATGCTGGACAAGCCCTAGAGTATCCTCCCCTGTGACAGCCTAGTGCTGAGTGAATTGTATCAGGATTGAAAAAAGATGTCAGAAAAACCCTAGGCAGAAGATCAATTTAAGGTGTTTTTACAAAGTTATTTTTTTTTTAAAGTGGAATACCAAGCTGAAAAAACTGTGGTTACTGATTGAACTCAAAACCAGTAAAATAAAGTAAAATCAGGAAAAAAAAAGAAAAAAAAAACAGGAAATCAGTAAAATGAGTATAGTGTCCACAAGGTCAAAAATAACACAAAATTAAAAGGAGAAAATGTAGAAGTTCAGAAGCAATGCTCACTATGAAGAAAAAAAATGACTAAGAAGGAAACAATCAGTGTGGGACAGGAGGACACTGAAGTGAACTGCTGGCAATAATAAACGCACGAGAGATACCTGCAGGGGCACATTAATATAAAAGAGTGTAACGGAGAAGATTCTTAATGGGAATGTGTGGGGAATGAGGGATGCTCTTGATGGACTGCAGAGGGAGGGAAGGAATCGGTGAAGGACAGATGGTCTCTCAGCAGATTCCATGCTCCATCTTTCACCCTTTGGGATCCAGCTGGTCCTGGTTCTGTTTGTCAGCCAAAGCATGATCTCATCTTCTATTCTTTTTCTCCCTTTTTTTACACTGCCCTCCAAAGCACGTCTTCTTTCTCCTCCTCCAAACCAATGACACCCTTATCATAAGTGTGGTCTTTCACTGCTCGGTCAAACTGAACTTGATTTCAGCCTATGTTGACGGACTTCACTGCCTGCCACAGGGATCACATGCCATTAACACCTTTTTCCAGTCATATACATAGCAGCACATAAGGTCCGAAAAAGAAAGAAGCTAATCACTCCCTTCTGTTGATGTTTCCCACCACTGGAATTCAAGTCCATGTCTTATCGGTCATTATTAGCGTGTGTTGTTCGAGTTGCATTGTTTCCACTGTACAACGTTCTTGTTTCACTAAGGCTTCTTTGGTTCTGCAGCCCCAGAGAAGAAGACTTTAGCCATAACTTGTGTCTGCAGCATTGCCTTGAAGATGGACAGCTCCTTCATCTTGCATCCCTGGTATACATGAGGTAAAAGGTCAGGAGGTCAAGAATATAAATCTGACTTCAATGGACCCATCATCATCATAATCCAAAGGAAAAAAAAATCAACAGACTGGTGGAATTCCGCTGCACATGTGCAATGCTGTACTCCGCATCAAACATATTAAGCATTACATATTTTTTTTAACATCAGCTTCTGAACTTGTTTTTCATCCTCAGATAAGTCTCACTGAGGTCAGATTGTGGTGTTTTTGCTCATCAGACAATTACCATTGTGCATCAAAGGAGAACTGCAGTGAAATAAATTCAAAGAGTTGAAGACAAAGACCTGTCAGCACCATGACCTGCTTTCCTTGCCATACCCGCATCCTGCCACTGTTTCTGGTGCTCCTAGTGCCTCATGGGGCCTGGAGCCAGAATGACACGGAGCCCATTGTGCTAGAAGGGAAATGTCTGGTTGTGTGTGACTCGACGCCTTCCTCTGAGCCAGCAGGCAATGCACTGGGCATGTCTGTGCGCTCTGGGACTGGTCGAGTGGCCTTCTCCGCCATTCGCAACACCAACCACGAGCCATCGGAGATGAGTAACCGTACTATGACCATCTACTTTGACCAGGTGAGAGATCACAAGCATAAAGTTGATTAAAACTGATTGAAAGATGAGCACAAGCTCAGCAGTAGAACAATGGTCCAGCAGGTAAACATCCTGGGTCATAGTACAATCTGGACATAGGTTCAAATCCAGGTCAGGGTATGCACATCTTCTATGCTCTCCCCATATTTACCACATTAACCCAAAGATGCGAGTAGAAAAAGGCAATATAGACCTCTGCCTTACTAAGAAAACCATGTAAGTGTTTGCTATGAGTTGAATTTGACTCAATAGCACTGACTCTTACCAAAAAAAAAAAAACTCCACATCAGAGAAATTCCACCAGATTAAAGCAGCACACCTATGACTTTGCCTGTCCTCTCTCAGATCCTGGTGAATGTGGGGGCTCACTTTGACCCAGCAAGGAGCATCTTCGTGGCCCCCAGGAAGGGAGTATACAGCTTCAGCTTCCATGTGGTCAAAGTGTACAACAGACAGACAATACAGGTGAGACTGAGGCACGTGAAGACGATGACAAGAACAAGTTGATGAATGGAATGCATCCATTCTCTTTCATTCTCTTTCTCCCAGGTTAGCCTGGTGCTCAATGGCTGGCCTGTGATCTCCGCTTTCGCCGGTGACCAGGATGTGACACGGGAGGCTGCCACCAATGCAGGGTTGGTTACCATGGAGAGGGGAGACAAGGCTTATCTGAAGCTGGAGCGGGGGAACCTCATGGGTGGATGGAAGTACTCCACGTTCTCTGGCTTTTTGGTGTTCCCTTTGTAGAGATCTGGTTATGTTGACTATAGCATCTCCATGAGGTTGAGAAAAACAGATCTAAGAAGAGGTGAGACAGTGAGGTATAGACTGGAAGAGATGCAGAAGCGGAGAAAAGACAGAGAAAAGCAAGAAATTCAGCAAGAAACTGTGAGGACAAGACTTTCTTGGACTTTCTAATAGTGAGGGTGACTTTAACATGCCGACCTCAGCTGTAGATACATATGAACAGAAAAAATGAGAAGAAAGGGCGTGGAGAACACCTCGGTAATAATGGGTTGCATGTTTGCTAATGTGCATGCGTGACGGGCCCTCTGTTGACATGTTTGTGAGTAGCGTCTGCGTGAGTGTGTCTTCACAACATTGCCCAGTTATTCCGACAACAGTCACACACTCTGCTCTTCAGACTTAATTAATTTCTGTTATTTGTAGATGTACTTGTCTCACCCCAAACATACAGCTTGCAAAGAAGAGGATGAAGGGTTTTGGCCTTTGCTAGGCAAGCTCTTCACCAGTAGAACTTGTGGAACAAGGTTCTTGATCAGAAGGACATTTTGCCTGTTGTACTGAGATCCCTATTGATATCCAGCTTTAATGTGGTCCTTCTTCAATGTCTACTTGTATGTGTGTATGAGTGTGTTTGTATGAAAGGGGGTTAAGAGGGTACTCTCATGATGTTAGTCTATAATACTCAAGATCCTGAATTTTTCTGGAGAAAACTATGAGTTAGCAAAGAATACATCCTTTGCAAATCAACAATTTTTGGTTGAGTCACATTTAATTAAACTGAATTAAGTGAAAATACATCCTTTATCCCAGATTACGATGGGCCATCTCAGTGCACATACCATGCAGTAGTGACACATTGCTTGGCACCATTCAGTGTGAACAGTTTGTGTCACATCTCATGGTACTACAGTCAAAAACAACATATTTGTCATTCCACATCGTCTCCCACCGTATCACGGAATTCTGGGATTATGAGGGTTTCAGCCAGATTTTAGTTACAGATGTATGGAGGCTATAGTTATTTTGTGTAATTTCGGGGAACAGCTAGTACTGTGGTGGTTTGAGCTGCTGCTGCCTTTGGATGGAAAGGTTACAGGTTTAAATCCTGCCTCTAGGTGTAGTACCCTTGAGCAAGGTATTTACACTAAAGTTGCTCTAGTAAAATTGCCCAGCTGTATAAAAGGGCAAATAATTATAAACATCTTAATATTGTCTTGATATGTACGTGGCTTTGGCGAAAAGCATTTAAATGAATTGATGTAAATTTTCATCATGTGAATTTCAGGTTGTTACAAATAATTTCTATTATATGTACAATTAAATCACAAATTCAGAGATTTGCAAAAACAAATACAAATAACTTCCTATGTACAGAATGGGATGTCAGGATGCCCATAACAGCGTATCAAACCTGCTGGTTGCTGTCCTGTGGTCAGTTGCCTGCCTACCGGTGCAGGTGCACATGGCTCCAGGTGGACAGATGCTGCAAGAACTGGTCAATGTGAGCCGTCTCCCTCGCACGTTTCTAAAATGGTGAGCAGGATGTCATTAAATATAGTCGTAGCCCACTCGGGGCATCTAGGGGAAGGAACAGGGGGTGGGGATCCACGGCAACTTGCGGCCACGCCACCCTGCCGGCCCGTGGACTCCGTTGGCAGATGGCAGCTCTGGCGTTGGGACGCAGCCCCCGCTGCCCTGCCACATGCGATTAGCTGCGCTACTCTGCTCTGCTGCCGGAGACGTGCCACTCAACCTGCAGTTCCTCATACAACCCCCACGCGTGAAGAGGGAACGTGTTGGTGACGGCCACGAGGGGCGTCCAACAGCGACCGAGTGAATTTTCTGCAGGTGTCACTAATACGTTCATTCAAATGTCCAACGCATTGTTAGTAAAGCAAAGAATGACACTGTTCTAATAAGTGTGGATGGGTGTGCCTGGTTGTTTTGGGCTCATCGGTGTGTTCTTCTCATTGAGCGTGACCTTTTCAGTAACATTTACACCATGTCCGTAACATTGCCTTGATGTGTACTTTCATTACAAATAGACCATAACCGATTTAGAAAGGTGCAAAATCTGAAGTAGCATTTTCTTAACGTATGAGGAGGCATCATACAAATTGGTTATGACCATATGCGTGGTAAGATTTACAGTATCTTAGTTACATTCTCGTGATATGAAGAATTGCAAATAAAAGAACATGGCCATTGTAACAGCTTTCCTTTGGTTTTTAGGTGATGCCCCATTAGCAGCTCATGGCCACGGTAGCGATGGTCACTGCTCTAAAACACTAACGTGGAAAAAAAAATGCATCATGCAAAATATAGCAGGACTATTTTCCCCATCATAAATCACGGAAAATGCCTTTGATGCGACTGATATGAAATAAAAAAAAAATTAAAATGCATGCAGCACTATTTAGCTTTTTCTCCTTTTTTGCTGGGCGCATCTTAAATTTTATTTGATCAACTTTGAAAGATACTATGGATGAAAAGGCAGAAATAAAAACTTTGGTAACACTGGAAAGAAAATGTTCACCTTAGTTTATTGCAAATTTAGTTGACACTTTTCTTCGAAGCAACTTACAATTATTTACCTCGTTTAAACAATCTTACTGACACAATTTTAGGGTAAGTACCTTGCTCATGGGTACTATATCGGAATGGGCATTTGAACCTGCAACCTTTGGGACAAAAGGTAGCAGATCTAACCACTACATGACCATCAGGCCTGCAGTTCAACATCAAACTCAACTCAATTCTGACCTCAATGTATTTTTTATCAGCACTCTTCACGGAACGACAGAAAACACTGAACCAACTGCAATACAGTTCAATGACAAATTAAAACAAATATGGATAAAGACAAAGCCATCTACAAATACATGATCTAACATACAGGGGAAGGGGACACATTTCTGACACAAACCACTGACACAGAATTATTGCTCCTTATCCAGTCATTTGAATATTTTACGATGCTCTTTGTACATTATGGTAGCTCTTTGAATCATTAAAACACACACACTGCTATAGCAGGAGGCAATGCCAAATGTGTGTCTCAGCCCTGAAGAAAACACACAGTACTGTCAGATATGCACTATTCCTATTCCAGCTACAGGATATCCTGCAAGAAACACAATATAATCATAGAAAAAACATGAAAATAGACTTTTTGCCATTTTTAATGTTAAATAACTCACTGAAATGTAGTTCTCTGAGGGTCTGGGATGTGACTGTTGGTTTCAAATATCATGGTCTCAGTAAGGCACTGTATACTGGTATACTGGTAACACTGGCACCGGTATACACTGTATACTGGTAACACTTGTCATAACGTTTTCATATTGTGCATATGACTTATGCAACTGACCATGTTTTTAGTAACTGGCTCAGCAGCAAAACGAGGTACCCTACTAAATGAACTCACCAGCTGACTACAATAAAAAAACCAAACACTACCAGTGTTTCCATTTACCTCCCCAGTTTAAAACACTACTATAACATAGTAATGCGGAGTTTATGTCGATACAGGGTACATAATGAAGAGCACAAACTGCTGTTTGAATTTTCACAATCATAACAAAAAAAGACAACCACACATTTGTTCACTATTATTAAAAAAATATAATTGCTCCTTCTATTTCCCTGATTTGTCAGATGTCTGTCCTCCAATCATTATCGACCCCCCCAAATTTCCACAAGCTAGTACCTGAACATGAATCCCTCTCTAAGAGCTGTTGTCAAGGAAACCCAATAACCATAGAGAAAAGACAGGATTTTTGGTGAAATGATAGCAGAAGAGTCTCCATTATGAGTGCCCTCCCAGTATAGGAGTCTTAGGTGCCTGGAGCACTTCTGTCTCCATTAGCCCCGCTGTTCTTTGGTGATGACTGGCTGATGGCATCGGGAGCTGTGCAGTGTCTGATGCGAGAGCGCTGGATGGTCATCTTGTTATTATTGCCTATTTGCAGCCCAGTGACGTTGGACATGAAAATGGAGACTCCAGGCCCTGGGGGAAACAAGGAAAATGACACTGGTTTTACTTCACCCATCATGACATCTGTGTGCACCACTTCATTGTTTTGATGGAAGACTACAGACCAGGGTTGACCAACCTTTTTTTAGCCAAGGGTTATTATGATGAATTGCTTTGAGGGCTATGCGTGCAAAAATCACAGTAAGTGACATGATGTATGACAAATTTCAAAACTGAAAAATTGTTTTACTGTATAATACAACACAGTTACTTTAACTGCTTTACCAATACTTATTAATCAGTCACAGATCTTATGCAGACACACACACACACACACACACTCTGTCCGACACCGCTTGTCCCAAGTAGGGTCGCGGCAAAGTGGAGCCTAACCCGGCAAAATAGAGTGCAAGGTCATTGCATTATATCCAAACTGAATAAATCTAATAATATTGAAATATAAATATTCATCTTTCCTACATGGCTTTACTGACCTTGACAGTACACAGGAACAGCTGCTTGGTTGATAACACTCTGCTGTGGATGACAAAAAAAACAAATAAGTAAATAATGAAACAATTCCCCTGCTATGCTGGCGAACTGTTACGGACCATAATTCTAGCTATGAAATTGTATCAGTTTGAACTATGGTGCCAAATGGCTAGGGGGGTAACAATGAATCTACATTAGTCCTGGAGCAGTGTGTTAGGGAAATTTACACACACACACACACACACACACACACACACACACACACACACACACACACACACACACAGATGGAGTCTGTTCCTGTGCACCATGCTGGGCCTGAGAGATGCCAACCTTCCAGCAGAGTAAACACACAAAATCCAAACACAAATTCATGCGCCAAAACAAATCTCACCACTAAACAACAACCATGACTGGTGGAAGCTTTTATGTCAGGCTTACTGCTGAATCCTTAAGCCATAATGGTAATTATTATCATCATTATTATTTTTTTATTTACACTAGTGGGTGAGTAATATGACGCAACAACCTTTTCTGTTCCACCAAAACAGATGGAACACATTTAATTATGCAGTAGGAGAGTAATTCTGCTACCGCAGTAATGACATATGGCAATGCACAGCTAACTCTCTACCAGAGTCCTCAAGTACACATAATTCCCTACCTGCCAAGGTCCTGCAGGGCTACTAGCTGGAGGCATCTGGTTGTAAACTATGCAAGGATCCATAGACAATGTTCTTGCTGGAGGAAGTGCTGTGGAGGAAAGGTCAGCTATGAAAAGTCCAAACTCTACAGCTGCACTTAGGTCCAATTTCCCTCTACTGATGTTTCACAAACAAACAGCCACCAAAGCCACTAGCTTTCTGGTTACTACTCTGGAATGAGTAATTCCTCACCAGACATGCAGCTTCCCATTTCTTCATCTTATTTTGTTCTCTCATACTGACCTTGCACTCTAACTGATTCTCGTATCCTGGTAAGAAATCCAAGATCTCCAATGCTAGGACCTCAACAGTCCATAAAGAAAGGAAGATGTGTCTATTTTTATTTTCCTCCATCTCCTTTCAGTATAAATCACTACATCTGGATTGCTTTTCCACACTTTTAGATTTTCCTTCGTAGTCCCTGATGAGTTTTGAGAAGTTACAAGTGAAAAGGCTGTTTAGTTGTACCTTTGGATTTGGAGGTAGGGTCACCAGATCTTTCTGAAAAAAGAGAGACAGCATAGGACCTCAGATGTATTTCTGAACATCTGCTTGCTTGATGGGAAGTGTAAGCCAGGGAGAGCTTGGCTGGTACCTGTGTGGGGTACAGGTCACTCCTCATGGGTTCAGGGGTTGTTGATGCCTTGTTGGATCCAGCTGTGGATAAAAGCAGCAATGAGCACCAGATGTCCACAGCTTTCAGAAGGAATACTGCATGCTCCTGACAAGAGTGCTCACAGATAAAGGACACACTGTTCACTGAAGCCACAAGTGTGGTAGTTTGAGGTCAGTGGATCTCTAGGGCTGCTTCTACCCAAATGAAGCACCAACTGAATCCATGGACTCCATCTTGTGTCCTTTCCCAGGGAACTATACTCTCACAGCTCAACTGACTCAGAGGAGTCAATTGTGGGTAGGCGTCTTTAGACAGTCAACACCACACCTTCATGTGACTCTTTACCAGGTGCCTAAAGCTGAGTTGGCTATCTCATGAAGGTACAGAATCTGTGATAGCCAACCCTACAGGACTGACAACAACAGTGCAATTTCTATAAAAGGGGTTATCTCGCTAAAATCCAGTGATTCCCTCTCGTTCTGTTTATTGTCATGATTGGACCCAATAAACTAATTTTCTGAGCTCAGAGCAGTAAAAGCTGTAAAACATGCACAGAGCCCTCCAATAGACTTATTCTATAGAATAACAATGTGAACCTCTTAAAAGGACATGGAAAACTGCACCATTATATAACTGCGTAGGGTCTATGATGTTGAGGGCATCAAGGCGTTTCCCCAGTTCAATCTCTGGAGAGTCCTGGAGGGAAAAAAAGTTATTGAAATAGTATATTTATATGTTTTTTGACAATCCTTTACTTTGTCAATCAACAATAGCAGGAAACAGAGTCAGTTCATCAAGAAAAACTGGGTGGCATGGCGGCACAGCAAGTACTGCTGTCTCATAGCACCTGGGTGGTGTGAGAGGATGTGGGTTTGATCCCCACTCAGTCTGTGTGGAGTTTGCATGTTCTCCCTGTGTCTGCGTGGATTTCTTGCTCAGGTTCCCCCATAGTGTGTGAGTGCCAGAGAGAGTGTATTCCATTGATGTGTGGATGAGTAACCCAGTGTAAGTCACCTTGGTCAATAAGGTGTGTGGGCTGATAACACTACATAGAGTTCATTGGAAGTTGATTTGGAGAAAAGTGTCTAAGTAAATAAATGTATATGTTAAAAAAACAAGCAATATACACACATTATGTTTTCTTAAAAGAAACCTAGAGTGGTAAACTACAGTGTTAGTACTTATCCTATATAGCTGGGTAATTTTTTGCAAGAGCAGTTCAGGGTAAGTACCTTGTTCAAGGGTACTATAGCTGGAGGTGAGATTTTAACCTGCAACGTTTGGGTCGAAAGGCAGCAGCTCTAAACATTATGCTACCAGCTGCTGGTGTTTGTATACATAGCGATACATAAATATAATTGCCAAAAACCTATTATAGTCTAGTTAGAAACAATGAGAATCAAGGAAATTCAGATTTTCAATTACATTACTGTTCATTACAAACTAAAAGACAAACCATGGTCTTTTGGTGGTGGGGTGGGGGTGGTTGAAGTGTAGACAAGTCGGTAGACCTTTGACTTGCTTGACAGAGCAAAATGTTCGATTCGGTAGTGTGGTAAATTACCAGATGAGTGGCATATATGGGTGGGTATGACTGTAGCACTTACCAAAAATGTCAGCACCTGGTGGACAGCATCTTTTACACCACTCTTGTGCCGCTCCTGAAAGGCCTCTGTCACTTGAAGGCATTCTGTCCTCACAGCAATACAACATTGTCATAAAAACTACGCCAAAATGGTGGGAACGTAGAGAGAGTGAATAAAATTGACTGACTGACAAAACAAATGGCACAGTATGCTGCAACTGATGACACAGCTTCACTCCAGCCTGAGATCGATACTTACTGATACTATTGCTCTGTGGTTAAATGATCCTTCATACCAGTTACTCACCTTGGAAGGAAGGCCTTTTGCTAGGATCATTGTTCCAGCATCTTTTCATGAGGCTGATCATGTCCTTCAGGTGCTCAGCCAAATTGGGGTCCACCATTTCAAGGCTGGGTCGGTCTCCCTCTGGGACCCGAAACCGCACAATTGTGGAGCGAGCGGCTGGTTTGGGAAGACAAGGAGAGAGAAGTAGGTGTACACTGATGGTAAAAACATGGGCACTCGACACAGTGTGCGTCGTGTCCTGCTGAGTTGGCCACTCACAGGGATAGGGCTCCTGTCCAGTGATGATGGACCAGAGAAGAATGGAATAGCTGTGAAAGGAAGAGATACAGACACCACTGAGCTACAATTCATGCCAGTCACTCTACCCTTTTGTCTGTGATAGCATCGGTCCATAAAAGTGTTACTCTGGTCAAACAGGCTATGAGTACATTTATTTATTCATGACGACAGTATCTATTCATTTATCAGATGCTTTTTTTCAAAGTGACGGGGGGAAATATTGTAACGACCACGCGTTACTGTTTTAGGAGGGAAACTCCTAATTGTAAATCGCTGCATTGTGGGGAATAATGTTAAATGTGGGTGTGCAACCACTGGGAGCACTTAGGGGAAAACGATGGGGTGACCGTGCCAACGAGTGTGTTGGGAGAGAACCTTAGGGTGCTAAGCAGGCTGGCTGTAGGAAACAGGGTCCTTAGACTAAGAGCATTATTTCCCTAGTGCTTGTGTTCAAATAAATTGCTTGTAATGAACGCTGCCTCTGCATCCTTCTTTGCCCCATCCAAGCCCACACTGCTGTGTGCCACAATATTTTTACTAATAGCTTCACAAAACAACTTTAACAATTAAGCCTTAATAAATTCCTATTTAATTCCACAGCCACATGTTGGAAAGTCATCATACATATTATATATCCCCCCCAGTAATGCAAAACACACACACGCATTGTACTGTTATGCTATTGTTCTGCATCAGAAGAGTAAAATCTCAAAGACGGACTGCGGTGTAGTTAAAGGGGGAGCAGAACGTGTGTATTTAAGTTAGACAAAGTACTAGCAAATGGTGCGACTTAGGTGTTACAAGCCGTTTTTTGACACTTGCTGATTCACAGTAGAACGGCTGCATCTGGGAAGAAATACCACGCTGAAAACATCTCCTGAATCCAAGTCTCCATATCTTGACATTGTGTCTCTGAAGACATGGGACTCACTACTACACACTTGGATGGTAATTTTTACCAGAGTAATGCAGGGTAGTACCTTGCTGAATGGTAACAATAATGTATTGATTGAATTGGTATTAAATTTGTACCTGGAGTGTCAGGCAGCGAGTGTGTAGCTGTGTGTGGGCGCATGATGGTGTTGGTACCTGTAGACATCAGAGGCTGGGGTAGGCTTGTAAGACATGTCAAAGGCCTCGGGTGGCATGTAGCTAATGGTTCCACCTTCGTCGGTCGTGGAACCTGTTGAAACACTTTGAACAGCTTGCCAGCCCGAAGTCTGTGTAGCTGCAGCAGGAAAGAAGCACAGGTGTATATTATGAAAAATATTCTAAAATGTTTTCTTAGTCCCTCACACTAAGCAGGGCTAGACAATGAATGAGTGTCCAGGATAAGTAATTTGCTTACATCTTCACAGTCGTACAGGTAGAATTGCTCCGATAGACAGGTGTACAATAAATTAAATGTTAAGAAATTTGATGCAAACATTGACTGTCCCATATAAAGAACCGTGCAACGTTGTGCATTGTGTCGTATGCATTTTCTCTTCAAACTCGTTTTCTTTCTAGGAGACACCCAAAAAGCAAAATTGTGCTCTATGTTGCTATTTTGGCTGATTTCCTTAAGCAGAACTACGTAGTCAAAACATCATTTAAATTACGGCTGGCAAAAAGAAGAAGCCGTCTACGTTTGGAGATTTTTTTCCCTTCTAACTCCTATAGAAAATGTGAGAAAATGAAATGCAAATAAAATGTACCAAATGAAAACGAAAAAAAAAAACATATAGATATATATCTTCATGGAAAGAATCTCCTCGTGAACCGGGGCACAGAGACAGCGACCATGGTATGTACCACATGCAGAAGTGCCCCCACTTGGTTGACAAAAAAAGAAAAAAAAAATCAGGTTTTACACATCATATTGCATAAAAAATGTAACTCATAAAAGTTGTGAACATAAATATTTTTGTTGAGTTCCTGCCCGTTAAACCTAGACATTTATTTATTATTTATTTTGAAAAAGTTCCAAATTTGGACAGGTGCAAAATATAATGGGAGAGGAAAATGTTAACTGTTCCTGTCTTATGGACAACTAAACACAAAAAATTAATGCACTTAGTATGTTAAAGGAGGGGTGAGGTGGCGCAGCGAATTTGGCCAGGTCCCACTCTCTGGTGGGTCTGGGGTTTGAGTCTTGCTTGGGGTGCCTTGTGATGAACTGGCGTCCCGTCCTGGGTGTGTCCCCTCCCCCTACAGCCTTGTGCCCTGTGTTGCTGGGTTAGGCTCCAGCTCGCCACAAGCAGTTTCAGACTGTGTGTGTGTGTAGTACGTTAAAAAGCAGGGACACCCAAAATGCCACAACTCAATGTTTTTGAAGTTCCCAAAACTCACCTTGGCATTAAGGCTATCATCCAGGAGCACATTGCTGGGCTTGAGATCAAGGTGGAGAAGAGGTGGCGAAAGGCAGTGGAGGAAGTTCATGCCCAGGGCCACCTGATGAGCCAGACGGAGGGTTAAGGGAAGGGGTAGAGGTTTATTTAATACCTCCAGGAGGGAAGCCAAGGAACCTCTCTCCATGAACTCCATCACTAGGCCCTGCTTTGGGAAGCCATCTCTACTGATGTGGTAACCAGTGCCATTATACACCCCCAGGATTCTCAGCACATGGGGATTGCCTCCATGGCGCATCAGGTGCGCTTCCTTCAGGAGAGACGAATTGGAGCTGGAACAGTAAGGCAGGATAGAGTTGAGGTCAGATAAAGTGGATGAAGAAAGACTGTTGTCTATGACAAACAAGCCTTTAATTACAGTGATCTTTCCCACTCAAAAAAGTCAGGGGCTGGTTGGAAAGATAGTACAGCTGGTAGTGTAGTGTTTAGCGTTACAACCTTTGGATCTAAAGGTTGCAGGTTTGATCCCCACTTCTGGGTGTAGTACCCTTGATCAAGGCACTTACCCTAAATTACTCCAGTAAAATAACCCAGCTGTACAAATGGGTAAATAATTGTAGGTAGACTAACACTGTAAGTTGCTTTGGAGAAAAGTGTCAGTTAAATGAATAAATGTAAGATAATCTCCAAATGGTCTATATTTTCAATCATGGACCACAGTCATGGAAGTGTAAATTGTTAATGCAAATGGATATTTTGCAGGAGAAGTTGAATGTATTTTACTTACACTGATGTGTTTATCATCTCCAATTATTCCATATCCTGATATCCAGTTTTTTCCCACTTATCCGGTCTGCTATGACTCAAAACATTTATTGCTAATATCCGATTTCATTTATCCAGTCTTTTAATTAATTGGTTTATTTATTTTAAATAGCAAGAACAAAAAAAAATACAAGCAAGAGTACATATAGCATTTGCACACATATCAAAAACATTACAATACAAATACACATTACGAAAAAAGTTTGAAGAAAGTAAACAAGTATATACAGCTTTCAAATTTCTTACGTTTGAAATAGCTTGCAAATAGCTCTTTATGTCTATTTTAGATTATCAAATGCAGGACTCTTCCCTGACCAGTTTACCAATTTGCGAATAAAACATAATAATGTAGCAGTGTGTGTGATATAAACAACATATAATCAGTGGGATTAAATTCATCCCTGCAGTCTGGTAAGGTTCAGGACATTCAGTCCGGCATGATAAACTGAGAGTACATTTGAAAAACTGCACCAGCGGCTGTGTAAGAGAGACTGGGATACACTGCATTCTGGAACTGCTTACCCACACTCTCAGTTGCATACATTTATATTATATTTAGAGTATTTATTTCACTGACAGGGGGTTGCGGTGGCACAGTGGGTTGGAACCACAGTTCTGCTCTCCGGTGGGTTCTGGGTTCGAGTCCTGCTTGGGGTGCCTTGCGATGGACTGGTGTCCCGTCCTGGGTGTGTCCCCTCCCTCTCTGGCCTTACGCCCTGTGTTACCGGTAGGCTCCGGTTCCCCGCGACCCCGGTATGGGACAAGCGGGCTCTGAAAATGTGTGTGTGTGTATTTCACTGATACTTTTCTCCAAAGTGACTAAAAATTATTTACCCATTCATGCAGCTGGGTAATTATAACTGCAGTTCATTCAATTTTAATGTTACACAACATTACCATTTGATATTACACATCAATTAGGGTGATTCTGAGTTGGGATGGTCTGGGAATTAACTTGAATTTTTCCCCACGAAAAATAATGGAATTCCTAATTTTATTATCCAACGATTTTTGTTCCCTTTTCAGGAACAAACAAGGGCCAGATAACGGGGTATGAGAGTAAATTGATCTTGCCTGGTGCACATCTTAAAAAGGTTCATAAAAGTTCATCCGCCTGTGCTGTAGCGTGTATGTGTGTTTGGCAGTAAACAGTGTATTACCTGACGTGCAGCAGTTTGACGACCACGTCCATCCTCCATTCTGTGTGTTTGACCTTGTAGATCTGGCCAAACCCTCCAGAGCCAATGTGCTGCCAGGACTCCAGGCTGGAGTCACAAATGAGGGCTGGCATATCCATTCTTCCCTAGCTGCTAGGATCCAAAACAGTTTTATTATCATTATTGATGACAATAATTTATGTATTAGTTAATCCATTAATAAATCATGTTTTTATCAATTTTGTCAGAGTGGAAACATCACCTCAAAAGCAGTTAAATAAGGACGCTTGTCCAATGTGACCGACAATGTTAGAAAAGCATCTTGACAACTACACCTTTATAGGATGTTCCTAGTGGAGAAACTCACAATAACTACTGTTCTCAAGGTACAACAGCAGGTGCAGGGATTCAAACGCAAAACCTTCAGGGTACAAAGCGACATCCCTAACTTAGGGCAGCAGGTGGAGTAGTGGTGGCAGGTTCTGCTGTAACGCCCTTCAGCGAGACCCAACCGCTCCAGTAAAATGACTCGGCCGTATACATGCATGGGTAAATCGCTGTTAACAATGTAAGAGAACTGAAGATACGACCAAATCACCGCAACACCTGCCTCCCTGCTCACACAGCTCAACGCACTGAAATGTAAAGGATGTGGCGCAAAGTGTATAAAACAGCACCCTGACAATGAAGTCAAAGAATGTGAACACAGTGCAAACACATCTGGTCAACGAAATCCATCAACAGTTTACAGAATGGATCCTGACACATTTAGGACTGAATTGAAATATTCAGTTAATGAACATTCAAGTCAACAAGACAAAAGAAACAGACTCAACCTGTTGGATACAACATGATTACAGTAAAACTACAGTAACCGTAGAGTACTGTATATAAAGTTATATTTGTAGCCCGGCTTATCATGAATTTTCTGATTTTATGATAAAAGAAGTAATAATTTGTCGCAGGAATCTAAGAACGATGTATAGAAATTTCTGGTGTCTTTTGTCTCCACTTCCTGATTTTTTTACCCGTGACCGTCCCTCCGATCACTGACTGAGAAAGAGAATCAATCATGTTATTTATGACACGTATACCTGACCTGTGTCTTCAGCAGGAGGTTGCCGACTAGAGCAGGTACGGTGTACGAGTAGCCTGGAAAGGTTCCGCGACAAA
This sequence comes from Scleropages formosus, assembly GCF_900964775.1. Taxonomy (NCBI): domain Eukaryota; kingdom Metazoa; phylum Chordata; class Actinopteri; order Osteoglossiformes; family Osteoglossidae; genus Scleropages; species Scleropages formosus. The sequence continues at coordinate 26,553,858 of NC_041816.1, forward strand.
ACACGACATGATGAACTTTATTTGTGAAAAACCATGGCGCTAAATCGGGACGGGAGCCGCACGCGCTTCCTCAGACTTTAGCGGGGAAGCTCTCGAGCCGCGGCTGCGCTGTTCCGGCTTCGTCTGCTTTCGCTTCTGAAAAACACGCGGCAGTGACGTCTGAGGGGCGGGGTAAGAAGGGGGCGTGGCCTCAGTTCCGGACTCACCGAACAAAACATTACACTTCGCTGTCACTCCGTTTGTGTCACAGATGCTCCTAAATGTATGACGTCAGTGGTATCAGCGGTACGAATGGGACACTCGACACAGACCGGTTTATCGTATCGGCATTTCTACAGGTTTTGTTAAAACTGAAAGCATGCTTTGTTCTCGTATTTCGCATATATTGTGCTTTCTTTTTTTTTTAGACAACAATCAATCATTAACCAAAAAATTAAAAATCCCTCTTCTGTATAAGCCTGGGACTGTCAAAAAACATGACGATATTTTTTAAGTTCTCCGCTACGCTGTACATTTTTAGACAACAACATGCAAACTGAAATAGTGACATTATAAAACTAAGAGGGCTAGTAATGTTTCAAAAGACGGTTTTTCTTTCATTTAACTGAAATGAGCGATTAAATGCCTTTAACTATATGCATAAACAAATAAATAAAATAAAGAAACCGTAAATCTCTATCTTGTGCACATACATAAACTAATTCCAGCGTCCGATTTGGAAATCTTTGCTTTTCAACTGTTTAAACCTGTAAGTAAGTATGTAAGTAAATAAATCTTCTATTAAGTATATGTAGCTCTACAGACATGTGTGATTAAACAATATGTTCGAAAATTTTATGCAAAAACCCAGAAATATGATAAAGTAGTGAAGTATCTTTTATGTACTAGCACTGTGAATGCAAAATAAACAAATGAATACAACTGAATGAAGATTTGCAATTTCAGTTTCGGTGGAGCAGTACGTGTCCGTATTATTGTAGGGCAAATCCGTCCAAAGACGCGTGTTTCAGGCGAAGTGGTGGCTAATACTATTGCACGTATTTATAGATAGAACGCCATTAAAAATTAACTGGATAGCAAATAGTATTTGTTTGCTCTACAGTAATTGCATCGCTCCGGCGCAAAAGCGACGCTTGGCGGTCCATCCATGGCCCATGATGGGGTAAAAAAAAAAGACATGTCGTAGTGTTTAAGTATGTGACATACGAGGAAGTTACCCCAGTTTAAAGGAACCCAATATTTTAATGGCAGGTGACGCTAAAGGAATTCCCCTCCCATGTTTGTTTTAGTTTCAGAAACACCGCAGTGCCGCGGGGGGCAGTCTGGGGGTAATGCGCCGTACTGCTTTGTATATATGCTCATCAGTTTTTTCCTTCACGTATTGTTCATGTTTTTTGACGTTATTATTTAGCAATTTTTTTTCAGCCAAACATACAACGTGTTTGTGTATTAAGACGCAAAGAAAAATACGGCTCACTTGATATGAAATAAAGGAAGGTTTACTGTCCCCCGTACCTGTTTTTTTATGGAGCCACTAGAAAGTGGAAGTATCGAACTATCTCGGGAAGCGCTGTATTGCGCTTGTATTATGAAGTTTACGGTCTCCAGAAAGAGTTTCAGTTTAATCAAAAAAAACCCCCACGCTTTACGAAATAGCCGACGTTTCCCTTATATTCGCATTCTCTGGCTGTATGGCGTCTTACGCTGTTCTTTTTTCTCTTTTTTTTTTAATAAGAACACGAGCATCACGTATGTAGGAGACGTTTGAAATAGAGTATAGTTCCTTAAAGTTGTGGCGTCAGCAAGCGGTGAGTCTGCGGAAGGCGCGGTAGGAGCTGCGATCGAAACCTCTGCTGCGTCTCCTGCGACAATTCGCACACGAAAAGTGAGGTAAAACAGCCCAGCCAGCATTTCTTCCACAAGGGGACCTCTGGGTTGCTTAGGTGACGTTTTATCGGTTTCACTTACTTTAACTTCAATGTGAATTAATACTCTCAAGAAAAAAAAGGCGCTAAGTTACGAGCGCGCTTCTTGCGGCCGGAGCCACCTGTGTGTGTTGCATTAATATATAAAATCGCGACGGTCGGTGCCTTATGTTTGTCACTGACGGAGTGTAGTTTATTAACGAATGTGTTTTCTTCTTTGTTGGCAGGGAGCTCTTTATGACTCTCACACCTGAACACGCCCCCGCGGGACTGCCATGGCATCGGCGCAGTACTTTCCTCTGACGCTAGGCGGCGACAGAGAGCTGGTGGTGGATGAGTTCGCGTGCCCTACGGGGGTGCAGAGGCTGGTGCAGTCCCTCCAGCCCATGGTGGAGCGTGTGTTCAGGGTCAAGTTTGTAATCGGGGGCGAGGAGGAATCATTGTTTCCTGGAAACGATCAGACTTGGCTGAAGATGACTGGAGACAAAACGGAAGTGGAGGCGGCCAAGGTTTCTCTCTCTCTTTTTTTTTTTTTTTTTTTTTTTTTTTTTGGAAACTATGATGTAATACTCAGATGTCACAGTCAGATGACTCGTTTCTGGTTGTGACCATTCATCTTCGCTTCTGTCCCTTCTCTTTCGCTTGCTGTCATCGTTGTTGTGTTGGTCCTACATGCTCCGGTGCTCTTGTTGATCCTGCTGCTTTACCAAGCTTATTTGCATGTCGACACTGTTACATCAGTCATGCTCATTTGCCTAGTCGCTGAATTGCTTCTGTGTCTATAGCAGGGCTGCGAAGTCAGTACACAAAACCTTCAACTCCGAATTAAGTAACCCAAAAATTGCTTCCGACTCCACAGCACTGCCCACAAGTTGCACATTATTTTGGGGGTCGACTTATCTGGTGAATATAGGCCTAAAGATTTCTTATACCTCTAATTTTTGAGGGTCGACTTATACACCGGCATATGTGGTACATTTAGTCGGAGTACATTTTTACCAACTCTGACTCCAGCAACCCAATGATTGCTTCCGACTACGACTCCGACTCCACAGCACTGGTATTTGGCCATACTTGCTTCCTTCCTGTTAGACTGAATTGTGTAGCTCTGCTCATTTCCTTGCATTTCTTTGCTTTATTGGTCTTCATTGTCTTGTGTTTCGGTCATCTTGCTGACCAGAACCGTTTGGTGCTGTTTTTCCACCTGTTGGCTCTGCCAGACTTGCCTTTCCAGGCTTCTTTACTCCTTCTTGGACTGTCTTGCTCATATAGACAAACACTGCCATCCTTTTTTTGGTTCTTTACTTCTTCTTGCTTTGCCATCCTCCTTGTGTGATCATGTTAGACATTCAAAAATTTGCTTGAGCCCTTGTTATGGTTTTATTGTCTTATTCTGCTTCTCTCTGCCATATTTCACAGCTTTTTGTGAAAGGTTTGGTGAACCAGGAAGAGCAGCAAGAGATATCGTACCCAGAGGCCTTAAATTGTGTGTTTTGTGGTGCCAGAGGGTTGTTCATGGACTGCCTGATCAGGAATACCTCTGCACTCATGGTGGTGAGGAACCAAGGGTTTGGGGCTATAAAAACGGGAAGCTGCACTGGTGCAAATGGAGAGGCAATGAGGTAGAATTTCTCTTGATACTTCACATGACATGAGATGTTTGATGGTGCACGTTGGCCCTGGAAAAGTACATTTTTAGGTCTTCTCGATGGAAACAAGATGGTTGTGTACCAGTGCCCTTGTCATGGACAAAATTTGACGCCATTGGTTAACGCGTGATCTGTATTTGGCGTGGCTCATGATCACTTGAAGTGAGATCAAATGCTTTAAAACTCTTGGAAAAAAACTTGGCTGACTTATTATTTATTTGCTCTCAAGTTTGTCTGTTTCTGTCTCTCCCTCTGTTCTCCAGACAGTTTCTCAAGGATCCATGCTTGTTTCTGGTCTGATGGAGCCTGTGGTCCAGGCCTATTCCCTCATACTCACCCTGTTGGAGAATTACAGGGCTAGTCAAGGACAGAACATTGAAGCTGGAGTGGATGTGTTAGGAGATTGCCTTGATTCCCGCCGGGCTTTCAAGGTTCTGGTTGAGCAGTGGTCGGACCGACACACATTGGACCTGCTGCTCTTGCCTAGGCCGGTGAAAGAGATTCTGCTGAATGTGGTAAGAGAGTCCAGACTGGTCATTGAGGGAGAAGGTCCAGGGTTTGCCTCTGTAGAGGGATACAGAGAAGCAGGAGAGGCAGAGAGGTCTATGCTGAGGGATGTCCTAAGATGGACACCTTGGGACAAAGAAGGATACGTACAGGGTCACACCAACTTGGAGAATCCATATCTCTACAATGGAAGAATGATTGGATTTTCACAAGTTCCACCATCTCATCAGCCACGGTGTCAAACCGTCCAGAAGTTCAGTGGAGAAAAGCAACACTTGGGAGAGAGAAATGTTGAGGAGCTGAAGGAGTCGGCAGCACTTGATTCATCCTGTCAGGTTGTCCCCCCAATCCATGACCCCCTACAGAGTCCACAGATGGAAGACAGAGGTTACAGACATGGACCTCAAGAGCTGGGGGAGGAGGAAGGGCTGGCGCTGTCAGTGGGCAGTGCTGAGGAGTTTGGACTCCAGCTGAAGTTCTTTACAGCTATGGGGTACAGTGAAGATGTGGTAAAGAGAGTCTTGGCTAAGACTGGTCCAAAAGAGGTCTCCCAGATTTTGGACCTTGTCCAGCAGGAGCAAGATAAGAAGGCAGAAGAAGAGCGGACACATGTCCCGACAGGTCACTCGCACACAGGTGTGGGAAGATGGGGGGAAGAGGAAGATGCTGCAGGAGATCCAAGCAGGGAGCGAGAGGAGGACAGTGATAAAGAGCAGAGAGGTAGGAATAAAGGGCAGAGGGGGGCAGCAGAGCTGGTGACAGGGGAAGGGGAGGCTGCGTGTGAGGAAAACGCAACAGCGGTGGGGAAGGATGACTTTGTTCTGGGAGTGCTGAAGAATGCCGCCGCCAGCTGTGGATACCCAGAAGAGAGGGTCATAGAGCTGTACAACAACCTCCCAGGTCTGTCCACAGGAGACCTGCTCAAGGAGCTGCAGAAAGAGGCCATGAGGGGAAGAGGGAAGGGGAAGGAGTTGGGACGAGGAGTTGGGGGTGGGGCAGGGAGACATTGGGAAGCTCGCACATCTCCTGCTGTGGAGCACAAGAGGGGAGCAAAGGGCAGAGGGAGACATGAGAAGAAGTCTCATCGCGCTTCAGAATCAGGTGACGTGAGTAGCGATGCTGTGAGTATGGATAACCCGCCAGTCCTGCTTCCACTAAGCCCAGGAAGTGATGTCAGGGGACCCCCCAAGCCCACATACCCTCCAGGTGTTCCACCTGCCTTGAGCGCCTGCTCCCCACTCTCGGTGAAGTCCCAGGATCAACCCGGCCTGGTGAACGTCACCCCAGCAGTTATGGTAACGGGTGAACAGCGATTCCTCGATAGCTTGTTAACGCCCTTTGACCTGAAGCTGACTGATAGCCCCGGGGACCCCAGCCTACGGCGCGTGATCATCGATGGGAGCAACGTTGCCATGAGGTGAGTCAGGGGGGTATGGAAATGGGCTGAAACAGTTCAGTGAAGACCCGAGATGTAGAACATTCAACATCTCGCCCTGTTATACTAGGACCAAATAAATATACACTTCCTGAATTTATTTACATTTATATGTGAGTATATCAAATGTGCAATCGGGAAAATAAATCCTTAGTGAAATGTAGGGGAAAAATAATGCAACGTTTATCTTTTCTTGAGTAAACAATTCTGATTTCACACTGAAAATGGATGGGGAGTCAGTCTGCTCGGTACAAACTCTTTATAGCTTCTCCATTCCCCAGTGTGTGCAGGTTTTCTACACACTATTGCACTCTTATAACACTTTCTCATAAGTCTTAAGTTTGTTTTTGTCAGCCTGTAGTGTAGTGGTTAGAACAACTGCCTTTGGACCCAAAGGTTGCAGATTTGAGCCTCACCTCCAGCTGTAATACCCTTGAGCAAGGTACTTACCCTCAATTGCTCCAGTAAAATTATCCAGCTCTATAAATGGGTAAATAATTGTAACCTTCACATTGTAAGTTGCTTTGGAGAGAAGCGTCAGCTAAATGAATAAATGTCAACGTAAATGCATTTACGCAGCAACAGTGTACTGGAACTGATCTTTTTTCAGACGGTTCGAGGTTCTTTGGAATCTCAGTGATGGGTCACCTCAAAGCTGATATTTCCATTTATTTATTTAGCTGACACTTCGCCAAAGCAGCTTACAATGTTAAGTTACTTACAAGTTATTTACCATTTATACAGCTGGGGGTTTTACTGGAGCAAGTTAGAGTTAATCCCTTGCTCAAGGGTACTGCAACTAAATGTGGGATTTGAACCTGCAACCTTTGGGTCTAAAGGCAGCAGCTCTGACCAATACACTACCAGCTTAAATTTTTACGTTTGATTTCATACACATTTGAAAAGGAAGTACGGCTGCGCTGATGTTAATGTGCCCGTGTGTTTTCTGCTTGTTGCCTAGCGCATTTTCTGTTTTGCCTTTTAATACACCCTGAAACTTGCATATCAGGGCGTTCTGAAAACAAAAGCGGTCAAGGCCTTTAGGGTCCCATCCCTGCTTTTGTGGAAAATTACCAGATACCTAAATACATATACTGTGTATTCTAAAACACTCTGTATTTACATTTATTCACTTACACATTTCTCCAAAACAACTTGGGAATGTTTACCCATTGATACAGCTGGTAATTTTTACTGGAGCACTATAGATTAAGTACAGTGGTGGGCAAACTACGGCCCGTTGGGCTGTTTAATCCGGCCCGTCAAGTATTTCCAAAATTGTCCTAAAGACCGCATCATTTCGCATTTTTCCTGCAATACCCTGCGTTTCAATTATTGATTCCACTAGATAGTGCTGTTCACCAACAACACTGTTCCCACTGAAATTGAATAAAAGTTTTCTTTACTTTTTAGGTAATGGGTTTAACATGTAATTTTTATTAGTTCACCCTCCTCCCATCTGCTACTGGCCCGGCCCGTCTGTCAAATTTTAAAACACAGTGTGGCCCTTGAGTCAAAAAGTTTGCCCACCCCTGGGTTAAGTACCTTGCTCAAGGGTACTATCGCTGTAGACAGGATTTGAACCAGAAACTTTTGGATTGAAAGGCAGCAGCTCTAATCACAGTGCTGTTCAGTGCTTCTGTGTAGTTCACCATAATCAGTAAAAGGAAAAGAATAATATCTTTAGAACAACAGAGTACACACACACACACACTGTCTGAACCGCTTGTCCCATTCGGGGTCGCGGAGAGCCAGAGCCTAACCCAGCAACACAGGGGGTAAGGCTGGAGGGGGACGCCAGTCCGTCACGAGGCACCCCAAATGGGATATTATAATATGGTCATAACGATAATATAACTGTGAAATGGAACTACACTTCAGCACAAGATTATATCTGTAAAATGTATGTCAGAGACAGGGAGTTGATAGGAAGCCTTACAGAATAATCCCCTAATAATCTTTACCTTCCTGTCCACCCAGCCATGGTCTTAGTCAGTTTTTCTCATGCCGTGGCATCGCCTTAGCAGTCCAGTTCTTCTGGAACCGGGGCCACCGCAACGTCACCACCTTTGTCCCCCAGTGGCGGCTGAAGAGACATCCGAAGGTCACAGGTGGGCTTTTGAGAAACAGCGACAGGTGTAAAATGTGTGTGTGTGTGTGTGTGTGTGTGTGTGGGGAGGGAGACAAAAAGGGTAAAGGGATCTTCAGGTTCCTGAATGTGTGATGTTGCCATGTGGTTACATTCTGCTGCCAGACAATTAATTTTCAGTTCTATTTATTTTTATAGAGCGCTCTTCTCATGCATTGACACAGAGGGCTTGAACACAGGCATAGGGCGAAGAAACAAATACACCTGAACCTGGAGAATCTAGAGAATCTGGAGAATGTCTCTGTTGAGCCATAAACCAGATTGCCAGACCCAGTCCTCACTGGACCAGTTTCTCTCACTGTGAAGTGTTGGAGTGGATCTTTTGCAGATTATTCCAGGTTCCTTGGAGACTCGCTGATGAGGCGTAATGAAGCTTTACCATATTTTATTTTGCACAGATTTTCACTCAATGTTAAATTTCAGCAGCTGCTGGGGTCTTCTTTCATTGGCACTTAAGGGGGTTGGAAAAAATGCAGACGTGACCATCTCCTTCTTTGTTTGTGTTTCGGAGGTACACTTATTGGTGAAATTTAGTTTTTCAGGTGGCCTCTAGCAGTGTTAACTCGGTAATATAGGAGCAGCTGTAATACTTTTGCAGTACTTAAGTATAAATTTAGTGAAATCAGCTTTTAAACACAGTAATAAATACTTTTAAAAACACAGACACAAAAAAAAAAAAAAAATTCAGGTGTTGATTTAGTTCTGCTGAAACAAAGTGCTTAAATAGTGTCATATGGGCAGTTTCTGAGTGTATGGTTATTTACGGTTAAATTATGTGTATTTATTTGACACTTAGACTACAATTATTTATCCTTTTATACAGCTGGGTCATTTTTACTGGAGCAATTAGGTTTAAGTACCTTACTAGAGGATACTGCAGCAGGAGGTGGTATTTGAACCTGGATCTATTGAGTGGAAGGCAGCGCTCTAGCTATTACGCCACTGGCAAGAGTTGGGAGAATGCAATAGTCATTAAAAAAAGTGCAGTTGTACATTTAGGGTTCTTTAATGACCTCTATTGCCCTTCCAGAGCAACACTACTTGACTGAGCTCCAAAACCTGGGTCTTCTCTCCTTAACTCCATCAAGAGAGGTGCAAGGAATGAGAATCAACTCCTACGATGACAGGTGGGTCTCACCCCATCCTTCCATTCAGGCCCCTTTTTGTGCACCATGTGTGGCTCTTTTTCAGGCTTTAATTTTACAGGAGGCAGGATGATAGTATAATTCAAAAAAGTGCTTAATTTTCATAGAAACCTCAAAAACAAACTTGTTTTGGTTTTGCATACTGATTTGCATACATAGGAACATTGATTAAAATGTCTTGCTTGTGTCAGTTTGAGTAATTGGGAAGTATTAAATGCACTATATTGGGTACATAACACACACACACACACACACACACACACACACATATATTATCTGAAACCGCTTGTCCCAAGCAGGGTCGCGGTGAACCGGAGCCTAACCTGGCAACACAGGGTGCAAGGCTGGAGGGGGAGGGGACACACCCAGGACAGGGCGCCAGTCCATTGCCAGGCACCCCAAGCAGGACTTGAACCCCAGACCTGCCAGAGAGCGCCACCGTGCCCCCCCTGTGTACATAACCAACATTTCTAATAATATTTTTGGGCTCAGGAGGTTTTTCGGTTTTAAAATGAGATGTTACATGGCCTTTAGGATTGTTAGGAAACAGTTGCTGCTAAAAGACGAATAATGAAACGTCACTATATTAGATCAAAGCATGAATGATAACCACCATCCCCTATCCCCCGCTCATCAGATTGAAGTAAAGGGAGGCACAATGGTACAGCAGATAACCGATTCCATGCGGGCTCTTTGATAGGAGGTCGGATCTGTTCCTGTTCAGTCTGTGTGGAGTTTCCATGTTCCTCCCATAGTCTAAAGACATGTTTCAGATGCCTTAGTGATTCGAAAGGGCCCATGTTACTGTGTGTGTGTGGGTGTGGGTGTGGGGAGTGCACCCTGTATGTCCGAGAATACCAAAATGACACTCACTTAGGGTTATCAATATGATCAGTACTGAGGAACTATGAGGAAAAAGTAAAACTACAGTCTTTAGAAGAACTCCAAGAATGTAGTTCAAGGAAACAGCTCTCAGAAAGGGAAAGGTGTAAACATCAAACATAAGGAATACTCTTATGTAAAAGGGGGGGTGATTTTTTGAGAAATTAGGTTGCACTGCCCTGTACTATTGATGTTAAGGTTGCAGGTTTACATCCCAGAAGATGCCATGCTGTGTCCTCTTGACCAAGATTAAATTGTTTATTCCATTAAAATGTTGCATGTAGCTGTATGAACACATAACATGTAATACAAATTGATGGAGCATTCTTGTCACACTTAAGACATGTTGAGGTGTCTACAGGATTGCCGTCCTGTACCATTCGCTATCAGCAGGGTGTAACATTCAGCCACAATTCTGATAATCTAATAAATAAATTAGTTTCACATTTTCAAGGGTGAAATTTGCTTAGTGAATAGTTGTAACTCATCCCAGTTTTTATATACTTGTCTAATTTCTGTAAATATACAATGCATTTACTAGTGCTTTTTGCCAGAACAACTTGCAATTATTTACCCATTTATGCAGCTGGATAGTTTTCCTGGAGCAACTCAGGATGCGTCCTTTTTTTCAGAGGTACTACAGCTTGAGGTGGGATTTGAACCCTCAGCTTTTGGGCCCCAAAACAGCAGCTTTGACCATTACACTACCAGTGGTCAGAGCTGCTTAAAAGTATGTGAACCCTATAGGGATGGTCATTATTCTTGTTCAAAATATTAGATAAAATCTAAATGATAAATCTTAAGATATAAATAATTATAATTTACACACCCGACTCTACTTACCTACTTGTCTTAATGAACTTCGGGTTCACTTATTTTTACACCTGCACCACTTGTTTCTACCACACACAATTTCCTCCAAAACAGCATATGGAACTGATCACTACACATTTGTAATGTCACATGAGAAACACTGATTAAATAACAATTCTATGGTGAAACGAAGCAACGCAGAGGCTTCAAATATTTTGAAGCAGCACTATAGTTGGTGACATCTTTGACATGTAAAAATATCTTTCCCACATTTAATGTTATTGCAAATGCTGGAAAGCAGTGATTAAAAAGGGTATGAAGCATACTGTAAAGTAGGAAAAAAGGCACTGAAAGGATTTTTTCATGTCAGCAGTAATGATTGTGATACTAATGGTGCTACAGGTTCCTGCTCCATCTGGCTCAGAAGACAGATGGAGTGATTGTGACGAATGACAACCTGAGAGACCTTTTGGACGAATCGCCAGCCTGGAGAGACATCATCAAGAAAAGGTAGAGAGAGAACTGAAGGGGAGGAGAGGAAGAGCTGTATGTCCTTTGCAGAGTAGAGATAGGAGAAGTAATGAGAAATGGAGACCAAACCAAGGGAAGTGGTTCAGATAAAGAAAGAAAAAAAAAAAAACATCTAAGTATCGTGCCCTGCGGAACACCTCTTGAGATTGTTAAACAAGCCGAGAAGGAAACGCACTAAACCACCTGGTATGAATCTTTATCAGGCAGATCTTACTATTTCAGTGGTAGTGTTCTGATACCATGCTGTGAGGTAAGGAGAATGCGGTGGCTGTGTCAGATTGAAGCTTTCTCAATGAGCTGAAGGTCGCTATCAGATCAAAGAGCTTCTGGTGCTGCAAGAAGGGCAATTTTAGTAGAGTGGGTGATCTTCAGTGTAGACTGATCTCCTGGAGATCACTCTGGCTAAGGAATGTGGATAATTGATTGTTAATGACATATTCAAGGGTTTTTGAAAGAATAGAGGTGGGAGGCTGGTCTGTAATTCTGGACTGAGTCTGGGTGAAGAGAAGATTTCTTCATCAGAGCTGAGGAATACCCACTTTTGAAGGAAGATGGGAGGCAAAGGGAGGAGACTGAGGAATTAAAGATAGATGAGATGAAAGGAATGTTCAGAAACTTGTGCGGTTTTGCGCATCTCCTTTATCTTATCTCTGAAGACTCGCTATGATTTAAGTATTGCCCTTCTGCTTGGACCCTGAAGGGTCCTCACTCTCCTTTAAAGACTGCTTTTGGCTGGAGTCTCTGTTGTTACACACTAATCAACCCTGGTCACCCAGGTGTTGCTCTAGAAAGTCTTCACCCTCCTGGTCTCGTACTCTGCTGTAATGCAAGTTCTCTCACAGGTTGCTCCAGTACACATTCGTTGGTGATCTCTTCATGGTGCCTGATGACCCGCTTGGCCGCGGAGGACCCCACCTCAAAGACTTCCTCCGATCTCAGGACAGGTATGCCCCAGGTGCTAGGGCTTTGGATACACAATAAACCCCAGACGTATTGAGCTTTGGATATACCAAGAACCTCAGACACAGGTATTTTAACAAGTATACCTGCCTGGGTTACCTGTTCTGTATCTTGTACACCTTGACATTTGCATTACTGGTGGGATGTGTCTAATCAATGCCTCAGATTTAATTTATTTCTTTAGCTGACATTTATCTCCAAAGGGAGTTACAGTGCTGAGCTGAGTAATTTTTTTTCTGGAGCAATTTAGAGTTGGATTCTTGCTCAGGCTACTACAGCAGGAGGTGGCACTGAAACCCCAGTCCTTTGAGTGCAAAGTGGTAGAACTAACCACTACACCACCTGTACTCCCTTTTTGTTTTGCTGCCTGTGGCATCAGGAGGTGTGGTGGCGTAGTCGGTTGGACCGGGTCCTGCTCTCTGGTGGGTCTGGGGTTTGAGTCCCGCTTGGGGTGCCTTGTGAGGGACTGGCATCCTGCCCTGGGTGTGTCCCCTTCCCCTCCAGCCCTACGCCCTGTGTTGCTGGGTTAGGCTCTGGCTCCCCCGCAACCCCATAGGGGACAAGCGGTTCAGACAGACAGTGTGTGCCTGTGTCATTTATATTCAAACAAAAGAATCCTCTAAATGATCGAGTAATATGAATTAAATAAGGCATGCAGTTTTTTTTTTTTTAGTTTTACTGTGATTGAGAGCCTATTTTAATTACAGAAATGCACTTTTTTCCTCCATCATTACAAGTTTTGCACCCCTAAAAGAATTTTATTCAAAACTGCTTTTGTGCTCCGTTTACTCATTTAGACCCATTCAGTTCTTTCAGTCAGGAGCTCAGTGAAGTATGACTAAGATGGGAATGGGAAAAAAAACCCAGTAAAGCCTGACAAAGCCAGATGGTTCAGGTATACAAAGAGCTGGAAACAATAAAACTGAATTTGTGCCAGGAAGTTAAGACATGGAAGGTATTTTTCTGAACACTCTTTCCTGTTTCTTTCGGTCTTTGTCTCGCAGATCTCCAGTCCCTGGAAGCCACACGTTTTCAGGACTGGGATCCCCCTTCCCTCCACTTCCCCCACCCAATGCCCAGACAGAAGTCTTGCAGTACCGAGATCGGACAGTTGGGTTTCCACCGCAGAGAGGAGGTCTTCATGGGTTCGAAGGAGGGAGGGGCCGGGGTCAAAGCAGAGGAAAGGGGAGGGGCGGAATCAGACCGGAGCCAGTACATATGAGTGGAGGGAAGGAGAGGAGTGCGGCTCAGACCTCGAACCTCAGGGAGCAGTTGTGTCAGGTGTTTAAAGGGGAAGACAGTGTGGTCACAATGGTTCTGACCTGCAACCCCAGCATCACTGATACCAACTCGCTGTCTGATATCATCCTGCAAGTCCTGGAGGAAAGGGCAAGAAACAGTTAAAGTGTGAAGGAGAAATGGAGGCGATTACTTAGGCAAGAGTGTGGTTATGGGAGGAGATGACAAGAGAAGGGTCCAGGGAAAAAAAGCCAAGCAGCAGGAAAAGACTCTTAGATGGTTGAAATATCAAAGTTGTTAATTTGGTGTTGGAACTCCAGGAAGGGTTATGAAACAGACTTGTGCGAGCAGACACCAGGTCTTACTTTTATGTTAAATAATTATAAAGGTAAAGTTTTTAAATAGTAAGTTAATAGCTTAATTTGGTTGGATATTCAATATGTAATGTCAAGGGAAGGACAGTCTGGGGGAGAGGGGTATTCAAAGAATTAATATAAATTATTTTGTTTTAACTGAAGTGTTGTCTTAATGGCTGTAATATTTGTTTTAAGAAAACTTCATACTGAACATATGCATTTCAGATGTTTGTCTAACTTGCACCAGTCTAAGTGATTGCATTGTCCTTCGTGATCTTTTAAAATTGGTGCTTTACGTTGTTGATCTAAAGAAAGGAAGGAGCATTTTTCACCATGTACCAAATGATGGCAGACACCCTTTGTGATTGTTCCCTTCACCAAGGTGCATATTTTGAATTTAAATGTTTGTTCTCATAAGGTATCCCTTGTAAGAGTTGACAGCTTGTTATGTTAATTTAAATTTCTCGGTGAAATTACCTTGCAATTCGATGATTTTTTTTTTGACTACATGAGGAAAGGTTGTGCGTGCGTGTGTAATATATAAAATATCCAGTATCCAGAGGATTAAGATGGTCAAGATTTCTCTGCAGATCATCAGTGGGTGTTGGTATCATATGTTAATACATGCCAGATTCTACAGACAAAGATCCGAAACTCGAGTGCAAAAATGGTTCTTTTTAAGATTCAGAATTGTCAGTATTTAAATAAAGTACTTTATTTCTATAGCTTTTTTTTGGAGTGGTGATTTGCATACAGCCTCTTTTGAACTTTTCCTTATCACTGCAGAAAGGGGTTTATAGCTTCAATGTTATGGTTTGGGTGTAGGTATGGATGTTTATTTCAGGGCTTTGGGGTAAATTCTAAAATAGAAGCCCATAAAATTTGTGTGTGTGTGTGTGTGTGTGTGTGTGTGTGTGTGTGTGTGTGTGTGTGTGTGTGTTTTTTTTTTTTTAAATCACTATGCAGTGGGTTCAGTGTTCACACTAACTGAATTGGGGCAAACATTTTGTCTGGTGCCCTTAAAAAAGCCTATATTTCTTCAGTCCCTTATTTAGTATGTTAGAATCAGTTTTCATGTTAAAAGGCTTGCGTGTATCTGTCTCCACCCCCCCCCCCCCCCGCTTTGGTCTAAATGTCTCTCAGTTCAAATCCACCTGCTTCAGGCATAGTTGTGACTAAATTTTACAGGTTTCAGTGCCCTGTACAATACTGTCCAGCATGGGCACCTCTTAATATCTTGCATATTTATTCTGAGTTAGTATTTGGATCAACCCCTGAATGACAATATGTAAATGTTCTGAGTGACTAAGTGGTTATACTGATGCTGCACTGAACATTTACATATTGTAACGACCTGCGTTACTGCGAGTTCGAGCGGAGAATGTTTATTGTGATTAGTTGCATTGTGGGAAAGATGTGAATGAAGTGTGCAACCACTGGGGGGGTTTAAGGGGATGATAAAGGGGTGTCTGTGTTTTCCAGTGGGGGAGAGGCTGACTTAATGTGTAATTACTTCTCATGGTTTTTTCCCGATGCAAGGGTCCTCTTAAGGTGTTGGGGGTTAACTTTCTTGCAGAAGGTGCAATTAGGAAGAATGTTTGACCAAAGCAAGATGGAAAATGGGTTTGTGGAGGACAAGGTCCCTCTCCTTAATAGGGAAAACATTAGTGCTAAAGGTGGACATCCTCCCCACTTTGCTCTACCTTGTGCAGGTGTACCCCTTGCCCCGCACGATGCAGAGAGGCCTCATGAAGGACGTTTTTGATCTTGTGTGGGGGGGGGCAGGTATGAGTATGTGAGGTTGGAGGTCATGTACCTTCCAAAGGAACAGGGAGGGAGGTATGTGCCTGATATTCCTCTTAAACTAGATTGTCTCTTCCTCTCCCAGTTATGTAACTGACTGGCAGCTCCGATTGAGCATCCCCACCAGTACTTTGTGGGTCTTTGGTTGGCCCTTCCAATGTGCCAGTTGGTGAAGTCTTGGTCCAACACCGGGCCTAATGCCGAGACACGGCCCGCCCATTACAGCCGTGTCGAGGCAGAGACCCTCCTTAAGCATGGGGCCTTGTATAAGGCCTTGGTCAAGAGGAGAGGAGCTCGAGCTCTTTTGGGACTTGAGGAGGGTACCTGGGCCAGGTTTCAGCCAAAGGGGCTTGATCACCATCTGCAAGATTTGAACTGGCGTTGTATACACAGTAACTTACCGGTCAAAGTAGTTCTGTATAGGCACAAATTGACCAGCCACCCACTCTGCCCTCGACTCTAGTGTGGCGAGAGTGAAACTCTTGCACATGCCTTTTGGGACTGCGGGCAGGTGCGGGATGTCTGGCATTTGGTGACTCGCCTGTGCAGGAAGATCGATCTGCATATGGTACTGATGTACAACAAAGTCTTGAGGGGATGGAACCCTAGCGTTCAGAAGGCAGCAGCCGCCCGGATGTGGCTGGTGATTAGCATGGCCAAGCAAATGCTTTGAAACGCAAGAACCCAGCTGGTCCACACAGAGGTAGACTTGGGCGTCCAGGGTGTGTATCATAAAATCCGGGCTGACCTAACGTTTAGGATGGAGAAAAATGTCACTCAGTGGGGTTGCTCGGAAGCCAAAGAGAGGTGGAAAGGCTTCTTTTGGCTGTGACCCCACAGGTTTGTGAGAGATCCTCCATCCTGGGGTAAGTAACACACGTCCTTTCGCACTTACATAACACCGTAACCCCTATTTTTGGTGCATGTAAGTGTTGCGTTTTATGGTGTGTTATATGTCTTATGTTAGGTGTAGGATTTATAATTTCTATAGCACATTTTATTTATTTTGCGCTATTTTAAAAATTTATAGCACTGATTGGACTTTTAAGTAGTCACCTATAAATGACTACGTGTGGGTTGTGTTTGTATTTTCTTATTTATTTATTGTCATTTATGTATTAATTAACTTTAATGTAGTGTAGATTTAGTTTTGTTGTGCGGTGCATGTTGTGTTTTAACTCTGCATATGTACTTTATCGTTCACCTACTCTACTAAAACAACAATAAGGGAGACGTTGCGAAAAGGGAATCGCCCAAAAACGGTAAGTAAGGTGTATGGTAACACCCTGGGAACAGGCCAGGGGACCGCCCATCTTGAGCGGTAAATGTTTCTGGGTAAGTTTTCCTTTAATTATTTATTAAGCATGGTTTTAAGCCTTGGGGTATGTCTTTTAGTGTTTTTAAGGTTCTGCCATGTGGTTCTTATATTAGTTGGTCTTATTGATTTTAGTATTATTTTAAATTTTATTGTTTGCATGGCAGTTTTTAGGATTAATTTATTTATTGACTAAAGATTTTAATTATCGGAAATGATGAATGGAGAAATTTATTCCTGTCCAGTAAGACAGTGTGTGGAGCCAGACACCTTTGGGTGGGTTGGTGATCCATTCTGATCCATGAGGAGGAGAGAAAGGAAAAGGGGAAAAAAAAAAGCCTAATTGCTTCTCGGCCTTTTGGCTAAGATCAAAGTGTACCAGCATTTTGTTCCCCTCTGGCTGTCTTTCCCATTGCGGCATTTGGTGAATTCGTGGTCCAATGTTGGACCAAAGGCCGAGTCTCTGCCAGACCACTATAAACAGATGGTGAAATGGAGTAAGATCATTCCGGCAGACACTGACACAAGTACCCTCCTCAAGCACAAAGTGTTATATAATGCTTTGCTGGAGAGGAGGGGAACGCGAGTGATGTTGGGCCTTGTGGAAGACATTTGGACTTGAATTCAGCCAATAGGCTACAGGATTTAAACTGGCAGTACCTCCATGAAAGATTACCCGTAATGGAGAAACTTTATAGGTACGGGTTGACTGGACGTCCCAACTGCCCTCGACCCCAGTGTTTAGGTTCGAAAACGATCAAACGTGTTTTGGGATTGCGGTTATGCCGGCACAGTCCGGTCACTGGTCGAGCCCTTGTGCAGGGAGTTAGATGGCGAGATGGCGTCGACTTTCGATGATATCATGAAGAGACTGTCCCCCAAGGTTAACAAAGCAGCCTCTGGTAGGATATGGTTGATTGTGAGTTTGACAAAGAAAGAATTGTGGAATGCACGCATTAACCTTGTCCGAAAGGGGTTGAAAATGGGAGCCTATGGTATTTTTTTTGAAAATTCGAGCTGACCTGAAGTTGAGGATAAATTTATGTGATCGCCTGGGGCTACCGCGAGGCAAAGGACAGATGGAAAGGCCTCATGGAAAAATGTGCTTGAAGCTCCGAGGATGGACATCTGCTTTATGGAACTGCATCTTTTTAAAACATATTGTACTTTTTTGTATCCTACCCCCTTGTATATCTATATTTCCCTTTTATATTTTTTCTATTAATTTGTGTGGATTTTATCTGTATAGCATTTTATTCACAGATTTTAGTGGCCTTGTTTTATTAGGTTATTTTGTGCACTTCTAACTTTTTTATATTGATTAACTTATTATGTGTATGTTTGCTTTGTATTTGTCTGATTTTAGGTTTTGGGGGGTATGGTAAAGTTTTATATTGTATTTTAGAAGTATTTTATGTGTTTTGGAAGATGCATGTATGTGATATGATGACTCAGGTTAAGCTGCCATTGGGGGACAGTCCTTTCATGGGTATGTTGCTGTGGGGAAGACGTAGGTCAGTTATATATTCTTAAGCCAGGAAGGGGGATTGTTATGGGAAAGAGACTTTGTTATTGTCTTGACAATGCATTTTATGCGATTGCTTTTTAGTAAGCTTTGTTGACCAACAGTAGGAAATGTGGTTTTGGATTTGTTTGACTGTAAATTTGTTGATGTTTGTTTTTAATTGTGTATTGTATTAATAACTTCATTAAATAAAGTTAATTTAAAAAAAAGCGTATGTCTTTGAAGAAAGGGGGTCCTCGGATCGACAGCATTATTTCCCTGTGTACCGGTGTTCTACTAAAATGTTCGAAATGACCGCTACCTGTGTGTCCTTCTCCCTATCCAAACCCAGAGTGTCGCGTGCCGCAATATTAAGATGATATCTTTGTCCAATCTTATTCTAATAATAGCGTACTATTTTCTGATTATTTAGTACTTGGTTCCATTCATTTTCAGATGCTTTTCTCCAGTAACATACAACTCAGAGTAAACAAAAGTGGATTTCAAAACGAAGATACAGACACGTGATGCACGAAACAGGGTCAGTTGTCAAATGCCACCATCTCTGCCAATTTCTGTATGACATTAACATGGTCAGCTGTGCCTACAGAGCATACCGGTGATTCTGACAAATGATGTAACGCAAGTTTCTGGAACAGCTAGGAGAATGGGAGAGAAGTAGGTCCCGAAGAGATGCATTTTAAGACCCTTCCTGAATTTCAAAAGGGATCCTGCTCTCTGGGTTTTAGGATGCAGATCCTTTGTTCTAATCAGAGCAATTTTGGGTAGGCACCTTTCAGCTGGGAATGGGATTCGAGCCTGGAATGCAGTATTACACCAATTTTTTTTTTATATAAGTATGACAAATCAAAAACAAAAGAATATTTTGAACTAATTCGTTTTATTCTGAACTAATTATTTTGAACTAATTCCTTTTATTTGACAGTGAGTCTTAAATTACCTACATTTAGAATAAAAGTAAATATACTGGCAGTCCTGCAATAAATTCCAGTTTTGTGAAGCTCAAAGTTTTTTTTTTTTTTTTTTTTTTGACTGACTCAGAGGTTATGATTCAGTTCTTTGGGAATTTTTGAGGCTATACTCAAAAATCGAATTTGTACTAAGTCCGAGCAGTTAGGTACGGTTTGTATCTAACATCAATTACGCCAAATGTTTGTCTTAGGTCAACGCCAGTACTATATACTTTTTCCAATTACTTTATTATTTCCACTTTAATTTAAGTTGTGATCGTTTTCCTTTTCGTTGATGCATCACCATTACTTACATCACACTTAAGCTTTGGTGCCATGATTACAAGGGTAAAACAAAAAAAATTAAAGCCAAAGACAGTAACACACACAAGACACTTAACAGCAACATGGTCCGGCTGAAAAGAACAAAGTCTTTCTCCTACCTCGGGCTCACATGGCCATGAGCCGATGAACTGCTTTAGATGCACGATGATTTGATGCACGTTGCAAAGTAGTGCCCATTTGTTATTACGAACCATTGTATGCAATTTTTAATAGAATAGGGTTTACGGAAGGGGGGGGTTCATAATTACAGGTTGCACGTAAGTCGGACGTTCGTAACCTGGGGACTGCCTGTATGAAAAAGTATAATTCCATTAATGCTTCAGACCAGTTTGAGGTTTTCTTTTTTAAAAAATACTCAATATGAAAAGAATGGAAGTAAACAAATATGTAAATTCATGAATGTATGGAGGAACATTACTAGGAAAAGTAGTGTGCCTGTTATTTTTAGATCAATTCACCACTACAACAGTGCACCATGAATAAGTGTCCCTGCAGCAGAAGTTACTTGTAACATGAAATATTGCAATTTTCTGAAGGCAACATCTTTATGTTTCACAAGTGTCTTCTTCTTCCTGTTTAGACAAACTCAGGACCATCAGGAAGATATGAACTCATCCTCAAGTGAGTTTACTCAATGAATGAATTAAAATTACTCAACAGCATCATAAGCTAAAGATCCAGTGAAGTTTAGAATTGATCACTTTGTCAGTGTTGGCTTTATTAAATTGTTTTTTAATAGATTGGAGAAATTTCATCTTGAAGATTTATAACTGACGCATACATGTAAGTTTGTGTGAAGTAATGTTGCAGACACGTTAAGACAAACTTCTGCTACAATCTGGCTATAAGAGAGAATACCATCACCAATCCTACTTATAAAACACACACCCACACACTTTCTGAACCGCTTGTCCTATACGAAATCGCAGGGAACCAGAGCCTTCCCGGCAACACAGGGTGTAAGGCCAGAGGGGGGAGGGGACACAGCCAGGACGGGACGCCAGTCCGTCACAAGGCACCCCAAGCGGGACTCGAACCCCAGACCCACCGGAGAGCAGGACCCGGTCCAACCCACTGCGCCACCGTGCCCTCCGCTTATAAAGCACCTTTTCCAAATATATTCAAAGTTAAGAAAATTAAAAACTAAAAAATTAATCTTCACTTTTTCTGTTCACACATGTCTGTGTTCAGTGTACAGATTTAAAATTTTAAAGAACCCACAGCAAAGGAATCTAAACTATATGTAATAAACATTCAAACATCTGCTCACATTTACACGGTGAACACAATCCAGGTACTAACCACAGGTCCTTGGATCAGACTAACAAACATTTGTAGCAGATGAAGTTGAGCTTCTCAGTGTCAAGGAGAGGGACCCACTTATAACCTTCTGAAGATTTCACAGCTCCTGTAGTTCCACAGTCTATGGCTCCTGTCTCATTGCTGGGAGCCCAGTGTTCGTACTGAATGGATTGTGCGCTGACCCAGAACCAGAAGTTTAGGACACAGGTATAACGCAGACCCAGCCACACATGGCCACTGGTGGCATTTTTCACCGTCTCCTCCACCCACTTCTGGACATCAGCATTGTGGACAGACACCAGCTCCATATTGTTATCTCGGCAGTATCTCAGGGCTTCATTCCAAGTTTTATTCTCCTGGACCAAGAGCAGTGGATCTAGAGGGAAAATTGAAAAGGTAACTAAATTAAATTGGGTATCATGTATCTGAGAAATATTGAAAATCTCTCATGTTATTGCATCGGCACAGTGATCTGGAGCCAATTTCAGAAACATGAGGTAATGGTTATGATAAACTGAACATGTTACTAAGCAATGCTGTTTAGGAATTGCAAGACCTGGGCTATGAACATCTGACTTATGTACAACCTGTAATTACGAACTACACCCCCAAGCAAAGCCTATAATATTAAAAATTTGAGTTATATTCAATAGTTTGAAACAATAAATGAGCGCTACTTTGCGAGACATATTCAAACATGACACGTCAATAGCGGTTCGTCAGCTTGTGAGCGCATGAGCTTGAGGTAGGACAAAGATTTTGTTCTCTTCAGTCAGACTGCCAGGCCAACGACCTTGTTGTGAACGTCCACACCTGCCCGAAATCAGAGCAGCGGGGTATAAAGAAGCCACCCCTGCATACCCTGTTTGTAGAATCTCATTTGAAAAACCCAACTCTCCAGTTCATCGACCCCTGTAACCCTGCCACTCTGGAGGCCTTGCATTGTCATAGCAAATTCAGGAACAGTGAAGGGTTTTAGTCCACT
This sequence comes from Scleropages formosus, assembly GCF_900964775.1. Classification (NCBI taxonomy): domain Eukaryota; kingdom Metazoa; phylum Chordata; class Actinopteri; order Osteoglossiformes; family Osteoglossidae; genus Scleropages; species Scleropages formosus. Next base: position 26,575,674 of record NC_041816.1, read on the forward strand.
ACAGTCATCAGACACTACCCCCTGGAAGGAGGACATGTCCACCGGGTTAATGAGTTTCTTTCTTCCCACAGTGCTATAGTATCTTGCACACTTTTCAAAGGTGCATGTGTTATATAAGAAATTTATACAGTTTTCTTTGCTCCACAGTACTAAAAATCAATCTGAACCCAATGCGCCGGTATGAAAATGGGTTCTTCAGGACCTTTGTAGAGGAGCATCCATGCCACCATCAGGAGACTCCAACAGTTTTTTCCCTGAGGCAGTCAGATTACTTTACACCCTGCTACCTCCCAACATTCACCTGGCACAGTCAAACGGCTAACCCAACATGACTCCATATGCTACAAAATGCCCAAAATTCACAGCCCATGTCTGTGTCCAGGTCCTGTCCTGTGTATTTATTTACTGTCTTGTACTAATGTTCTGTGTTGTACCATGGTCTCCAGAAGAAAGACATTAAGTTCCACTGTATACAAGCTATGAAGAGGAATGACAATAAAAACAACTTGAACATGAAATCTAATGAACATGGGGGGAACAAGATTTTACACAAAGGCTAAGCAAAATTCTAAGCCAAATCCAACCCTAGAGTCAAGGATCTGTGAAGCACCGTTGTCCCTGATAGGAGCTTCATGAAAAATTGAACATGTTACTAAACATTGGTTAATGCTCAGTGAAAAAATTCACATTTGAGGGGTAGAAAAGTGTGCCAAATTGGGGCTAAGGTGAACATTTAAAATCTGACATTCTGAGGCATCTACAGGTAGATCTGGAGAGAACAAATTTGATCAGCTCTACTGGAACCTTTTGCTCATGATTTCGAATGCAATTTTTGAAAGTAAAAACTCACTTGCGGAAGAGCTCATTCCGTCAGTTGTGACTCCATCTGCAAGAAAACAAACTGGTGTTGCATTTTGGAAGCAATATTTCTCACACATAGCTCATTTTACTTACTGACTTCTACTTTGAATTGTCATGTATCTGAGAAATATTGATAATCTCTCACATTAATGCAGCGGCATATCGGTCTGGAGCCAATGTCAGAAACATGAGGTTCTAGGCTAAGGAGTGCTCCAATCCATGAGAGGGTCACCACACACACTCATACTAGTGACAATTTAAAATCAGCAATTCAATCGAAAGATGGTGTTGTCTGACTGTGCGATGAAACCTACAAGAACATGCAAATTCACAAAGACTGAGCCATATTTGCATCCACATCCAACCCTGGAGTTGAGGATTGGTGAAGAAGCCATGTTAAAAATGTGAAATTCTGAGGCTTCTGCAGTTAAATCTGGTGAGAATACATTCAATCAGCTCTACTGGAACCTTTAGCTCATGATTTTAAATGCAATTTTTGAAAGTCAAAACTCACTTGCGGAAGAGCTCATTCCATCAGTTGTGACTCCATCTGCAAGAAAATAGACTGGTGGCTTTTGGTAGCAATATTTCTCCCATATAGCTCATATTATTTACTGACTTCTACTTTGAATTGTCATGTATCTGAGAAATATTGATAATCTCTCACATTAATGCAGCGGCATATCGGTCTGGAGCCAATGTCAGAAACATGAGGTTCTAGGCTAGGGAGGTGCTCCAATCCATCAGAGGGTAGCCACACACACTCATACTAGGGACAATTTAAAATAAACAATTCAACTGAACGATGGTGTTGGACTGTGAGATGAAACCTACAAGAACATGCAACTTCACAAAGAATGAGCCATATTTGGATCCACATCCAACCCTAGAGACGAGGATCGGTGAAGCACCCATCTTAAAAATCTGACATTCTGAGGCTTCTACAGGTAGATCTGGAGAGAACAAATTTGATCAGCTCTACTGGAACCTTTTGCTCATGATTTCGAATGCAATTTTTGAAAGTAAAAACTCACTTGTGGAAGAGTTCATTCCGTCAGTTGTGACTCCATCTGCAAGAAAACAAACTGGTGTTGCATTTTGGAAGCAAAATTTCTCACACATAGCTCATTTTACTTACTCACTGCTACTTTGAATTGTCATATTTCTGAGAAATATTGATAATCTCTCACGTTAATGCAGCGGCATATCGGTCTGGAGCCAATGTCAGAAACATGAGGTTCTAGGCTACGGAAGTGCTCCAATCCATCAGAGGGTCACCACACACACTCATACTAGGGACAATTTAAAATAAACAATTCAACTGAACGATGGTGTTGGACTGTGAGATGAAACCTACAAGAACATGCAACTTCACAAAGAATGAGCCATATTTGGATCCACATCCAACCCTAGAGATGAGGATCGGTGAAGCACCCATCTTAAAAATCTGACATTCTGAGGCTTCTACAGGTAGATCTGGAGAGAACAAATTTGATCAGCTCTACTGGAACCTTTTGCTCATGATTTCGAATGCAATTTTTGAAAGTAAAAACTCACTTGCGGAAGAGCTCATTCCATCAGTTGTGACTCCATCTGCAAGAAAATAGACTGGTGGCTTTTGGTAGCAATATTTCTCCCATATAGCTCATATTATTTACTGACTTCTACTTTGAATTGTCATGTATCTGAGAAATATTGATAATCTCTCACATTAATGCAGCGGCATATCGGTCTGGAGCCAATGTCAGAAACATGAGGTTCTAGGCTAAGGAGTGCTCCAATCCATGAGAGGGTCACCACACACACTCATACTAGTGACAATTTAAAATCAGCAATTCAATCGAAAGATGGTGTTGTCTGACTGTGCGATGAAACCTACAAGAACATGCAAATTCACAAAGACTGAGCCATATTTGCATCCACATCCAACCCTGGAGTTGAGGATTGGTGAAGAAGCCATGTTAAAAATGTGAAATTCTGAGGCTTCTGCAGTTAAATCTGGTGAGAATACATTCAATCAGCTCTACTGGAACCTTTAGCTCATGATTTTAAATGCAATTTTTGAAAGTCAAAACTCACTTGCGGAAGAGCTCATTCCATCAGTTGTGACTCCATCTGCAAGAAAATAGACTGGTGGCTTTTGGTAGCAATATTTCTCCCATATAGCTCATATTATTTACTGACTTCTACTTTGAATTGTCATGTATCTGAGAAATATTGATAATCTCTCACATTAATGCAGCGGCATATCGGTCTGGAGCCAATGTCAGAAACATGAGGTTCTAGGCTAGGGAGGTGCTCCAATCCATCAGAGGGTAGCCACACACACTCATACTAGGGACAATTTAAAATAAACAATTCAACTGAACGATGGTGTTGGACTGTGAGATGAAACCTACAAGAACATGCAACTTCACAAAGAATGAGCCATATTTGGATCCACATCCAACCCTAGAGACGAGGATCGGTGAAGCACCCATCTTAAAAATCTGACATTCTGAGGCTTCTACAGGTAGATCTGGAGAGAACAAATTTGATCAGCTCTACTGGAACCTTTTGCTCATGATTTCGAATGCAATTTTTGAAAGTAAAAACTCACTTGCGGAAGAGCTCATTCCATCAGTTGTGACTCCATCTGCAAGAAAATAGACTGGTGGCTTTTGGTAGCAATATTTCTCCCATATAGCTCATATTATTTACTGACTTCTACTTTGAATTGTCATGTATCTGAGAAATATTGATAATCTCTCACATTAATGCAGCGGCATATCGGTCTGGAGCCAATGTCAGAAACATGAGGTTCTAGGCTAAGGAGTGCTCCAATCCATGAGAGGGTCACCACACACACTCATACTAGTGACAATTTAAAATCAGCAATTCAATCGAAAGATGGTGTTGTCTGACTGTGCGATGAAACCTACAAGAACATGCAAATTCACAAAGACTGAGCCATATTTGCATCCACATCCAACCCTGGAGTTGAGGATTGGTGAAGAAGCCATGTTAAAAATGTGAAATTCTGAGGCTTCTGCAGTTAAATCTGGTGAGAATACATTCAATCAGCTCTACTGGAACCTTTAGCTCATGATTTTAAATGCAATTTTTAAAAGTAAAAACTCACTTGTGGAAGAGTTCATTCCGTCAGTTGTGACTCCATCTGCAAGAAAACAAACTGGTGTTGCATTTTGGAAGCAAAATTTCTCACACATAGCTCATTTTACTTACTCACTGCTACTTTGAATTGTCATATTTCTGAGAAATATTGATAATCTCTCTCGTTAATGCAGCGGAATATCGGTCTGGAGCCAACGTCGGAAACATGAGGTTCTAGGCTACGGAAGTGCTCCAATCCATCAGAGGGTAGCCACACACACTCATACTAGGGACAATTTAAAATAAACAATTCAACTGAACGATGGTGTTGGACTGTGAGATGAAACCTACAAGAACATGCAACTTCACAAAGAATGAGCCATATTTGGATCCACATCCAACCCTAGAGACGAGGATCGGTGAAGCACCCATCTTAAAAATCTGACATTCTGAGGCTTCTACAGGTAGATCTGGAGAGAACAAATTTGATCAGCTCTACTGGAACCTTTTGCTCATGATTTCGAATGCAATTTTTGAAAGTAAAAACTCACTTGCGGAAGAGCTCATTCCATCAGTTGTGACTCCATCTGCAAGAAAATAGACTGGTGGCTTTTGGTAGCAATATTTCTCCCATATAGCTCATATTATTTACTGACTTCTACTTTGAATTGTCATGTATCTGAGAAATATTGATAATCTCTCACATTAATGCAGCGGCATATCGGTCTGGAGCCAATGTCAGAAACATGAGGTTCTAGGCTAAGGAGTGCTCCAATCCATGAGAGGGTCACCACACACACTCATACTAGTGACAATTTAAAATCAGCAATTCAATCGAAAGATGGTGTTGTCTGACTGTGCGATGAAACCTACAAGAACATGCAAATTCACAAAGACTGAGCCATATTTGCATCCACATCCAACCCTGGAGTTGAGGATTGGTGAAGAAGCCATGTTAAAAATGTGAAATTCTGAGGCTTCTGCAGTTAAATCTGGTGAGAATACATTCAATCAGCTCTACTGGAACCTTTAGCTCATGATTTTAAATGCAATTTTTAAAAGTAAAAACTCACTTGTGGAAGAGTTCATTCCGTCAGTTGTGACTCCATCTGCAAGAAAACAAACTGGTGTTGCATTTTGGAAGCAAAATTTCTCACACATAGCTCATTTTACTTACTCACTGCTACTTTGAATTGTCATATTTCTGAGAAATATTGATAATCTCTCTCGTTAATGCAGCGGAATATCGGTCTGGAGCCAACGTCGGAAACATGAGGTTCTAGGCTACGGAAGTGCTCCAATCCATCAGAGGGTAGCCACACACACTCATACTAGGGACAATTTAAAATAAACAATTCAACTGAACGATGGTGTTGGACTGTGAGATGAAACCTACAAGAACATGCAACTTCACAAAGAATGAGCCATATTTGGATCCACATCCAACCCTAGAGACGAGGATCGGTGAAGCACCCATCTTAAAAATCTGACATTCTGAGGCTTCTACAGGTAGATCTGGAGAGAACAAATTTGATCAGCTCTACTGGAACCTTTTGCTCATGATTTCGAATGCAATTTTTGAAAGTAAAAACTCACTTGCGGAAGAGCTCATTCCATCAGTTGTGACTCCATCTGCAAGAAAATAGACTGGTGGCTTTTGGTAGCAATATTTCTCCCATATAGCTCATATTATTTACTGACTTCTACTTTGAATTGTCATGTATCTGAGAAATATTGATAATCTCTCACATTAATGCAGCGGCATATCGGTCTGGAGCCAATGTCAGAAACATGAGGTTCTAGGCTAAGGAGTGCTCCAATCCATGAGAGGGTCACCACACACACTCATACTAGTGACAATTTAAAATCAGCAATTCAATCGAAAGATGGTGTTGTCTGACTGTGCGATGAAACCTACAAGAACATGCAAATTCACAAAGACTGAGCCATATTTGCATCCACATCCAACCCTGGAGTTGAGGATTGGTGAAGAAGCCATGTTAAAAATGTGAAATTCTGAGGCTTCTGCAGTTAAATCTGGTGAGAATACATTCAATCAGCTCTACTGGAACCTTTAGCTCATGATTTTAAATGCAATTTTTAAAAGTAAAAACTCACTTGTGGAAGAGTTCATTCCGTCAGTTGTGACTCCATCTGCAAGAAAACAAACTGGTGTTGCATTTTGGAAGCAAAATTTCTCACACATAGCTCATTTTACTTACTCACTGCTACTTTGAATTGTCATATTTCTGAGAAATATTGATAATCTCTCTCGTTAATGCAGCGGAATATCGGTCTGGAGCCAACGTCGGAAACATGAGGTTCTAGGCTACGGAAGTGCTTCAATCCATCAGAGGGTAGCCACACACACTCATACTAGGGACAATTTAAAATAAACAATTCAACTGAACGATGGTGTTGGACTGTGAGATGAAACCTACAAGAACATGCAACTTCACAAAGAATGAGCCATATTTGGATCCACATCCAACCCTAGAGACGAGGATCGGTGAAGCACCCATCTTAAAAATCTGACATTCTGAGGCTTCTACAGGTAGATCTGGAGAGAACAAATTTGATCAGCTCTACTGGAACCTTTTGCTCATGATTTCGAATGCAATTTTTGAAAGTAAAAACTCACTTGCGGAAGAGCTCATTCCATCAGTTGTGACTCCATCTGCAAGAAAATAGACTGGTGGCTTTTGGTAGCAATATTTCTCCCATATAGCTCATATTATTTACTGACTTCTACTTTGAATTGTCATATTTCTGAGAAATATTGATAATCTCTCACATTAATGCAGCGGCATATCGGTCTGGAGCCAATGTCAGAAACATGAGGTTCTAGGCTAAGGAGTGCTCCAATCCATGAGAGGGTCACCACACACACTCATACTAGTGACAATTTAAAATCAGCAATTCAATCGAAAGATGGTGTTGTCTGACTGTGCGATGAAACCTACAAGAACATGCAAATTCACAAAGACTGAGCCATATTTGCATCCACATCCAACCCTGGAGTTGAGGATTGGTGAAGAAGCCATGTTAAAAATGTGAAATTCTGAGGCTTCTGCAGTTAAATCTGGTGAGAATACATTCAATCAGCTCTACTGGAACCTTTAGCTCATGATTTTAAATGCAATTTTTAAAAGTAAAAACTCACTTGTGGAAGAGTTCATTCCGTCAGTTGTGACTCCATCTGCAAGAAAACAAACTGGTGTTGCATTTTGGAAGCAAAATTTCTCACACATAGCTCATTTTACTTACTCACTGCTACTTTGAATTGTCATATTTCTGAGAAATATTGATAATCTCTCTCGTTAATGCAGCGGAATATCGGTCTGGAGCCAACGTCGGAAACATGAGGTTCTAGGCTACGGAAGTGCTCCAATCCATCAGAGGGTAGCCACACACACTCATACTAGGGACAATTTAAAATAAACAATTCAACTGAACGATGGTGTTGGACTGTGAGATGAAACCTACAAGAACATGCAACTTCACAAAGAATGAGCCATATTTGGATCCACATCCAACCCTAGAGACGAGGATCGGTGAAGCACCCATCTTAAAAATCTGACATTCTGAGGCTTCTACAGGTAGATCTGGAGAGAACAAATTTGATCAGCTCTACTGGAACCTTTTGCTCATGATTTCGAATGCAATTTTTGAAAGTAAAAACTCACTTGCGGAAGAGCTCATTCCATCAGTTGTGACTCCATCTGCAAGAAAATAGACTGGTGGCTTTTGGTAGCAATATTTCTCCCATATAGCTCATATTATTTACTGACTTCTACTTTGAATTGTCATGTATCTGAGAAATATTGATAATCTCTCACATTAATGCAGCGGCATATCGGTCTGGAGCCAATGTCAGAAACATGAGGTTCTAGGCTAAGGAGTGCTCCAATCCATGAGAGGGTCACCACACACACTCATACTAGTGACAATTTAAAATCAGCAATTCAATCGAAAGATGGTGTTGTCTGACTGTGCGATGAAACCTACAAGAACATGCAAATTCACAAAGACTGAGCCATATTTGCATCCACATCCAACCCTGGAGTTGAGGATTGGTGAAGAAGCCATGTTAAAAATGTGAAATTCTGAGGCTTCTGCAGTTAAATCTGGTGAGAATACATTCAATCAGCTCTACTGGAACCTTTAGCTCATGATTTTAAATGCAATTTTTAAAAGTAAAAACTCACTTGTGGAAGAGTTCATTCCGTCAGTTGTGACTCCATCTGCAAGAAAACAAACTGGTGTTGCATTTTGGAAGCAAAATTTCTCACACATAGCTCATTTTACTTACTCACTGCTACTTTGAATTGTCATATTTCTGAGAAATATTGATAATCTCTCACGTTAATGCAGCGGCATATCGGTCTGGAGCCAATGTCAGAAACATGAGGTTCTAGGCTACGGAAGTGCTCCAATCCATCAGAGGGTCACCACACACACTCATACTAGGGACAATTTAAAATAAACAATTCAATCGAAAGATGGTGTTGTCTGACTGTGCGATGAAACCTACAAGAACATGCAAATTCACAAAGACTGAGCCATATTTGCATCCACATCCAACCCTGGAGTTGAGAATTGGTGAAGAAGCCATGTTAAAAATGTGAAATTCTGAGGCTTCTGCAGTTTTATCTGGTGAGAATAAATTTGATCAGCTCTACTGGAACCTTTTGCTCATGATTTCGAATGCAATTTTTGAAAGTAAAAACTCACTTGTGGAAGAGCTCATTCCATCAGTTGTGACTCCATCTGCAAGAAAACAAACTGGTGTTGCATTTTGGTAGCAATATTTCTCCCATATAGCTCATATTATTTACTGACTTCTACTTTGAATTGTCATGTATCTGAGAAATATTGATAATCTCTCACGTTAATGCAGCGGAATATCGGTCTGGAGCCAATGTCAGAAACATGAGGTTCTAGGCTACAGAAGTGCTCCCATCCATCAGAGGGTCACCACACACACTCATACTAGGGACAATTTAAAATAAACAATTCAACTGAACGATGGTGTTGGACTGTGAGATGAAACCTACAAGAACATGCAACTTCACGAAGAATGAGCCATATTTGGATCCACATCCAACCCTAGAGTTGAGGATCCGTGCAAAACAAGAAACTGGTGGTTGTTAGAAGCAGTATTTGTAATACATAACTCATTTTATTTACTTACTTTCACTTTGATTTAGTCTTTTGCTTCTCGTGAATGATTAGAATGGTTAGGCTTTGATTAGTTCACCGTGGTTTTGATGAACTTTTCTACGGTGTTTCAGTATGTCTGTTTTCTCTGAAGGTCGATAATTGCCTTTCTTTCATTAAAACAATAAATATACTTCTTTTTGTTGCACACAACTTGCACTCCTGTTTGTTGATATGAAATAACCTGGTTCAAACTTTGTTACACACAACAACAACCGGAGACAGCCTTGGGCTCGTAACAGATTAAATGCTTGAAAGAATGGTTCAAAAAGACAAAATTGGCTTTATGTATGTATATTCATATACAAATGAGATACGCCTGGAAAGGGCCCAGAAATTGAGCCAGAAAATGAGTGTATTAAACGCATCAGGGGCAGAATTCCTACATACACCTTGTAAATATCGATGACTGTTTTTAATTTTACTTTAACATTTTGGAAATATGTGTCACGCCCTCGGTAACGAGCAACACCTGCGGCTGACCAGGGTCCGGGCACATAAGGACAGCCCGGAGCGCAGCAAGATGCGGAACCTCGGTCAGCCTTTCTCTTTGCTCCCCTTGCACATCGGATTGTTCGCTTGCCGTTTCCCTGTCCCTCTCCCTGTCCCTGATTCTGCTCACTCTCTTCATCTCCCTCAACCCATTAGCTGATCCTCGACTCACGGTTTTCGGATTCTCCTCGTAACGACATCTACTCCTCGGTGACCCTTGCTAGTTTCCTGACCACGACTCTTGGATCATCCTCTCATCCTGTGCGCCTCTGCGCTGCACTTGGTCTGATGACTCACTTCCCAGAGGGAGGCATGACACTATGTAATAACTTTCTGAATGATACTCACGTGTGGATGAGTTAATTTCTTTTTCCAGATCCACTGAGGTAGGAATTACCTGAGTAGTACATTTTTCTGGAAAAGAAGCATGTACTTTTAGCCATTTTTTTCCCCATATATTCACTTATCACTTCTATATTCTTTATTTATTCTCTTCACTTATCTGAAGAGTGAGACTCACCACTGGTTGAGTTGTTTTCTTCAGAATGATCAAAACTGTGTATTCTGAACATATCAGCTTTAAAAAATTTTCAATTTCAGCAACATTCACTTTTTCTCACATCTGCCTAATGAACACATATAATGTTGTGACTGGAGGAGACAATGACAGTAACACAGATGCTGTTTAATGTAACGAGGGGTCGTGATCTCAACAGCAGAGTGACAGTGAAGTGCACCATGTGACTTATGAAACAAAGTGTGAATGTGACAGAATAAACATGAAACAAAGGGACGTAGTGAGTGTTTATCAACAAGTTCCCCCAGTGACACAGAGGGACGAGAGCAGGACTTGGACAAAGCAGTGTGACAACAAGACTGAAGCATTGGACCGGGAACAGAACTCGGGTGACGGGAGCAGACAAGACAGAAGATCAGGATGAAAGAAACACAACCAGTATGGAAACCTGGAAAACAGATGAGAGACCCAAGGAAGCTCAGTGTTCATCACTAACATCATGTAATGCTGATCAAGGATCCACAACCACTCCAGCCTTCTGCTTGACTTTAATACCTTATTCTGCGATTGGAACCTGTGTGTGGATTGTTACTACAGCTAATCGTCATGACAACACTATTATGTTTATTTTCACAGTTTTATTGTCATATATACCCTCAATGCATCTAGGAATAACAATATTTACTTCCATAGCAGATAAATGGGTACTTTTCATTACATTGTTGATCATCCCATCGCCCCTTATCTGTCGCTGTCATCCAGGCCACAGCACATTTGGTTGCATTGCCATTGTCCGGTTTCCCTAATTTCCATTATTGTTGGTTTCAATAATGTAGAGTTCAGGGGTAGAGCACCTCCATGTTCTTTAGGGTAATGACTAAATTTCTTGTCTATAATTAGGATTTTAGGATCTGAAAATGTCCTAAATTAACATTTGACAGAATGCAGAGAGACAGAATCCTAAAATGAATGCTTAAAAATAGCAATGGATTCCTGTTTTGGTGCTTTTTTCTCAAATAAAAAAATAAACTCTAGAGTGTTAAAGGACTAACTAATTAAAGGACTCAAATGGAAAGTTACAGAGTACTGGTAAATGTTACTGTTCTGAGGTTGTATCCTTAGAAACAATATTTTGGTTAATACTTATCCTGGTGTGCGATCAAAAAGTGTGAAATTCATATTTATTACAAATGGTCCTTCATAAGAAAGTCAGGTCATAATCACTATAAATAAAAAAGGACAATAAAGTAGGATAGTGGATTGATTGTCCTTCAGTTCTGACTGACTGTATAAACCAAACAAATCTTATATGCCATGGACATTTTTGTGGTTGATCACTTTTAAATTACATGATTACAAGTTAAGGGGGTGCGGTGGTGCAGTGGGTTGGACCGGGTCCTGCTCTCTAGTGGGTCTGGGGTTTGAATTCTGCTTGGGGTGCCTTGTGATGGACTTGTGTCCCATCCTGGGTGTGTCCCCTCCCCCTCCAGCCTTATGCCCTGAGTTGCCAGATTAGGCTCTGGTTCCCTGTGACCCTGTATGGGACAAGTGGTTCTGAAAATGTGTGTGTGTGTGTGATTACAAGTTGTGAATCTGACTCAACTCACCATCGTAACACAGGAACGGGTGATTTTCACCACGCTGTCGATCATCCCACGTTCCATTGAGTGTCTGTGTGAACGAGGCTACAGTACAGTTCTCATTCCCAGTATTATTATCAGGTTTTCCTGGTGCCCAGTAGCGGAATGAGGAGTTTCTCTGGTCTGACCACTGCCAGTAGTCTCTGTACAGACCGATCCACACCCAGGTTTTACTTGGAAACATGTTGTGTATGAGATCATTCTCAGTCTGGTTCCTCACACTGACCAGGTCTGTGTGATTCTCTCTGCAGTATCTCTGTGCCTCCGTCCAGTTCGTATTATTTTGATTAATGAAGATGTATTTCTGGTTGGTTTGTTTTCTCTCTGTAAAGATTGGATTAAAGGGATACATTTTCAATATCAATTGTCCCAAAATTCCCTCTTTTTAACGCACTTCTCTCCTGAACATGTCAGTTTATGCTAAACATTGACATTTATTAATTTAACGGACACTTTTTCTGCAAAACAACATATATCTTATTGCTTATTGCTATAGAATGGCGCCGCGAATGAATGGCCGCCTCGGTGTGGAGCTCCACAGTTGTTTTACTGTTTTTGTTAGTTTGCCCTGTCTTTAGCTATACTCCCACAGTCAGTTTTACCAGGGAAGAACTGCTGAACATTCGGCAGCACACACCACACCCAGGTTTTTACCGGTTTTCGATTATTCTGACGTTTTGCTGGACATCACTGTAGTCGGAGGTGCAGCGGTGCTGCTCAAGCGCTTCAAGACGCACAAGCGTGGAAAGCGAGCCGCCGGCGCACTAGTCAAGCTCCGAAAGCGCGGCTTTAGAACAGCGCTGCCTAGTATCCATCTGGCGACTCTCCGCTCCCTACCCAACAAAATGGACGAACTTCTCCTTCTGTCCCAAAAAAACAAGGACTTTTTAAACTCTGCTGCTCTGTGTTTCACGGAAACCTGGCTGAATGAAGCCATTAATTCCGGACAGCGCGCTACATCTGCCGGAATTCCAGCTGTTCAGAGGGGATCGCGACGCGGAATCGGTGGGAAAATTGCGCCGCGGCAGGACATGCTTCTGCATCAACGAAAGGTGGTGTACAGATGTAACAGCGTTGAAGAAGATGTGCTGTCCCGACCTAGAAGCGCTCTTCATTGTAACTGTAAGCCTTTCTACTCGCTGCAGGAGTTTTCCTCGTTCATTCTTGTAAGTGTTTACATTCCACCGCAAGCGTATGTGAACGCAGCGCTGCAACAGCTGGGCGACCAGATCACAGACACATAGCAACAACACCCGGCCGGACTCTGTTATAATCATTCTCGGGGACTTTAATAAAGCAAATCTCTCCCGTGAACTGCCAAAATACGGACAGCATATTACATGTCCCACCAGAGACAGTAATATTTTGGACCACTGCTACACCACAGTAAAGGATGCATATCACTCTGTTCCACGGGCAGCTTTGGGGCTCTCTGATCACTGCCTGGTTCATCTTATTCCCACCTACAGGCAGAAACTGAAATCAGCTAAACCTGTAATAAGAACTGTTAAAAGATGGACTGGGGAAGCAGAGCAGGACTTACAAGCCTGCTTCGAGTGCACCGATTGGAGTGTTTTTGAGGCTGCTGCTACCGATCTGGATGAGCTCACAGACTTTGTAACATCATATGTCAGTTTCTGCGAGGATATGTGCATCCCTACCAGGACTCGTTTAACATACAACAATGACAAACCGTGGTTCACTGCAAAACTCAGACAGCTTCGTCAGGCCAAAGAAGATGCCTGCAGGAACGGGGACAGAGTCTTGTATAAACAAGCCAAAAACACACGGACAAAGGAGATCACAGTGGCTAAGAGGAACTACTTTGAAAAGCTGAAAAAACAGTTTTCAGCCAATGACTCAGCATCAGTGTGGAAAGGCCTGAAAGACATCACCAATTACAAGACAAGACACCATCCTTCAGCACCATGTCAACTCAACGATTTGAATGAGTTTTATTGCAGGTTTGAAAAACCCTGTCTCACACCCAACACCCATTCAGACCCTCTCTCCACGCATCAATTAACACCTCCAGTAACCCCCCCCCTGCACCTTTGATCTGTGAAGAGGAGGTGTGTCGGGTCTTCGTCAAACAGAAGACAACAAAAGCACTAGGCCCAGACGGTGTCTCACCGGCCTGCCTAAAAACCTGTGCTGACCAGCTGGCCCCTATCTTCAAAGATCTTCAACAGACCACCGGAGCTGTGCGAAGTTCCTTCCTGCTTCAAACACTCCACCATCATCCCCATTCCGAAGAAACCCAAAATCACAGGACTGAACGACTACAGACCTGTCGCCTTAATGTCTGTGGTCATGAAGTCACTTGAAAAACTAGTGTTGGACTACCTGAAGGACATCACTGGACCCTTGCTGGACCCCCTGCAGTTTGTTTATCGCGCAAACAGGTCTGTGGATGATGCAGTCAACATGGGACTGCACTACATCCTGCAACATCTTGACAAACCAGGGACTTATGCGAGAATCCTGTTCGTGGACTTCAGCTCAGCCTTCAACACCATCATCCCACACCTCCTCCTGTCCAAATTAACCCAACTCTCTGTGCCCACCACCATCTGTCGGTTGATTACCAACTTTCTGACAGACAGGCAGCAGCTAGTGAGGCTGGGAAAATGTTCATCCAATACTTGCACGATCAGTACTGGCACCCTCTAGGGATGTGTGCTCTCCCCACTACTCTTCCCCCTGTACACCAATGACTGCACCGCAAAAGACCCCTCTATCAAGCTTCTGAAGTTCGCAGACGACACCACGCTCATCGGCCTCATCCGGGATGGCGACGAGTCTGCTTACAGACAGGAGGTTAAAGAGCTGGCTGTCTGATGCAGTCATAACAACCTGGAGCTGAACACGCTCAAAACGGTGGAGATGATCGTAGACTTCAGGAGAAACACCTCAGCATTATCCCCACTCACCATCATGAACAGCACTGTGGCAACAGTGGAGTCATTCAGGATCCTGGGCACCACCATCTCCCAGGACCTGAAGTGGGAGCCCCACGTAGACTCCATTGTGAAGAAGGCCCAGCAGAGGTTGTACTTCCTTTGCCAGCTGAGGAAGTTCAACCTGCCACAGGAGCTACTGCTGCAATTCTACTCTGCAGTCACTGAGTCCGTCCTCTGCACCTCTATAACTGTCTGGTTCGGCTCAGCTACGAAGTCAGACATCAGAAGACTGCAGCGGATAGTTCGGACTGCTGGAAGAATCATCGGCACATCCCCCCCAGCTCTCCAAGAACTGCACTCATCCAGAGTCAGTAAAAGGGCTGGCAAAATCATTCTAGAACCCTCACATCCAGGCCACTTCCTCTTCGAACCTTTGCCATCTGGCCGGCGCTACGGAGCACCGAGCATCAGGACAGCCGGGCACAAGAAAAGTTTCTTTCCTCAGGCCGTCTACCTCATGAACAGCTAAATCCCCCCTAGAGAGTAAACCAGTGCAATACACAACGCTATTTATATTTATAACTATTTATCACATCATATCTCTTACTCACACTCCGTTGCATTGTATAGAAAATACCTGTACATACATACAATGTCTAGTGACTATTTTTGTATATTGGGTACTTTATATTTTTATATGTTTTCATCCTTCATTCACATATTCTATCTTCTCGTCTGCCTTGTCACTGTTATTCTGTTTGTGCTGTGGAAGTTTCTGTCACCAAGACAAATTCCTTGTATGTGTGAACATACTTGGCAATAAAGCTCGTTCTGATTCTGATTCTGATTCTCATCTTGCAGAAAAACATTTGTGCATTTCTTTTCTACTTTAACTGTACTCCTCTTGTTCAAGGTCCCTGATTTAAGAACACCATCCTGTATATACAGGAAAATTATTGTAGGTTGCTTTGAATAAACATATTAACAAATAACAATTAGCTAAGCTGATAGCATAATGGTTAGAACTGCTTCATTTGGACCCAAAGGTTGCAGGTTTTATTCCCACCTCTAGCTGTGGTACCTTTAAACAAAGTTTTACTAAATTATCCCAGGAAAAAAATGCCCAGCTGTATAAATGGGTAAATAACTAAGTAGCTTGACATTTTACCTTCCATTGGAGAAAAGTGTCTGCTAAGTGAATAAATGTAAATAACTTAAAAAAATCAGTTTGTAAATTTTTTAGCTGATAAAGTGGAGAAACAGGCAACACAACTGGACCAGGGAATTGAAAAGACCAGAAACAACCCAGGTAGCTCAAAGTGACTCAGATTCATTCCCTCTTAAAAGCTGTGTGGTTTTCATGATGAGTGGGGGTGCAGGGTGTCTGTTGGTGCCCTAGAGAGGGGGTCTCTGGTTGGCAACGTCTTGCATGATGTTTGGGGACATACCTTATGCCTCGTAAGCTACGATATGTCACTGCATTTTAAAAAATGTTATCTTAACTGACTGGTGATCAATATTCATTATTATTTACATGAAAATAAGTGAAGCTTTTGAATTTTTACTGCATCTCATTGCTGTAATGGTGCAGTGAAAAATACTGCTGATGCACATCTTTTGCATCTTCTCTTTGATCAGATCCAGTCTGTGAGGAGTTTACTGCTGTGTTACCTGTATTTCCATATAAACATGTGTAGCACGCCGAGGTGGCCAGGGAAAGGGGCGGAGATGGGGACGAAGTGGTCACAGCTAGGGTTGATTGCACTCCCTATTTCTTACCCTGTGTCCAGCAGTAAGAGAGAGACACGGAGGAGGAAAGCAAATCCACGCAGATGAGCATGAGCACAAATTCGAACCCCAACCTGAACCCGAGCCCGGAGACGACGCTGCCCGGACCGACCTGAGGCTCCTAGCCCCCCGACCCACACGAAGCCCCATTCTACCAGTTCCCTGTCCCCCCTTTTCCATCCCCTTCCTTCTCCCCGAACTGAGACTAAATAAAACCCCTTCACAGACAGGCACCGCATCTGTTGGCTCCTGCCTCTTCTGTTGCAACATGATTCCAAGTAAATATGATTTTTATGCACCTAAATTAATTTTTTTTTTTTTCCGTGCTAAAGGATTTAAAAAGATGAAAAAATATTCAACTGATCCCTTTCTGCAGAGCAGCTGGTAATGATTTACTTGTTTATATAGCTGGGTATTTGTGCTACAGCAAGTTAGGGTAACTGCTTGTTCAAGGGTACAACAGCAGGAGCTGCAACTGAGTACAAGGTGGTAGACCTGATCGCTGAGATTCAGTTTGAAAACAATAAAAATGTTATCTGAAACACTTTTGCAGGTTATTTTCCCAGCAACGGAAATGTATGTGTGTCATATGTTGCATGATACAATTTCAGAAAATATACTGTTCAAATTATTTTGCTAAACTAAACATTTACTCCACATGAATGTTTTTTTGAGATTATGTAGCACAGTACTCACCATCATAACAAATAAAGAATCCTGTGGGAGTTTTAGAGGCACAGGGAATATCATTCCATTTCCCAGTGTCTCTCATCCCCACACAGTTCTCATTCCCACCATGATTGTTTGGTTCCCCACTGTCCCAGTTTGAGAACTCAGTCTGTCCATCACTGTAGAGACGTCTCTCTTCCAGAGACCACTGCCACTTCCACGAGTTTCCCTTCTCCAGTCCTATCCAGGCTGGTCCAGTATAACCAGTGAGGTTTACACTGTTAATCACTCTGTTCATTTCCTCTGGGTTGTTAATGGTAACCAGGTCAGTGTAGTTCTTTCTGCAGTAACTCTGTGCTTCATTCCAGCTCTTATTCATGTTCACAAAGTGATATAGATGAGGGAAACATGAGGACAGTGTACAGAGTCCTGTAACGTAACCACACACACTCATTTGAACACCTTTGCAGTGAATGTAAGCATTAAAAGATAATAAATACAACAAAGCACACGGACCTGAGAACAGAAGAAGAAATATTCTGCATTCCATGATTCTCGTTTATGAGCCTACAAAGACATACAAACGAAGAAAAGATAAGATCGTAAATTTCATATCACAGATGCTTTATTCAGTCACATTTAAGAATTTTTTTTTAACATTAAAATTTTTGTAATGAGCCAATACTGAAATATTTTCTAGTTAGAAATATTCTAACTGGAGCACACACACACAAACAAATAACATATAATAGCTGCAAACTTTCTCTATCCAGTATTTATTACCAACAAGGAGTCTAAGCTACAGAAGACTTATCTAAACCTTACGTGTTTGCAGGGATTTTTACGCTGAATCTGTTAATTCTCTTTGTGTCACTTCTTCATCTACTGAACCTTGTTTTCACTCTGGCTCCATTTTATTCTCTTCCAGTTCTTCCAGTTCCAGTATCTTCCAGTTTTTTTTTAGGCTTCCAATGCAAACATTATGAAGATGTATGCAAACACTTCCCCAGAACCCCAAGGAAAAACAATGGCTGATATTATACGCGAATGTGAGAAGCCTGAAACCATCAACCTAGGAAAAGGGCAGCATCTTATTTTCTTACTCTGGATATGGGACAAATTTTTAAAAAGACTTTTTTACAGATTTTCTTTAATCTTCAATACTGCAAGGCTGTAATAGCATAACCGGAGATCTCAGACACTGTCACATTCTTGCAGTCCTGGTGGTTTGTATTTCAGTATTGAAAATGTAGCTTCATGAAGGAAATGTCATAGATAAATTCATTCATACACTAGTGTAGTGCTTTACGAACATCAGTGTTGGTGAATAAACTCCCATCAAGCTGGACTTCTGAGAAACCTTGCATTTCAATGAAAAGTGAAACAACATCCATATGTCCATCCTAAATGTTACGTTTGTTTCGAATGAGGTCACAGAGGTCAGTTTCTTCTCTTGTAATTCCTCATTACAGAGAATAGGTGAAGAACTAAGGATCATTTCCCCACAGTAGCTTCACACCTTTTTTAATCATGTCTGATATATATTTTGAGATTACATTTATACACTGTGTAGCAAGAGAGATGCCGGAACAACAGGTAAGATGCGGTGAAGGGGTTTTACTTTGTAGTGGGCGGTACACAGGGATCAGTGAGGGGAGGAACGGAGGTGTAGGGAATAGGTGCAGGTCAGGGTCACAGTGGGAAGGGTGCGGAGAACAGGGCTGTAGGCGATCTCGACTTGGGTCGGCGGCAGAGGTCGTCGGCCACAGGACGTCCGTAGGCTCTCTCTCTTCACTGTTGGCGGCCGGGGAAGAAATAGAGGTGGTGATTATTTCCAGCTGTTCCAGCTCCGTCCCCCCTTCGGAACGCCCCGGCGTGCTACACACTGAAAAAAGTTTGTTGGATTTACTCAAATGAATTATGGACATTGGTTCTACATAATTTTTTTGGGTTCACAGTATCCTACACATTCACATGGTTTCAATACAATAATTTTATGTTAATCAGATGTATTTTAATAAAGTGTACATGCTCTAATTAAGTTATCCTAACATAATTCAGTCATGTTGACTTGCCTTCATTCTTTTATATTCAGACACATGTCTGAATCATGTTATTTTTATTCAATCTAATAACATCCTCTTTACATCATTATCTTTGTTCAGTTTTAATGGTTATGCTGTTACTCAATATTTTCCATTTTATTTTCAATAAAACAAACAGCTTTAGAGTCAAAAGCTCTATTTCATTAAGTGAAAACAGTTTAAATTACATCTCTTTAACAGGCCAATTGGCAACTGTATGACATAAAAGCAACTTGTACCTGAAAATATGTAAAAAATGAGCTGATGTATACATACATAACCATTTTACAGCTTGACATATTAACTATTCCGTTATGAAGGCCACAAACATCATAAGAAACATTTTGTAAAAAAGACCATAAGCAACATAAGTTACACCTCACATTTCTGCATAAACATTAAACGTCATGTCTCTATAAACAA